>NC_132839.1:49640110-49943140 GCF_048164855.1 Canis lupus baileyi | reverse complement strand
TGGTACATGTTAAAATGACTAATTATAATTAAAAACATGATTAAACAATGGGAAGAGGACCTAAATAGACATTTTTCCAAGAAGACATGCAAATGGCTAACTGATACATGAAAAGATGCTCAACACCACTCATCATTGAGGAAATGCAAATCAGGAATCATACACAAGATAATATCTCATAACCTGTTAGAATGGCTAGAATCAAAATGATAAGAAATAACATGTGTTGCTGAGATTGTGAAGAAAAAGGAACCCTTGTGCACTGTTACTGGGAATGCAAACTGGTGCAGCCACTGCAGAAAACAGAATAGAGGTTCCTCAAAAAGTTAAAAATAGGGGCAGCCCAGGTGGCTCAGTAGTTTAGCGCCTGCCTTCGGCCCAGGGTGTGGTCCTGGAGACCCCAGATGGAGTCCCACCTTGGACTCCCTGCGGGGAGCCTGGTTTTCCCTCTGCCTTGTGTCTCTGACTCTCTCTCTCTCTCTCTCTCTCTCTGTGTCTCTCATGAATAAATAAGTAAAATCTTTTTTAAAAAATTAAAAATAGAATTACTATATGATCCAGTAATCTCACTACTGGGGTATTTACCCAAAGAAAATGAAAACCTGAATTCGAAAAGATATATGTATCCCTATGTTTATTGTAGCATTGTTTATGATGGCCAGGATATGGAAGCAACCCAAGTGTCCATCAATAAATGAATGAATAAAGAATATGTGGTATATATAGAGAGTGAGAATATTACTCAGCCATAAAAAAGAATGAGATCTTTGCAACAACATGGATGGACTTAGAGTGTATAAAGCTAAGTGAAGTAAATCAAACAGATAAAGATAAATACTATATGATTTCACTCATATGTGGAATTTAAGAAACAAAATGAACAAAGAAAAGAGACAAACAAACAAATAGTTTTTAAACACAGAGAACAAATTGGTGGTTGCCAAAGGGCAGGTGGATAGGAGGATGGAGGATAAAGGAAATTAGAAGTATGCTTATCATGAGCACTGACTATGTACAGAACTGCTGAATCATTATATTGTACTCTTGAAACTAATATAACACTGTTATATTAGTATGTTATATTAGTACATATATTAGTATGTATGTATGTTAATTATATTTCAATAAAAACAAAGTAAAATAAGAAAAACTAAAGTAGCTAATTGTTACATAAATTTCATCCCAATAAAATAAATGAAAATGAAGGATAGCAACATCAGTTTTAAGGACATGAAGCAGAATTCACAAACATCACTCACTTATGTTTTTCTACCTTTGGCCAAAATTTAGTGAGACACTCATACCTACATTCAAGAGAAATTGGGTAATGTGGTGCCTATCTGAGTGGTCACCTGTGCAAATGACATATATTGCCTGAATATTGTAGTATAGCATTACTAAGAGCAAGAAGGGAAAATAGATTCAAGGAGACAATCATCTATCAGTTGTCTTTATAATAACTTGCTAAAAGCCACAAGAAGCAATGAATACACACTCACATTTTGGCTATCTCCAACCATTGCCTTGAATTTAAAAGCTTCATAGGCATATGTTCTGTCTCTCAGGGGAATGCTGACCAGAGTTTCACCAGACTTTTTCCCACAACAAACAAGAGTCATCAGGTTTTTAGCCTTCAGATCTGTTTTCTCTAGTCCTTTTATTTTTTTAAGATTTTATTTATTTATTCATGAGAGACACAGAAAGAGAGGCAGAGACACAGGCAGACGGAGAAGCAGGCTCCATGCAGGGAGCCTGATGTGGGATTCCATCCCAGGACTCCAGGATCATGCCTTGGGCTGAAGGCAGGCGCTAAACTGCTGAGCCACCCAGGGATCCCGTGTTTCCTCAACTCTTATTATCTGATTCAATGTTGACTATCTTTGCGTATGACAGCACCTGCAATTCTGATATTTCTCTACCTATGAGTATAGAAGCTAAGACCCTGTATGAACGAAACCCAAATATAAAGAGTAAATGGAGTAATTTTCTCTCCCTCCCTCGCTCTCTCTCTCTCTCTCTCTGTCTCAACAGACTAGGTGAGTGGATAGAGTTTACTCTACAAGGTCATCTAGTGACCTACGGTGGAAGCTCACATGTCTCCCATTGTTGGCTCGAAGACAGCTGCTCCAGTTTTCCTGACTCACAGGATTGAAATCACCTCTCCCACGTCAGCGTTTTAGTCCATGAGGACATAGGAAGAGCACATGAAGATGAAGAAGCTTTGCGTTTAAGGGCACAAAATTAAAGTTGCACATATTCCTTCTGCTCATATTCTATTGACCAAAGCCAAGTCACATGGCCAATTTAATTAGCAGGGGCAGAAATGAGAAATGTCCATAATGGTATAGAGGCATGACTACTAGAATTGCGGAGGGGATGTATTAAAAAAAAGTAAAAAGAATGGACACTGAAGGATAGAAGCAGTCTTTAATATGGTGTGTGCAAAACGTTTCTAGGAAAAGGATTTTTTAAGTATATAATTTCCAACAAGTAAAGAAAAAAACATGGCATGAGAGAAAAATATATATAATGGAATATTATATATGGTGTATATAAATATATAAAATATATGTAATGGAATATTACTCAGCCATCAAAAAGAATGAAGTCTTGCCATTTGCAACCACATGAATGGAGCTAGAGAGCATTATGCTAAGTGAAATGATTCAGTCAGAGAAAGACAAGCACCATATGATTTCATTTGTATATGGAATTTAAGAAACAAAACAAATGATCATAGGGGGAAAAAAAAGACAGGAAAACCAAGAAACAGAACTCTTAACTATAGAAAACAATCTGATGGCTACCAGAGGGGAGATGGGGAGGTGGGAAGGCGGATGGGTGAAATAAGGGAATGGATTAAAGAGGGCACTTGTGATGAGCACCAGGTAATGTGTGTAAGTGTTGAATCACTAAACTGTACAACTGAAAATAATATTACACTGTATGTCAACCAACTGGAATTAAAAACTTAATTTAAAAAAAGAAGCTTTATTTGGTCAGGTAGTCAACAAATATTGACAACCATAGGATTCATCTCACCTTTCAATTACATAATATATTTCAAAATATATATAAAAGAAAATATTGAAGAAACTACAAAGAAAGTTGTCAAAACTACCATCCTATTGGAATATTGGCTACCTTCTCAGTAACTAATAGATCAAGCAAATTAAAAAAAATTGGTAAAGAGGTGCCTGAGTGGCTCAGTGACTGAGCATCTGCCATCGCCTCAGGTAATGATTCTGGGGTCCTGGGATTGAGTCCTACATTGGGCTCCCTGCAGGGAGCCTGCTTCTCCTTCTGCCTGTCTCTGCCTCTGTCTCTGTGTCTCTCATGAATAAATAAAATCTTTAAAAAAATCAGTAAAGACTAAAAGTTTTGATCAACACAATTAACATGCTTAATTAGTGGACTTATAGAAAATTTCATTATTTAGTGAAAAAGCCAAGTAATGAAAGAATACTATTTTATCATAATACACAGATAATTACTGGAAGTTTAAACACTGGCAAAACCAACAAAAGCATTAGTTGGGAATCAAGCATATATGGTAAAACTATAAAGAGAAACACAAAAATTGAAAGACACATATTTTATTTTAGATCGTATCTACTTACTCCCTAAACGAAAGATGGAATAATTTGCATCTGTACACTTCTTTGCACTTACTATTTTCCCTCTTGCATTTTCAAGTTTCCAAACATAAATGTTCTATTCTGTAAGTACGTATATGAGGATAACTGGATATCCCTATCTTGTACAAAGTTTGGCTTTACCCAATTTCAGTAAGATGAGTATTATAAGACAGGCCTCAGGTGGCTCTTGCTTGTACTTCCATTAAGATACCAAAGTGATAGCAAGGTGTCAACAAGGAGGTCTCTACTAGTAAAATTCTGGACTCCTGCTCTGGAGAGTGCCTCTTTCTACTCCCTAAGCAAGAAAAACAAGGAAAGTTTCACCTCCACATTTTTTTGAACAGTTTAAAAGGAGAAATTTGGATAATATTAGCTATTCTGACATGTATGTGGTACAAATTTACTAGTTGGAATGATAGTACAAACCTAGAAAGTCTACTGGAAGCTGCAAACGCCATGGTAACTGAAGCCTAAGAAAACTATGCTGCCTTGGTTTGGGTACCTAATTCATTCATTAGTTTTAATTCATTAATTAAATTTCATTTAATTAATTAATTAAATTCATTAATTTTCCACCTTATAGTAAGAAATTAATTCATTAATTTTCCACCTTATAGTAAGAAATTTCTATGTGTTCTTTAAAACCCCCCAAAATGCAATGTAATTGCTTTTTATAAACCATTCAGATAAACTATGTATTCATGAAGCTTTAACATGAAAAGTCCCTTTGTCATGTACAGTCTCACCTTTACAAAATCCACAAGTCATTTTAAAAAGTCTGATACATGTCTGCATTAAAAAATACCACAAGCAAAATCAAAAGACAAAAGGCAAATTAGGGGAAATACTTGCAATTCATGTCAAAGATATAAACCTATTCTTCTTCATGAAAAGATGGACAAAAGGATGTGCACAGACAATTCACAGAAAAAGATAAACAGATGGTCCCTAAACACATAAAAAGATGCTGAAGAGATCCAATATCAAGAAAAAAGCAAATAAGAGATACTATTTTTTACCTGTTAGACTAGCAGAATTCAATAATTTGATGACATGCTTTGTTGATTGTGGGTAAACTGGGCTCCACCATTCAATAAGGAGAGAATCAAAAATGGTATTACTCCTATGGGGAAAAAAGTTCAGCATTCTTTATCAAAGTGATCAAATTCATGCAATCTTTGACTCAGAAATTTCAGTTCTGGGAACCTGTTCCATGTACTCATGATGTGGTTTATTCCATACACATTCTGTTATTGTTGTTACAGTGAAAAATTTAGCAAGAGCTCAAGTCTTACCAAATGTTTACTCAGTGCTGTCCAACAAAAATATGAGTCAGTTTGTAGTTTTTAGTTTTCTAGTACCCACATTAAAAAAAAATAAAAATAATCAGGTATAATTGTTTAAATAACATATAAGTCCAACATAGACAAAATATTTTCATTTCAACATGTAACCAATATAAACATTTATCAATAAGATATTTTACATTGTTTTTTCATACTAAGTTCTTAAAACCCAGTATCTACTATACTCAAAGGACATCTCAATTCAGACTAGGCAAACTTCAAGAATCGAATAGCTATATGTGGCCAGGGGCAGCACAGTTAAATGGTTAAATAAATTATTAATCTTAGGCTCCCCAGAGTGAAACCTGTGGCAAAAAATTGAAGTGAGGCATAGAAGAAGGAAGAACCCAAATGAAGGTGCTTAATGAAGCTAGCACCACTTGGCGTCAAGAATGTTTTCTGGATGCTGGATCCTATAAGATTCTTCCAACTATAATGACTGCAGCTCAGATCAGTTCCAGTGGAATAAGGAAGGAGGACGTAAGGATCTATCCACCAGCTCCTGTTGCCCACTGGGGAAGGGCTTGTACTACAGGGCTTTAATTTCACGCATTTATGGGCTATGCATTCCTGGGCACCTAGCTGTCCTGAAGCATCCCAGCTAACAAGTCTGGGGCAGGAAGCATCAAAGGAGGTGGTAGACAAGGCATCTCTAAGTTGTAGACTCATGAGTCTGATCAGAGCATGACTGATTACCAAAATAGTGAGCCTGGAAAAACTGAGTAACAGCCCCAGAGAAAAGTGAGGCTAAGAGCATATGGAGTGAATCATAAGACATGTCTGAAAGCACACTGATCATTCTCTAAGATAGATCACATGGTAGGTCATGAAACAAATCTCAACAAATTTAAGATTATCATCTTTCCAAACTTCCCAAAGTGATCTACAGATTTGATGCAATTCCTATGAAAATCCCAATGGCATTTTTTTTTTTTACAGAAGTTAGAAAAACAATCCTAAAATTTATTTTGAACCACAAAGCCCTCAATAGGCAAAGAAATTTTGAGTAAGAAGAATAAAGCTGAACATGCTACATTCTGATTTCAAAACATGTTACAAAGCTAAAATAATCAAAACAGTACAGTACCCGCCGTAAAAACAGACATATAGACCAATGGAACAAAGTAGAGAGCCCAGTAATAATCCTATGCATATATGGTCAACCATTACTCAACAAGGTTGCAAAAAGTACTCAGTGAGCAAGGGGCAGGTCTCTTTAATAAATTGTGTTGGGAAGATCAGATATTCATATGCAAAAAGATGAAGCTGAGCCCTTATGTTCACACCACATACAAAAATCAATATGAGGGCAGCCTGGGTGGCTCAGTGGTTTAGTGCCCCCTTCAGCCCAGGGCCTGATCCTGGAGACCTGGAATAGAGTCCCAGTCGGGCTCCTTGCATGGGGCCTGCTTCTCCCTCTGCCTGTGTGTGTGTGTGTGTGTGTGTGTGTGTGTGTGTGTGTGTGTCTCATGAATAAATAAAATCTTTTTTAAAAAAAATCAATATGAAACAGATGAAAGATTTTAGTGTAAAACCTGCAACAAGAAAACATAGGGAAAAGTTGGCAGATATTGGACAGGATAATGATTTCTTAGACATATCACCAAAAGCACAGGAGACAGAACCAAAAATAAACATCAAACTAGAAAGCTTCTGTACAGCAAAGAAAACAATTAACAAAATGAGAAAATGACCTATGGAATGAAGAAAACATTTGCAGACCATACAGCTGATAAGGGGTTAATATCTAAAATATGTAAGGAACCCCTCAACTCAAGAGCAGAAAACCCAAATAACCAGATTGAAAAAGGGACAAAAGACCTGAATAGACATTTCAAAGAAGAAATACAAATGTCCAATAGAATATGGAAAGGTGCTCAACATTACTAATCAACAGGGAAATGCAAATCAAAACCACAATGAGAGATCACCTCACACCCAATAGAATGGCAATTATTTAAAAAACAAAACAAAAACAAGTGTTGGTGGGAATGTGAAGGAAAAGAAACCCTTTGTGAAATGTTGATGGGAAGATGAATTGGTATAGCTTCGAAGGAAAACAAAATGAAGATTCTTCTCCTGAAAAAATAAAAAATAGAACTACCCTTTGATACAGAAATTCCACTTCTGGGTATATACTGAAATGTGAAATCGGATTGAATTGAAATCTAAATCTTGAAGAGATATTTGCACTCCGTTGTTCATTGCAGCATTATTATTCATAACTGCCAAGATATGGAAATAATAAAAAAATTTTCCTTGACAGAGGAATGGATTTTTTATATGTGATATATATCGACAGTGGGATATAATTTGGCCTTAAAAAAGAAGGAAATCCTGTCATTTGCAATTGCATCACTGGACCCAGAGGACATCATGCTGAATGAAATGAGCCACAGAAAGACAAATACTGCATGATCTCATTTATATTAGGGATTGAAAAAAGTCAAACTAATAGAAGCAGAGAGAGAATAGTGGTTACCAGGGGCTGGGAGGAGGGAAAATTGGGGAATTTAATGTTAAAGGGTAGAAAGTTTCAGTTATGTAAGATAAACAAGTCTGGAGATCTACTGCACAACATAGGGCCTTTGATTAACAATATTGTTTTGTCTACCTAAAAATTTGCTGAGATGGTAGATCTTATGTGAAGTGCTCTTACCACACAAAAAAAGTAAATATAAAAACATGGAAAAACCAAAGGGGTCAGGAAGAAATTTTTGGAGGTGATGGATAAACCAATGACACTGACTTCACAGGTATACCCTTATCTCATGACTGAAAATGGTAAAATAAAAGTAATCTTTGTATTTATGAACTGTTACACAAAAAAATACTGGAAAGATTTAAAAAAGAAGCAGGTGATTTTCTAAATGAATCAGAATAGTATTTATAGAGAATGTGGGAGAAGAAAAACTTAATAGATACCTTTTATATAATTTTGATTTTGATCCTTTGTGGCCACATTTACTGTTCCCTACAATAAATATTTAAGTAAAATAAGTCTAAATAAGATAGTCAGATGGGTTGTTCTCAAGCACCATTTTTTACTTCTTTTAGTTTCATATCATAACGTTCAAGGTTTCCACCAATTGTACTGTTTCCTCTCCCTATTGAGATTTTATTTTCTATTTATGTTTTGGTTTATCATAGCTAACTAGGTTCAACCAGTTTAAGAGCTCAGGGATCCAGGAAACAGTAAGTTCTTATTTTCTTGGGAACGTATGTGTTGTTAATTTTGCTTCACTTTGTTTTCCTTCAAGAGTAACTGAGCCATGTTAAACATCACTGCACTGTTATCTGGCATTGGCTGTTTTGGTGAAGTATGAGGTCAATTTCAATTTTTTTCTCCTTGATGTGGCAGGATTTTTCTACCCAGTTGACCGTAAGATTTATCTTTTGTCCTTGAAGTTCAGCAATTCAAGAGGCTATGTCTGGTATTAATTTTTTTGTATCAGTTCTTCTTGGGAAAGTTTTTGCCCTTTTGAACCACAGATTCAATCATGTTTTAGACTTGTGGCTTGTGGTTGTACTCCTTTCCTTGTTTTATTGATGTCAAAAATACTTATTTTCTCTTTCCTGTTCTTTATTCTTTTCAATGGTGTTTTCTTCCAGCATTCTATTATGAAAATATTTACGCATGCAGAAAATTTGCAGGAATTTTACAGTGAAGAATTAATGTATCTCCCACCTGGATTCTACAGCTGACTCTTTACAATATGTACATTATTATATATTTGTCCTTTCATCCATCTTCAACAGATTTTATTTCCAAGTAATTTTCAGACACCAGCACACTTCCCAATGAATTTTCAACATGTATTTCATTAACTAAAATCCAATATTTGTTTGTTTTCTTTCACAATAATTAAAAAAAATAGCAAACACCAGAATATACAAATTTTAATTACACGATTTTGTCAAGGGCATAGATCTATGTAGCCTAAGCCCTCACCAAAATACAAAATATTATAATTACCCCATATCCATTCTCAATCAATACCACCCTTAGTCCTTACTCCCAAGAGAGAACTACTATTCTGATTTTTCCCACCATAGATTACTTTTGCCTGTTTTAGAACTTCATATAAGTGAAACCACACAGTGTATATTTTTTTGTGTAAAATTTCTTACTCAGCATCATGTTTTGGAGGTTCATCCCTGACATTTCATGTATCAGTAATTTGTTCTTTAAAAAAAAAGGTTTTATTTATTTGTGTGTGTGTGTGTGTGTGAGAGAGAGAGAGAGAGAGAGAGAGAAAGCATAGGGTGCGAAGGAGCAGAAGAAGAAGGAGAAGCAGACTCCCACTGAGCAGGGAGCCTGACTTGAGGCTCCATCCCAGGACCCTGTGATCATGACCTGAGCTGAAGGCAGATACTTAACCAACTGAGCCCCCAGGTGCCCCTATAGTTTGTTCCTTTTTATTGCTGTGTAGCAGTCCATTGTATGAACATAGTACAAGTTTTTCTCTATCCGGGCTCCTGAGTTTGGACATCTGGTTCTAGTTTGGAGCTATTATGAATAAAGCTTTATTTTGCCAATAAAACTACAAAAACTTGTGGCTACGTTTTTGTAGATATATTTTGTAGGTATGTGTTTCCAGTTCTTTTGAGTAAATATCATGTGGAATTAATGGGTGGGTTGAATGAAGGTATATGTTTAATTTTATGAGAAACTCAAACTTTTTCCTAAAGTGATTATCATTTTACACCTCCACCAACAACGTATGAAAGTTCCAGGTACTGCACATCTTTGCTCATATTTGGTGTTAGTCTTAATTTTAGCCATTCTGATGAATATGGACTGGTAGTTTAGGATGGTTTTGGTTTGCATTTTCTCAATGAATAATCACGAAAGAAACTTTCATGTTTCAGATGCTTATTGGAAGTTTGTGAAGTATTTGTTAAAATCTTAGGCCGATTTTTAGGGAATTGTTTGACATTTTATTATCTTGAATTATAGTTCTTTGTAAGACATAGATTTTGCAAATATTTTCTTTTTTTGATAGCATTCCAATAGCTTTAATCAAATCTTTAATCTGGTCTTAGATTTACATTTATTTTGGTGTATAGCAAGAGAGGGGGGTTGAAATTCATTTATTTTACACATGGATATCACTGTTACTTCACCACCATTTACTTAAAGACTTTCCTTTCCATATTGGATTGCTTTGGTTGCATTTGTAAAAAGTCAACTATATTAGTGCTGGTCTATTTGTGGGTTAAATATTCTATTTTATTAATCGATTTGTCAAACTTGGTCACTGTCTTAATTACTATAGCTTTAGAGTAAGTCTCAAAGGTAGGTGCTTTCAGTCCTCCAAATTTGTTCTGCTAATAGTCAGTGTAACCATATTCAGTCTCCCAATCTGTGAAAATTGTATCCTTCCACTCTGTGGTCTTTACTTTCTTTCAGCAGTGTTACCTGGTTTACAGCTTAGAGGTCCTGCTGATCTTTTGTTAACTTTCCTGAAGTATTTTATGGTTTTTGACAGTATTATAAATCAATTTGCGGCAATTTCAGTTTCCAATTGTTTGCTACAAGTATATAGGTATATAGATATGAGTATATAGGTATACGTTGGATTCAGTGTATTCACCTTGTATCCTGCAACCTTGCTAAATTAACTCATTAATTCTAACGTTTTTTTTATTAATATAACTGAATATGTCAATCTTTTTCATAACTATTTCTCAGGTTTAGGTTATCATTTATAAAAGGCCTTTGTTATTGAAGATTAGGAAAGTAAGTTCCTGTTTTTCTAATACATTTGTAATTTTACATTTAGATTTTCATTCTACCTAATATTTAGTTAAATGTGTGGTAAGATATGAATGTGGCCTTATGCCAATCCATGCCTTTGTATAGTAGATTTTTTAAATACCATTTATTCAATAAGTTCATTCATCTTTGTACTGAAACTGCACCGAAATTGTCATCTTTATCTTCTACTAAATTTCAAAGAAGGCATGGGTTTCTTTCTGGAATTTGTAGGTTGATCTATTTGTTTGTTTATATTTTTAAATAGTCATGGTGGTTTTATTAATTATAGAAGTTTGTTTTTAAACTTCTGCACTGATTCCTCCAGATAAATATAGAATTAAGTTTTATGTAATATCCCATTGGGATTCTTATTAGAATTGAACTGAATTTACAGATCAATTTGAGATAAATGTGTATCCTTGAATATTGAGTATTCCCATCCAGAAACGTAATTTGCAGCATCTTTTTTTAAAAGATGTTGTTTTATGACTGCGGTAGGTAGGGCTTTATCATTTTCTTCACATAGATCTAGGTTATTTTCCTCAGGCTTTTTGTAAGTATTTTATAATTTGCTATTGTCATGGGATCTTTCTATATTACATTTTCTAACTGATTTTTGGAAAGCAATTGATTTCTCCAATTTCTGTCTTTGTTGAGTTTACAATACAATTGAATATAATTGAATTCAAGTCAATAAAATATAATAGGATTCTTAAATAGCTACTCGGATAATTGCCACTTTCATAGAGAAGGGAAAGGAGGCTGTAAGATACCAATGAATTGTCTTGTATTCTGAAAACCTGCATGAAGCAGCCTTAGACTCCCTTGCATTTTGCATCTGTGGTTGAGTAACATCATAATATATACCAAGAGTTTTGAATTTAAAGGATTCTTTTCACATTAAAAACACAGGATCACAGAAATGAACAATCATGCTTTCCCTGTGAACTGTTTTTTTCTTTGATCAAGGAAAAAAGTATAAAAGAATCAATCTTCTAATCGTTCCATTTTTGCTAATATTCTCACTGTTAAACCATATTTGTGAATCTGGCCTGAAGATTTTTAAATTGAGTTAATCAGTTTACCAGGCCTGAGGGATAACAAGCCTAGCCCCAAACTCCCTTTCCATTTCTAGACAGGGGCAGCTTTTTATGAAGGAGTGAGCAATCTGAGTTTAGAAAAATTCTGAAGAGTATGCTAATCATATCTCTTCTTGGACACAAAGAAACCTTGCTAATTTTTAAATGCTGCATGTTCTCCAAATTGGTCATCTTTTTCCATTACATGGGTTTATAATATTCAAGCCCAATACATTTTTCTGGTGTTAACAAAGGGATGAAGAGGCAAGAATATATCCCCACCTGTGCCTCTTAAAAAAAAAAAATCTACACATTTGAATTCAGAAATGTTACCCAATTTTCTAAAGTGTCTCACCAGCCTTTTATCCTCATAGAACTCAATATAATGAGGCTTAAATGCAATATAGATGTCAGGGAGAAATGCACTAACCACTTCCTGTCAGCCATACAGATTTTCAACAAACCTTCTCCCCAAACCTTCCTACGGTGTCCCAGGCATTTATCTTCTCTGTAGGAAGCACTTGAATCTGACAGCCCAAAGTGTTTTGTTTCATTTTTAGTATCTCGTGAAACAGTTTTGAGGTAGGAAAAGCAGATAATGTGGCTAACCGTGATTACACTCTTTATTTTCCTTATTCTTGGGGTGAAGGCTGCCCTAATTTCAAGTTTCATTGTCAAAATCAGACAGAAGCTGAAATATTCCCTTGACTTCATGTCCTGTAAAAACTCGAAGCTGGCCAATCAATCTCTTTAATATGCTCCTCAGGGTTTATTAATCTCCTCATAAATGATTATCAATCATTATCAATATTATCTTGGGCTCTGGTTCTTTGAAGACTTTTAAATTTTTAGTATATTTCCTTACATTCCTACTTACTAATATAACCTGTTGGATCAGCCCAACCTTATATCAAACAACCTGCAGTCATGGGCCTATGTATTGTTGAGTGTGGTGTCTTCTTTTCAATGTTTAACTTGTGAAACCTAAAGGAATTCATTCAGTATATAAGTATCTAATTCATATTTTGTGCCAGGCAATACCCCTGCCTTCATGGAGTAAGTCCAATGGAGATGTGATCAAGTCAAAGATGAATTACAATACAGTGAGATAAGGGTGAAGATGAAGGATGAGTGTTCTTAGACATTGAAGGGTTAAGGAAGGCTTCCTGGAGGACAATATTCATTTCAGGATGATTCCTGAGTATTAATATTGAGAATCTAGAGGGGTAAGAGTTGAGGGAAGCAGAGAAAAGGGAACATGAACAGACTTTAGGGGACAGGAGATAGCTTGGTACATATAAGAATGATCAATCATGAAGGCTGTAGCATGGAGTAATTAGACATGAACCTGGAGAAGTAAACTGAGCTGCAGGTGCCTGGATGTGCTACAAAGCTTCAGGTGAAGGAATTTCTATCTTGAGGACAATGGGTACTATAGGAATTTAAAGGTTTTATGCAGAGGATTGCAGATCCCTCAGCAATGAAGAGGTTAAAGACTAGTTAGGAAGTGGTATTGCAGGTATTCCAGGGGAAAGATGAAGGTTTAACTTAATAAAAGCTATTGCCTGTGGAAGATGAAGAGTGAATGATTTGAAAAACATGAAGAGGTAAAATTGATGGAACTTCGGGAATACTGGCTGTGGGGTGAGATGGGGAAAGAAATCGAGGATGATTCTCAAAGCTGTTTCTAGCTTTGCAATGAGATATTTGGTTTAAAAGCCCAAGGCAGATTTCTTGGAAAAAGAAGAACAGTCTGTGGAATTAAACCCTGATATACCCTCAACTCAGCCACTTGTTAGCACTGTATGTCCTTGTATTAATTCCTTAATCTCTCTGAGCATCAATTATCTATAAAATCAAGATAATCTTATAAACATTAACTATAAATGCAAGCATATTGAAAATAGCTAACAGTACTAGTCATATATCTAGATATCAAGAATGACAGCAGCTAATAAATTTGGCACCTTTGTTTTTTTTTTTTTTTTTTGCACCTTTGTGATATTAAGTCTTTCAATACATAAAGATGGTGTATCTCTATTGTAGTCTTCTTTAATGGCTTTATGAAAAAAACTTTATTCCAAGATTTTATTATTATTTTAAGTGGATAATTCTTTTTATTACATTTTAAGTGTTCCGTAGTAGTGAAACAGAACTTCACTTTTGTGTTGGCAATTTTCCATTCATCTAATTTAATTAACTCCTATTATTTCCAGTAATTTGGCCATAGGTCTTGAAGAGGTTATGCAAACGATTCTATCATCAATAAAATACAAGTTTTATTTCTTCCTTTTTATTCTTATGCTTTTAATTTGCTATTAAACTGACTAGAGCCTTTATACCAATACTGTGTAATAGAAATGTAATGTAAGCTCCAGATGTAATTTTTTTAAAGGCCTAATAGACCTTATTTTTGAGAGCAATTTCAAATTTCCAGAAAAATTGGAGAGTACAGAGAGTTCTCATATATACCTTTAATCCCCCACCCCACACAGTTTCCCTATTATTAACATCTTGCATTAGATATATGCAAATGCAAGTTCATTTAATTGATGAACTAATATTGATGCATTATTAACCGAAGTCTCAACATTCTCAAATTTCTCAACATTCATTTTTTGCATCGTACATTCTGTGGGTTCTGACAAATGTATAACAACATATATCAACCATTATAGTATCATACAAAATAGCTTCAATGCCCTAAAGATTCTCCTGTGCTCCAACCTATTCATCTCTCCCCGCCACCAAACCTCTGGAAACCACTAATTTTTTTAACTGTCCCCATAGCTTTGCCTTTTCTAGACTGTCATATAGTTGGAATCATACAGCATGCAGCCTTTCCAGACTGGCTTCTTTCACTTAACAGTGTTCATTTAATGTTTTTCCGTGTCTTTCCATGGCGTAAGTCTTTCTTTCCTTATTTTCTTTTTCTTTCCTTTCTTTTTCTTTTTTTTAAGATTTAATTTATTTATTCATGAGAGACACAGAGAGAGAGAGAGAGGCAGAGACAGACAGAGGGAGAAGCAGGCTCCCTGCAGGCAGCCTGACATGGGACTCGATCCCGGGTCTCCAGGATCACACCCTGGGCCAAAGGCAGGCTCTAAACCGCTGAGCCACCCAGGAGTCCCCTTTCCTTTCTTTTTCTAAATAATATTCCATTGTATGGATATGCTGTAGTTTGTCTATCCATTCACCTATTGAAGGATATCTTGGTTAGTTCCAAGTTATGTCAATTATGAATATAACTTCTATAAACATTCATGTACAGGGTTTTATGTAGACATATATTTTATCTCATTTGGGTAAATACCAAGGGGAACAATTGCTGGATCATATGACAAGAGTACTTCTCCATTTGTAAGAATCCACTAAACTGTCCTCCAAAGTGGCTGCACCACTTTGCATTCCCAGCAGCAATTAATGAGAGTTCAAGTTTCTCCAAATCCTGGCCAATATTTGGTGTTGTCAGTGTTCTGAACTGTAGCCATTCTAAAATTATTTTAATAGTATACAATAGCATACAATTCCTTAATGGCATGTGATGTGGAGCCTTTTTTCATATGCTTATATGCCATATGTATGTCTCCTTGGTGAAGTATCTGGTCTGTTCAGACCTTTTGCCCATTTTTTAATCAGGTTGTTTGTTTTCTTATTATTTGTATATAACTGACACCAATCCTTTATCAGACATATGTTTTGTGAAAACTTTCTTCTTTGACTTGTCTTTTCATTTTTTGAACAACGTCTTTTGTAGAGCACAAGTTTTTAATTTTAATGAAGTCCCATGTATCGATTTTTTCTTTTGTGGATCATGCTTTTAGTGTTTTATCTAAAAAGTCACTCCCAAATGCAGGTTCACCTAGATTTTCTCCTGTGTGATCTTCTGGGAGTCTTATCTATGTATTGTATATCTCTTATGATGATTTCTTCTCTGACTCATATGTTATTTAGAAATGCATTCCTAAACTTTTAAATACATAAAAATTTTAAAAATTATGTTTCTAAAAATTAACTTCTTTATTTCAGTTTGGAAAATGTGTTTTATTATGTTACTTATCCTTTGATATTTTCTGAGCCTTGCTTTATGGCCTGATAGTGAAATAATTTTTGTAAATGTTCTATGTGTGCTTGAGAAAAATGTATCTTCTGAATCATTGGGCCAAATCTGTTTGATGTAAAAGTTAGTGTATTAACTGTGTTTTTGAAGTTCCTTGTGTTTTCTTTGATTTTTATTGCTTACTTATCAATATTGCTTACTTATCAATTTGATTTTTATTGTTTACTTATCACTAGAGCTGTGTTGAAAACTTCCACTTGGGTGCCAGATAGATTACTTTCCTTATTTTTATCAATTTTGCTTTGAATGTTTTGAGCCTATGTTACAAGGTACATACATACATATCTCTTTGATGAATTGAACATATTATGTAATGCTTCTTTTTTCCCAAAGATGGTCTTTAAAATTTAAGTTAACTTTTTCTAGTTTTATGCGGCTTGCTCAAAATCACCTAACTCACATGTGGCAGAGCAGAATTCACACTTTCACACACAGGAAGTCTGGTGCTAGAGGTCATGTTCCTAACCATTGCTCAATCCCTCCACCTCCAGCCATCATCACCTGAGCAACCCTTTCACGGGTCTTGCTGCCTTCCACAGCATCTGTGGCAAGTACCAGTTGTAACTGCCAGATGAAATGGGAACAAGTGTGCCACAGGTTCCAAACATGACCTTTGCACTTAGAAGAGGAGCTTCTAAAAACCTTTGGCTCCTTCTTTACCCAAAGCTGAGCCTACAGATTCCCTATAAAAGTCCCTTGTTCCTACAGCTCAATTTTTTCTAGATCTGCTTCCAACCTCAGTGTGTATATTTTAAGTCATTTCACGCAAGTCACTTTTTGCTTCCCTTCCATTGTCCCTGCCATGTCCCCTTGCCTTCTATTCTTCCAACCTCCTTTAGGCAATGGACAATTGAACAGTTTGCAAGGATGGAGTTTGGATTCTCCCCTGAATGAGACTTGGCTTATCATTGTGTGGGCAAGCCTCTATCTGCTTAATGTTTAGTCCGGGCTCAGAAAACACAGAACCTAAGCCAGTCTAGCCCTTCAACCTCTCTTTACTGGATGGAAAGATGGGCAAGTTTTTACCATTAAAATAATTCTATTCTTGCATGGAAAGTTCCTTTTCTCATTCCCTTTATATGCAAATTTTTGTACAAATTGTGTGGATATAATACAAAAAATAAGATGGATCCCCACTCAAAATTTGGCTTAGATAGCCAGCCCGACTCCACACACTCACTAAAAAGGTATGAAAAAGTTTTTAGTTACATAATGAAGTTTTCTGAAAAGGGTAGGGAATATCTTTCCTGCTGATCTAAAAGTAGCTTGAGAGAGTAAGGAAAGAAACTGGTTTGGGGTTTTTACTGCAGTTAGGAATTGAGGCCAGGATGAAGGCTCTTACATACAGGAAGGGACTTATGTGGATTTTGAAACTCCCACCAGTGCCAAGGAGGGAGCACTCAGACTTTCTTATTAGCTTTCCAGGATGCGGAGCAGAAGAGGAAGAGGGAGAAATGAGGTTTCAAAGTTGTCAGCCATCAAAAAAACAAAATCAGACGTGGTATACAAATTTACATCTCTCAAATTGTAATCATTTATTTGCCAATTGTAATAGTTCTACTAAAAAAAAAAAAAAAAAGGTCCCAAAAGCCAAGAAATAATTCTGGTTTCCAAAACCAAAGTTAACAGAAAAGTTGTTCTCCAAGCTAGCAGCCAGTCACAGACATGTGGATAGTACCTGAAGTAGTACCCCTAGCTGACTCTCCTCTCCCTGACAGTTGGTAAGAAAGGAGCAGGTAAGACCGAGAATAAATGCCAGCCCTTCAATGTGGCAAAAAAGTGAGCCATACAAAGACAATGGGGGACCCTTCATGTCAGGGATCAAGTTCATATATCACCTCACCATTAAGTAACTAATCTAATCTGTTTCCATGATTACAGTCAGAGGACAAATGATGGACCAGGAAGGAAGACTAGGCCACCATGCTGGGAAGAAGGCACATTGAAAGTAAGTAGGAAGTGAGACAGCATTGATCCATTAACAATGCAAAGCATCATAGCCAAACTTCCTCCTGACTGACACATACAATATTCCAATTGTAACAAGTATCCTTAGGCCAAATGTAATAAATCTGCTCTTGTTTAAGTGGCAGGTGGTTGGGGTTGCTGCTTTTGCTGTTGGCAAATCAATAAAGAGAAAAACTCCCCTCTCATGGAGGAGGGACTCTGTGAAATTCTAGGACAGGGACTCAATTCCTTAGCAGCTGGGCAGCCGCTAAAAAGAATCCAGGTGGTTTTGAGAAGAGACTTTGCTGTGCCCTCTCCCCCTGGTTTCAATCCCCATACTGCAAGAGCAAGTGGAGGAGGGGAGGCAGAAGTGTGGAGGAGAGCAAACTCCAGCCCTGAACCAGCACTCTAGATGCTGCCCTACTTCGTAGGTCGTTGGCAAGGCTCTTGACCTAAGTCTGACTGCCGATAATGGGTGAAGACGGTGAGCAGAACAAAGGCAGCTGGACGGCTACTTGCAGGTGATTTCTCTTAGGGCAGGAGGGATTCTTTTCAAAGGAAAAGGTTGGAAAGCTGTTACCATGGTAACTCTCCAAGTTCTGAAGTGATGTAATCAGCTAATGCTCTGGAGAGCAGAGAGAAAATGGTGGATTTAGCACACATGAATAGCTAAATTCTACAAGTTTTTTACAAGGCTTTTTTCTTTCTTTTTTGATGATAAGTCTAGATATTAAGAAAGAAAAAAAGAAAGAAAAGAAAGAAAGAAGAAAGAAAGAAAGAAAGAAAGAAAGAAAGGAAAGAAAGAAAGAAAGAAAGAAAGAAAGAAAGAAAGAAAGAAAGAAGAAAGAAAAGGAAAGGCAAGGCAGAAAGAGAAAGGTAACAATAAAAGTAAAGTAGGGAGGAAGTGATGGAAGGAAGAAAACTGCAAAATAATTTATTCTAAACAAATATCCTTAGTAGCAAGAAAGACCTGCCTACAGAGTGGAAACTGAGAGAGAGAGGTTTGATTCTCTATGATTTTACCCTCTTGCATTTTATGAAGATTGATAGAAGAGTTTATTCTGTGACTCTGGATTTCTTCTATTGGCACATTGGGATGAATATTATTATAAGGTACTTACCTTGCTACAACTGGGTTATTATCAGTTTAACATAAGATTTCTGCCATTTTGTCTTCAATGGCTATTACTATTGGCATTGTGAAATATGACTGTACACATGCTTGATATCAATAATAAAACTAATCATAAGCTACCTCTAAGACAGTACAACTCACTCTATTCTAAGTAGTAAAAAAAAATTGTTCTTGAGAGACTTTTTAAAAAATGCTTAGAGATTGTTCAATGAATTCTTCGACATCATAGTCCTGTCAAGGGGTTGTTAACTCAACATCTTTGGCCCCTCCCCCTTTGTCATACTTGCTTGGTTAAACTCCACTTAAGTTCGACCCCACTCCCTGCCTTCAATGGGCAAGCTGAATGTGATTCAAGAAAACAAAATCCTCACACCCAGGCCGACTGGCCACACTAAAATTCATGGCCTCATTGAGCTCTCATCACTGCCAAGGGGCTCTCCATAGTCTCTGTCACAGTCTTCTATTGTCCTGAGTGACTACTTACCCTCCATTTCCTTAAGTCTCCAATATGAGGATGAACATCCTTCATCCTCAGTTTCAACTGTTGGCTGATCCTCATTTTGCTGGGAAAACAGAACCCATAAGGAGTGTTTCCTCACTCTCCCACTCAATTTCCTAATTTGTCTTGATCTGTAATGATCCATTGCCTGCCTCCTCTCCTGTTACATGAATCATATCCATAGTATGGCCCAGGACCAGATCCTCCATATGTGACTGGATCTGATGGCCCAAGAACACTCATCACCATTAACTCCACCATCAATCCTGTTCTCTCTCTTCTATATCATCAAGTATTTCCTCTCTTCCAGATCATTTTCAGCAGCAGAAAAATATGTTATTTTGTCTCCTATATTTCACACAAAAAGATAAGTACAAACTTGTCTTGACTCTAATCTCAACCTGCTTTGCAGCCTTGTTGCAAAATTCCTGAGAGTTCCCTATTCTCACTGTGGTCTCTTTCACATGTTCCCACTCTCTCCTGGACCAACTCCTTTAATGCTCTTTCCCCTCATCACTCCAGAAAAAAGCTTTTGTAGCCATCATCAGTGAAATTACATTGCTTCATCCACAATCTATGCACAGTCTTCCTCTTACTTGACTGGCACCATTTTAGGAAGCCAGTTACTCCCTACTTCTTGAAATACTTTGTCCCCTTGGCCTCTGAAACATCCACCTCCTACCTTACCTTCAACATCACTGGGTTTCCCTTTCAGGCTATCTTGTTGACTCCTCTTATGTCAGCCTCTAAATGTTGCACTTATTTGTTCCTCTGGTGGATACTCTGAGGATGCCCAAATTTCTAGCTCCAGTCAACACCTCTTCTCTGAACTCCAGACATGTGTATTCAATTCTCCATGTAACATTTCTCCTTGCATGTCTAACAGCCAACTGAAAATAGAATCCTTGAGTTCTCTCCTGCCCACACTAACCATCCCTTCTTACCATGCTGTGGTCGATGAATGTTTGTATCCCCTCAAACTTTGTATATTGAAAGCCTAAATCCAGTGTAGTGGTATTTGGAGGTGGGGCCTTTGGGATGTGATTAGGCTTAGATGAGATTATGAGGGAAGAGCCCCATAATGGGATCAGTGTCCATATGACAAGAGGAAAAGATAGAGCCCCTTCCCTCCACCTCTGTAATGTGAGAGTAGAGCAAAAACCAGGAAGAGGGACCTCACCAGCATCCAAATATGCCCATGAAACCTTGATCTTGGACTTCTTGGCCTTCAGAATTGAGTGAAATAAGTGACTGTTGTTTACACCATCTGATTTATGGTATTTTGCTATAGCAGCCTAAGCTAACATGAAACTCAGTATTTCCCATATAGTAAAGGGCACTATAGTGCACCTGGTTGCTTAAATAAAAGTAAAAATTGGGAGTCATCTTTGAATCCTCTCCTCTCATATTTTAAATCCAATACCTTATAAAAATCTGTTGGTTCTAATTCCAAAATATATCCAAACTCTAACCATTTCTCATCTCTTACACTGCTGTCAGTCTCTTTTAAACAACCACATCATGCCTTGACTTAATTATTACATAATTTTTTATCTGGCTTCTCTACTTCTACTTTTACCATGCTATTATCTCTTGATACAGTAGTCAGAGGACTTCTTTAAACATAAAGTCAGATCATGATATTTCCCTGCTCAAAACCTTCTTGTAGCATCTGATATTACCAGAATAAATTCCAAATTCTGATAAGGTCCTATAAGATGCTACATAATCTGCCTCCCATCTGCTTCTCAGACTTCACCTTCTACCGCTGTGACTCCTTCTCACTGTTCCACATACATAATAGCCTTGTTGAGCACACCAAGTGAATACTCACAATTCTGTTGCTTGGCCAGAACACTTTTCCCCTAGATATTCCTATGGTTTGTGCCCTCCTTTTATTGAGGTCTTTATTTAAATGTCTCTAAGAGAGGCTTTATCTGTCGACTCTATATAAATTATTCTATTCCATCCTCTTACTCTCTTTTACTTTTTTTCCACAGTGCTAACTTATATTCTATATTTATCTCTTTCTCATCTGTCACTTCAGAATATAAGATCTGTAAGAGACTTTGTTTCTTTTGTTCATTGCTGTATTCTTGGAGAAAAGACAATGTTTTTCACATCATAGATTCTTAGTAAATATTTGTCAAGTAGATGAATGAATAAGTGAATGAATGAACAGTATGTTAGGATCCTCCACTCACAGAATATCTCAGTGATTTTTGTGATTCTAATCCTACCATGGGATTACAAGATTTTTAGCCATATGCAGAGCAGAAAATGAACAGTCAGGTCCTTGGTGATCAATATATGTATGCACCTTTGGTTACATAATACTATTGTTGAATATTGATTCCAGCTCCCATTGGTCAGTTTCCTGGGCATCAGAAATATCCTTCATAAAAGTCATAAACCCTAGACTTAATATTTATAGATGCCACCTATTTTGGACATTGCATTGTAGCTGGGCTCTAACCTCTCCTACTCATTATCTACCTCCCTCCTATTCTCAGGGGAAGATCAAATTCTCTTAGAAGATGGCATTTCCAGCTTACCATTCAAAGAAATTCCATCCTCTGCCTTTTTGGAAATATCAAGAAAATACCGTCATTGAGGTTGTGGAGGTAAAATGTAGCCCTTTCCTCAACGTTTTTGCCAAGTCTTGTTGATGCCAGAGTTTGTAGGAAAAGAGATGAGTAGAAGGAATCAGAGAAATAGGATATAGCCAGGGCTTAAGCGGAGGATTTCTCTCCTTTTTGAAATTAATTATGGGGACACACTGAGGTTGTTTTGAAGCCCTCATGTAAACACTGATAAAGACAAAAGAACTCTGAAGGAGCTAATTCTAAATAAGTTGTCCTTTATTGGAAATAAGAATATGTGGTGGAGTTGTTTTCTCACCACCCTCACAGCTGGAATAATTTGTGTGGTAATAATTTCATTGCTCCAGAGGGCTTAAGAGTTGATCCTGAAGATCAAAAGGGCTTTATTATTCATTTTTGTCATGGCCTCTCCTAAGCTTGATAGTGTTTTGCTGTGGAAGTTATCTGAGAAATTATTGGTCAGTCTCTCTTGGAGAACTCTTTATCAATTGCTTTGTAAAGTGAATTTCTAAGAGCTGCATCAGCCCAAGTCTCGGCAAAAGTTGAAATGGAACCCTTACAAACTCATTTGTGATAATAGTTGGGAATGAAACAGAAGAGCTGAGAAACAGTTGTTTGGCTCCATACTACAACCTAACCACCTTGCTAAGCATCAAACACAACTTTCATTCCCTCCATTTCAAGTGAAAATTTAAAAGAAATATCTGGTTAAAGCATAACAAAGATGTTGGAATCAGAAAGACATTGACTCATTGATTCAAATCATGTTTCAGCTCCTTGTTATCTTGTCCTTAGGTAAATTCCCTAACCCTTCTGAAGCTCTGCATCCTTATTTGAAATTTAGGATTAAATGATATCACCTATCTCATGGTATTATTTTCAGATTAAAGTGTGATTATTGGGATCCCTGGGTGGCGCAGCGGTTTGGCGCCTGCCTTTGGCCCAGGGCGCGATCCTGGAGATCCGGGATGGAATCCCACGTCGGGCTCCCGGTGCATGGAGCCTGCTTCTCCCTCTGCCTATGTCTCTGCCTCTGTGTGTGTGTGTGTGACTATCATAAATAAATAAAAATTTTTTTTAAAAAGTGTGATTATTAAAATGTTAAGCATAGCATCTGTCAAATAGTTCATATGCAAAGGCTAGTTGTATGTATTAGCAACTATTGCTACAATGATACTGCATAATAATCTACTCAAAATTCAGTAGCTTACAATGATTCACATTTATTCTTTTGTTCAAGAGTCTGCAGGTTGAACACAAGTTGTGCTTGACTAGCCAGTTGTGCTTGAGTTGTGGTTCAACTGGGCTTGACTCTAGGATGCTTGTTGGATTCAGTTATGTTCCATATGTGTTTATTCCATGGCCAAGGCTAAGACTCAATAGCTATCTGGATTGTGTTCTTCTCTTGATGGGTCACTGAAACACCATGCTAAGCCAAAAGTCATAAGCACATTTAAACCTTCTGTTTACATCACATCTGCTAAAATTCCATTGGTCAAAGCAAGTCACATGGCAACCTCAACACAATGTGGTAGGATGAATTTCACCCACTGCAGAACAGGTAAGGAAGTGTATATTTGACAAACAATAATTTTAACTATCACACTATAATAAGAAAGCTATATTAATTTATTATTATCATTAGTAGTAGTAGTAATAATAGTAAAGAAAAATCATTTAAAAAAAAAAAAAGAAAAATCATTTATTCTTTCCACTGATTTTGTTTGGTTGTCAATCCATGCCAGGGACTGCCTAGCCACTGTCTCTCAAGTAATATTAGGCTTTTCCCAATCATAGAGTGACTTGGATGTGTGGTTTTAAAAGATGAATTCAAAGACAATTACCTAAGTTGTCCAATTATTTTCACCAGCTTGGAAATAGAAAATAAATGAGTGACCAAACACAGTTCATTCCTTGCTGTATATTGACTAACTAATTTACCATTTTAGTAATTCCTTGGACATCTCTGAGCATCGGGGTTTTTTAATATAAAAAATGGAAAGATGTCTTATTAAGTACCCCCTACTTTAGTGAGTATTTCCACACATGAAAAGACTTTTGCTTTACACTAATCAGTCTCATGCATTTTAAGCAAAACAGAAAAGCATTGAACATAGTCAATTGACATTTATTAGAAGGAAGGCTGGCATCAAATGCCAGGTTCATTAGCCACAGAATAACTCACGGACAATGGAAATGATTCACAAAATACATTGCTTGACCTTTGCTGTGATGGGATAGACAACTTAAAGAGGCTAGTCCAACAGAAAACTAGGTGTCATGTCTTAGGAATTCCCTACTAGACACAGTAGATCACTAGGATGGAGGTAGGGGAGCTGGATATGAAATATGAAGCAAAAAAGAAGATCTTTGTCAGATGTCACTTGGCAAAACAACCTTCTTTCTGTCTTCCATTCATTTTTCAAGCCCAGAAGAAGACCTATTGACCATTCATGAATGAAGCTATCAGCTCTACAGAAACATGGGATGGAAGATTGCCAAGTTAGATTATCTCTGCTCCACAATTCCATTGGCTAAAAAACCAGAGGGAAAGAGCAAAAGCTAGAACCTGATAAATGTAAGTTGAGCATGCAGGAAGGTTTTCCACCTTAGAAGGCTGATAAATATTGAAATATCTTAAGGTTTAGTTGACAGCTTGTCTCACCCACTCTCAGTATGGAGAATGAAAGAAAGAAAAATGACTGGCATTTATTGTTAATAAGGAACTTCTATCCCATTAAACACCACAAGAACCCAGCCAGGTAAGTGTAATAACCTTATACTTTCAAAAAAGAATCCAGGATTTTTTGGGTTAAACACATTGTTACCCCTAAAAATGTTATTAGAGAATGATGGGATGACCTCAAACCTAGCTTCTGATTTTTCCACCATATTACATTTTGATCTTGAAGATATGCACACAGATTTTGAAAATTTTATTGCTTTTAGCAAAACTAAGGGAGATAGACTAAATTAATGTTCACAAAATCCCTTTCAGTCCCAGACATCTGTGAGTCTATGATATACAGCAAATTTTTTCTTCTGTAAGCCCAAACCGTAGGCTCTGATGGACATATTTTTTCCTTGTTTTCCTCTGTCAGTTCCTTGACTGCCCCTCACAGCCACTTTGCAAGTCTTGATTGCCAAGCATTTATTTTCTTTTTCCAGTTTGTCTGGAAGACAGAAAGCCCCTGGGAAAGGATTCTTGGGCTTTTGATAGAAGGCCCATGAAATATCTGTAATTATGGATAACATTTTTGTACCCAGTAAATGGCTAAAAGGAGTCCTATGATAGAAACTTTTAGAAGATAATTGAATGTGTCAACTGGATCAAAAAATTATGTATTTGCTCCACCTCTGCAAACTGTGATAAATAGTCCATTGTCTGGAAAGTTTGCTTGGCATTTTCTTTTGCACTGCAAAATTATTGTAGCCCTTATCACTGAATTTTTGGTTAACATTTCAAAGAAATTCTTTAGAATTAATCTTGTAGATGCCAGATGCTACACATAGTTACCTGGAAAACAAAGATTTTAATAATTCAAAACTTCAATTTATTTCTATCATTAACCTAGACAAAAGCAATGTATGTATTTTTAGCAATTTATTGGTGAAAAATGGGGTGTGTCTCATGCTTGAGTAAAAATTAGCATTTCTCTATCTGAACAATGAAGTGAAAGAAAAAGCATTTTTTCTTCATTATTTATGTACACAATTGTGTCCTTTGCATAATTGCCTTGAAACAGAAGCACCTTATTAAAATGGACAATCAATAGTAGCAATAGAATTCCCAAGCAGAAGAACAAAACAAAATATAAATTAAAATTTTCTATTAAAGCCCGGCAGTATATATCTTGGCCTGACTGAAAAGAATTGAGGCTTGTTTAAACATTGGTAAATCATAAGGAGCAGGAAGAGTAAATGGAAATAAAGAAGAATCAAATCTAGATCAGGGTGAGAATTTTTCTAAGCTCAAAAGGAGTGGCCGAAATAACAAAGGGGAAGCTCAGTAAGTACTTCCCATACAAATTACAATTTCTCCAAAATTGCTTGACAGGCAAATAAACCCTGGGAAATATTTGCTCTAAACAGGACAAAGGGTGATATCCTTAATAAGAAAAGAGCTCATGACAAAAGGTAATAATAAAATAATTAAGTTCCTCATAAATAAAGGGAGAAGGGAAGTAAGACAATTTCAGACACAGACACATCAGTGGCTAATAAACATTTGATCATTTTTCAACTCTGCTCATTATCAGAGAAATGGAAGTTGGAATAACAATGAGATACTATTTTTAACCTATCAGATTAACAGAACTGTAAAAAAATGAGAACATTCAATTCTGGAGCTTGAGCACAGAGACATAGACCTGCGCGACACAGCTGGAAGCAATGCAAAGTGGTTCCAGCCCTGAAGAAGCAACGCGGAGGACAATGGGAGAGCCTTGAAAATAATTTGTGACACTCACCTCCAAAATTCTGTTTCTGGGATTCGAATGATGGAAATGATCTGAAAAGAAGAACGGGTTGTCTGCCAAAGACATTCATTGCATTGCTGTTTGTAATATTACAATTGTGGGGGAATAAAGTTTCCAAAAATTATGGTGATATTAAACAAATTAGAATAAAAAATGTAGCACTCAAATATCTGTAAAATATTTTAAATAGTATCATAAAATGCCTAGTATTTCATGTAAAATATAAAATTAGGGTATAAAATGTTATATGTAGGGGTGCCTGGGTGGCTCAGTCGGTTAAGCATCTGCTTTCAGCTCAGGTCATGATCCCAGGGTCCTGGCATCAAGCCCCTCAATGGGCTCCTGGTTCAGGGAACCCTCTTCTCCCTCTCCCTCCCTCCCCCTCTGCCTGCTGCTCCCCCACTCCTGTGCTTGTATACTCTCTGTCAAATAAATAAATAAAATATTTTTTAAAAGTTACCTATAGAATGAGATCAAAGATATAAAATAATGGATAAAAAGGACCAGAGTGGATTATGATTAAATGCTAATAAAGGGGGGGTCCCTGGGTGGCTCAGCAGTTTAGCCCGCATCCAGCCCAGGGTGTGATCCTGGAGACCTGGGATCGAGTCTCACGTCTGGCTCCCTGCATGGAGCCTGCTTCTCCCTCTGCCTGTGTCTCTGCGTCTCTCTCTCTCTCTCTCTGTGTCTCTCATGAATAAATAAATAAATAAATAAATAAATAAATAAATAATCTAATATTAGTTGACCATAAAGTTGAGGGTCCACTTCTGGGTTCTCTATTCTGTTCCATTGATCTATGTGTCTGTTTTTGTGCCAGTACCACACTGTCTTGATGACCACAGCTTTGTAGTACAACCTGAAATCTGGCATTATGATGCCCCCAGCTGTGGTTTTCTTTTTTAAAATTCCCCTGGCTATTCGGGGTCTTTTCTGATTCCACACAAATCTTAAAATAATTTGTTCTAACTCTCTGAAGAAAGTCCATGGTATTTTGATAGGGATTGCATTAAACGTGTATATTGCCCTGGGTAACATTGACATTTTCACAATATTAATTCTGCCAATCCATGAGCATGGAGTATTTTTCCATCTCTTTGTGTCTTCCTCAATTTCTTTCAGAAGTGTTCTATAGTTTTTAGGGTATAGATCCTTTACCTCTTTGGTTAGGTTTATTCCTAGGTATCTTATGCTTTTGGGTGCAATTGTAAATGGGATTGACTCCTTAATTTCTCTTTCTTCAGTCTCATTGTTAGTGTATAGAAATGCCACTGACTTCTGGGCATTGATTTTGTATCCTGCCACACTGCCAAATCGCTATATGAGTTCTAGCAATCTTGGGGTGGAGTCTTTCGGGTTTTCTATGTAGAGTATCATGTCATCGGCGAAGAGGGAGAGTTTGACTTCTTCTTTGCCAATTTGAATGCCTTTAATGTCTTTTTGTTGTCTGATTGCTGAGGCTAGGACTTCCAGTACTATGTTGAATAGCAGTGGTGAGAGTGGACATCCCTGTCTTGTTCCTGATCTTAGGGGAAAGGCTCCCAGTGCTTCCCCATTGAGAATTATATTTGCTGTGGGCTTTTCGTAGATGGCTTTTAAGATGTTGAGGAATGACACTCTGAAGAGTTTTGATCAGGGGAAAATTAACAAGGCAGGAAACCACAAATGTTGGAGAGGATGCGGAGAAAAGGGAACCCTCTTACACTGTGGGTGGGAATGTGAAATGGTGCAGCCACTCTGGAAAACTGTGTGGAGGTTCCTCAAAGAGTTAAAAATAGACCTGCCCTAGGACCCAGCAATTGCACTGTTGGGGATTTACCCCAAAGATTCAGATGTAATGAAATGCCGGGACACCTGCACCCCGATGTTTCTAGCAGCAATGGCCACGATAGCCAAACTGTGGAAGGAGCCTCGGTGTCCAACGAAAGATGAATGGATAAAGAAGATGTGGTTTATGTATACAATGGAATATTACTCAGCTATTAGAAATGACAAATACCCACCATTTGCTTCAACGTGGATGGAACTGGAGGGTATTATGCTGAGTGAAGTAAGTCAGTCGGAGAAGGACAAACATTATATGTTCTCATTCATTTGGGGAATATAAATAATAGTGAAAGGGAATAGAAGGGAAGGGAGAAGAAATGGGTAGGAAATATCAGAAAGGGAGACAGAACACGAGGACTCCTAACTCTGGGAAACAAACTAGGGGTGGTGGAAGGGGAGGAGGGCAGGGGGTGGGGGTGAATGGGTGACGGGCAGTGAGGGGGGCACTTGACAGGATGAGCACTGGGTGTTTTTCTGTATGTTGGCAAATTAAACACCAATAAAAAATAAATTTATTATTAAATAAAAAAATGGAAAAAAATAATGGCATAGTAGTGTAGTTGGTAAAAATCTGTTTTTTCATTCATTTTTTAATTGAATTAAATAATTCAATTTTCTAATTAACTCAAGTAATTCAACATTTAATTCAACATTAAAATGTAATTCAACATTCAAGATTTAATTCATTAATTTAATTCATTTTATGAATTGAAATAAATTTAATTCCTGTTAATAAATAAATAAATAAATAATCTTTTTAAAAATGCTAATAAAGGTTGTATCTGGTTGGTAAGATTATGGGTAGAGTGACCACGTAATTTGTGTTCCAAGAAGGGACACACCCAAATGTCTACATATCAGGGAATATTCTTCCATCAATAAAGCCTAATGGGAATGTTACTTTTTATTAAGGTCCCTAAATATTTTTCAGGCAAGGACTACTTTTTATGAAAGAGTTATTTCTAATTATCCAAGAGATACATGCTCATTGTAGAAAATTTAGAGAACACAGAAAAAATGTGAAACTTGAGAAATTATACCGATATAAATGGTAGGTAAGTAGTAGCTCATTTGCAGGTGGTTTGAGAGAAGTGTGGCTGAGAAACCACTTGGGATGAGAAACACAGGAGGTCAGTGGGCAGATTTAATGTTGGAGAAGCATGTATGAGGTCAGATGGAGTTTTTGCAAAGGAGTGAATTCCCTGTCCTTGGAATCATCTGAGTAGAAGCCGGCTGACTCCTTCAGGAATGTTCTTAAAGAGAACTGAAGGCTGCCTGGGAAACCAACCCTGAGATATGGGGTTTTTTGGAAGACCAGTCTTGGACCAAACTCAGCAGGACTGCAGTCTAACCTGGAGACGTAAGGATGTGCACGCAGATCATTGCTGGCAGTAGTCCCACCGGAGGAGCAGTGTATGGGTAGGCAGGGAGTGGGAAGAGTCGAAACCATCAGAGAATGCTATCTTACATTTGAGTATAGTCTTTTCAGAGTAGTTTTACATACCTTTATATTTTTTTAACGTGTTGTTTTTATTGAACATGGGACATTATTAACATTCTAGAAATTCCCTTATTCCCCTCCTAACTGTAACCTCATTTTCCCCCTGAAAGAAGCCAATATCCTTACTTCTTATTCCTCTGGCCTGTTCTGAAATCCTTCTAGATGGAATCATATAGTCTACCCTCTCTTAGGTGTGGCTTCCTTCATCCAACATTATATTTGTGAAATTTCTCCATACTGTTACCTTTATAGCCTTTAATTCTCACAAGAACCCCTAAAGGTAAGTTAAAAAAGCATTAGCGGTTAGCTGTGAAGACAAGGAAATAACCACCAAGAGACTATGTGACTTGCCCAAGGTCACATAACCAGTAACCAGTCAGTAAGGGGTACCCAGATCTCCACGCTCTGGGTTAGCACCCCTGGTGAAGTATGGTTTTGTGGGGACAGGGTGGGAACTGGGTTTACTCATATCTTGGCTCTCCTTCACACCCCTTTGGTAAGTTGGGCAAGTCGCTTAACTTCTCTGAAAATTGAGTGCCTCCCTAGAGAATGAAACCCCTGATGTCAATGCCTCGTGCACACTTAATATTTGTCAAGTAGATGAACAAATGAGTCTGGTTGTCAGGAGAAAACGAGATCATGTGTATAAAATCTAGTATGGTGCTTGGCCTTTTCCAGCCCTCAATGAACTACAGCTTGAGGAGGCCCTGAAAAGGACATCTCATCCCCGGGGGGGGGGGGGGGCTCCCAGTGCCTGACTGATTCTGATGCATCAGTTAGAACACATTAAAATATGAAAACAATCATCTGGGAATTTGCAGTCTGAGTGCTTGGTGCTGTACCGGTGACCTGGATGACCCACTGTATACTCAATGTCACCTAGAAGTTTCAGTCTAGTGACAGCTCCTCTCATTAACTTTCTTAAAGGCTTTCAAAGTGTGTCTCGGACCCCTACTTACTCCCAGCTTTGGTGCTATGTACACAAATGTCAGCTTTTCAAAGCTAATCTCTTCCTGAGTTTTTGACATGCGTATAGTGCTGGCGAATTTGCAACAACCTCCAGAACGCATAGCTTTGCTCAAGCGGAATGTAAAACCCATCCAGCTGGCAGGCCAAGCTGAGAAATCTACGCTCATCTAAGTTAGTTTGTGCATAAATGCTCTCTGGGGTTTTACCTATTTTGCAACTTGCTCTTGCTGTAAAAGTTTCATCTTTGGAATGTTAAGTCACTGAGCCATAAAAAGATGTGACATGACAACAGTCAACAGGCAGTGTCACTTGGTATGTGTGGTGCTAGCTCTGAGGGAATTTGGGGATGGATTTCTAAACATTGTGGCACCCTATCCTTTAATATATAATAGTTACATTTTATTAAGCACTTAGTATATGTCAGACTTTGTTAGCTACTCTTTCAGTGTTGGCATTTCATCTTTAGAATAAACCCCATGAGATAGGATTATCATCATTTTATAGAAAAGGAAGCAGATCCAGAAAAGTTAAATGACTTCTTCAAGGTCACAAAATTCCTAATGGGCAGAGCTGGGATAGGAGCCTAGCGCTGCCTGATTTCAACACTAGTTCTTTCCTCTGTGACTTGAAGCAGGAACGAGGAGACTCTAAGGAGAGAGGTCTGGAATGTGAGGCCCAGGAAAGAGACACAATTTGACCTTATTGATCATTTCTATCAGAGTGGGCACCATTGTTTCTCCAGAGTCCAGATGATTGAATCATTAAAGAATACAGCCTGCCCTGGCTAGAGAAGAACAGATGTTAGCACACCTGCCAACAAGGAGGTCAAGGGCCCTGACTTTGACCCCAGGCCATATCTATTCAAAGGCTGCCTGCAGGTGCTCTGGAGAATTAGACAGCTTTCCAGATTTTTCTTTCACCACCAAGGTGAGGTGCACTCTGCTGGTCTATTTTGGTTCTTTATTTAATATAGCACTTCTTTTCTGCCAAAACATCTGCTCCAAACATGAGAGTTTAAAATAATGGTCATCATATAAACAAAACAACAAACACACCCTTAGATAACCTCCAATAATGAGGAAGGAAATATAAACCTGTTGCTTCCCATGAGGGCCAGGCCCTCCTGCACCTTTGAGGTAAGACACATGTCTCTGTGCGCACCCCCCTTGCTCCTTCTCTTTTGTCTTTAGAGCCACTTAGGTCTTTAATGTAACCTCTGTCCAAACTGTCACCTAAGGTTGAAATTCATACTTCCTTTTTATATCCACTCCCCCACCATCATCTAAGCCATCCCTCCCCAGGACCACTTGTCCCACCAGCCCATGCTCCATTCCCACCCTCACCCCCCATAATTTATTCTCCTCAAAGTTGCTGGTGTATCATTTGAAACACACAAATCACATTCTATATGGGGCAAATTTTATTTTCCAAATCAGCTACACCAATACATCTCCTTCTACATGTTCTTATGAGGTGATATGAGGCTCCTCCATCAATAATAGAGTCTATATTCTCTCCCCTTGATGCTGAGCAGGTTTGGGGGAGAGCCTCCATGAATAGAACACAGCAGACTTCCAAGACAAAATAAGAAAAGGCAATACAAGCTACCACTGGGCTCATTCCTGGGATGCTGTCCTGGTAATCCAGCCACCAGATTTTGAGGAAACCAAACAGGAACACACAAGGGCCAAGTGCAGGCTGCCTGAGGTCCCAGGGGACATAAGTGAACAAGCCTTTGGATGACTCCTAACCCCAGCCTTAGAGCTGCCCATGCTCCACCAAGTGGGGCAGTCAGCCCATGTCTGCCCACAGGACAGATCTCTGAGCAAGAAAGATGTTGCCATTGTGTCAAGACATCCAGTTTATGGGAGGTTTGTTACCCTGCAATTGGAAACCAGAACTTCATCTCTCCTTTGCTTGAAAGCTTCTAAAGTCTTCCCTGTGCCTGTGCCATGTGAAAAAAGTCCAGCATCCTTACTTTGGTCTGCAAAACTGTGTGTGATCTAGCCCCTAGCAGCCCCTCCCATTTCTTCAGCCCTGTGCTCACTGCACTGCAACCAGATGCTTCTTTCTCCCCATTAAATCCACTAGGCTTGTACTGACTTCAAGGCCTATGTTCTTGATTTCTTCTGCCTGAATGCTATTTCCTGGATATTGGCATACCTGGATTCTGCCCATAATTCAGATTCCAGTTCATATTGCTTTCTTCGCTGGTTACCAAGGACCCACCTCTGGGTCTCTTCAGACTAGAAGTCACATATATAAGATGAGATGGTCATTGTGACATTTTTTCACAAACCATGTTCAGCTGCAAAGAAGCAGGCATGTAACAGGTGCAAAGTAGGATTTAAGCAGGGTTGGAGCCTTGTCAAGTGAGTTCATTGTTTGTGACCCCTTTGAAAGTGACTCTGCATCAGTAATCACTACTCCCACTAGAATCTCTGAGGGTGCTTTTCACCAAGACAATATGCTAATGTTGAAATAGTCACGGTTTCAAAGATGTGTTTATCAGGTGCTATTGAACTTTTTTGGCTCACCTGCAGTCACAGAGAGAGAATAGAAATTCCATGGCTCTCTTCAATCATCCTCAAGTCTTTATTCTTTATAAATGTATTTATTGAGTATTCTCTATGAGCAAGGAGGCTATATTCTAATGGGAGGGACAAATGCTAAGCAAAGAATAAAGTAGTGTATGTAAGCATGTGATAATATAGGAGGGAAGCAGGAGGCCTGGATGAAATGTGTCAATTGTCATGCAGCTATCCATGGAAGAGTGTCCCAGAAAGAAGGAATAGCAGGTGCAAAGTTCCTGGTTTGTGAGAATGTGTGGCATGTTCGGGAATTAGCAAACAAGACAGTTTGACAGGAGTGCAGTGATGAAGGGTTGAGAAGGAGGTAGAGTTCAAGAAACAGCATGGCTACATCTTATATGGACTTGTATAATCAAGGACTTTTTATTGTGCTCTGAGGAAGATGGGAAACACCATTTGGTTTCAAACATGTGACATATATTTGGGCTGCTGGCTAATGGGAGGCAGTAGAAGGACAGAAGAAACAGTAAGATTCACTGGGAGCCTCTTTCAATGATCCAGGAATGGAGTGACAGAGGCTTGCATGAAGGTGTTAGAAGATGGGATAAGGATTAAGTGGTCATATTTTGGATATATTTTAAGCATAGAGCCAACATTTGCTGATGGGTTAGATATCCACAGTGAGAAAAAACGGTGTCAATGGTGACTCCAAGTTTTTAGCCTGAACATGGAATTGCCATACACTTCAATTAAGAGCAGGTTTGGAGATGATAATCAGAAATGTCAGGAAACCCATTTCATACTGTATAGACAGCTGGATATGTGAGTATAGCTTTCAGAAAATATTAGTCTAGAGATATAAATTTGGTAGTCATCAGAGCATAAACAGTATTTATAATCACAAGTCTAGAAGATCTCACTGAGAAACGGATATAGAAAGAGGGAAAAAGTCCAAGAAGTAAGATGTGGAGATTTACAACATTTATAGGGACAATGGACCAATGAGATGGAAGAAGAGAGTGGTATGTGGAATGCTAAGGATAAGAGTATGCTTGGAGGGGGGCCTGGGTGGCTCAGTTGGTTAAGTGTCCAACTCTTAATTTTGGCCCAAGTCATGATCTCAGGGTCCTGGGATTAAGCCCTACATTGGGAGTCTGCTTAAGGATTCTCTTTTCTTTCTCCCTCTGCCCCTCCCCCTGTTTGTTCTCTCTCTCAAATAAATAAATACATCTTAAAAAAAAAAAAAAGAACATGCTTGGAGAGGAAGGGAGCAATCAACTGCTTGAAACAATGATGGACAGAGTAAGATGCATTTTGAGAATTGCCTGTGTTGCATTTGGAGATGAAGAAGTAATTGGCATCCTTGACAGGAGCTATCTTGGGGGTGGAGAGAGGATGAAAACCTGAATGACATTGGGTTCAGGAGAAGATAGGAGAAAAGGATATGAAAACAATGACTTTATTCTAGTGTATTTTTCCTGGAAAAATAGGTACAGATCCATGAAGAGGGATGTAGGTCAAGTGATTTTTTTTTAATATGAGAAACTTTAACATGTTTGTACACTAATGAAGAGTGAGGCAAGTTGATGATACAAGATGGAGAAGAAGCAACAGGTAATAATCCCCAAGGGAGGAGTTGGCCAGAGAAAGGAGAAAGAAAATCAATCAACAGAAACAAGAGAGTAAGAGATGTCTATGTAGGTCGGCAGATGGATATGGTGATGGGAATGCATGGAGATTACTTTCTGATTTTACTTTCTGAATTTACTTTCTGAAATTACTTTCTGCTTTTATGATGTAAAAGGAAATAGGAAACAAGGTAACTATTTGGGAGTGAAAATGAGAGAAGAGATAATGTAGGTTTAGGAAGAAGGTAATAGTCAAGCAGGAGAGTGGATGAGTAAATGGATTTGGGAAATGCAGTGAAATTAGTGACAGCATTAAAGGTCCACTTCAGGTTAGTGGTTAAGCTTTTAAAGTTAAATCAGTATAACATTTGACATATTCAGCTGCATACAGGGAATAGGCGTAACGTTGGATTTAAGCACGTGTAAGTTTTGTTGGGTGCTACGAACTGAACTGTGTTCTCCCACAATCCATATGTTGGGGCCCCAATCTCCAATGTGACTGTATTTGGAGAAATAAGAGTTAATTATGGTTAAGTTAGGTCCCAAGTGTGGGGGTCCAAATATAATAGAATAGGTGATATTATTTTTAAAAAATGAGAGATTTCTTTCTTTATCTTCATGCACCAAGAAAAGGCCATATAAGCACATAGTGAGATGGCACTGTCTGCAGGCCAAGAAGAAAGCTCTCACCAAGAATTAAATGGGCTTGGATTCCCCAGCCTCTAGAACTGTGAGAAATAGACTTCTGTTGTTTAAGTCACCCAGACTATGGTATTTGTTATTGTAGCCTAAGATAAGACCTCAGGTAAGTATGATAAAGGAAAGAGAGACAAGAGAGTTGAGGATGTGTGCAAGAGAAAGGTTATGATCACAGACCATGGAAACTACGTTAGGTGAGAAGGCAAGTGATGATGATGTGGGGTGAAGGATAGTACAACTGTTGAATATGACAAAATCAATGAATTATAGGTCTAAGAGTCCATAGAGTCTGGTATTTGAAGGGATAAAGTAGAAAGATAGGAGGCGATGGTCAGGAAGTGGGATGATTTCTTAAGATCGTAGAGGTAGTACAGTAATTGATGATGACAAAGTCTGGGGTATGATCAAGGAAGTGGAAAGCTTTATTCAACAAACCCTTCATTAACTCCTCAGCTAAGTGACTCATTGGTTCATGCCCAGACCCTGGTGGTCTTACCTTCAGCTACTAACAGATATGCCTGCTTCCATATGTCCAGGTGTGCCCAGGACAGTTCTGGCTTACATGATTTGTACCAATGTACAATACAATGTATTCATAGCACTCCTTTTCAGTCTCAGAATTATTCCAATTTGATTAATTATATGGTCTCCTCACCTCTGGTCCCCTGGTTCTATTTATTATGATCTCAAGAACCTGTAAATCTGAATCTCCAGATGACTTTCTCTTTGGCTGGAGTCTTCTTAACTTCTTACAGTCTTTCCTGTGAACTGAGAGGCTGGAGAGCTAGGAAAGGGAGGAGGGAAGGGAAGAGCCCAGCCTGGTCTTTATTTTCCTGCTTTTAGCACAGCAGGTTGAAAGTAAATGAGAAAAAGAGCTCATCTTGTTTATGATTTACATTTTTCCATGCTTAATCATGTATAATGAAGAGACATTTCCCTAGGGTCATTGGCTCATTAGCTCCTTATCCTCCCTTATTTTAGATACATATAACGTCAACCTGAATAGCATGGCACAGGTGAATCAAGAAACATCAAGTGGCTTTGCAGTCTTGGCCTTGATTTCCTCCTTTGTAAATGGGAGGATTTATTGTACCTACTCGACAGGGTAACTAGGATTAAATGAGTTAATACACGAAAACGTGAAATATTACTGACACATAGTAAGCACTATGCAATTGTAACACACACACACACAGTGATGGGGTAAGATGTGTATGGGGGTGGGAATGAACACTTACATAGCAGAGAGAGCATGACTCTACTAAGGAACACAGCACCGGGGCACTGATGCAATATTATGTTACAGATCACAGTAGTTTATTGAAATGAGGGGCATTTCTTGTCTGGACAGGATATGCTTTTTCTAGAAGGGAAAAGAGGAAACTCGTGCTTGCTTCAATTCAAGTCTCTTCAGAGAACTCTAACTTTGTTCTCTCACAGCCCAGCTACTCTGGGAAATGTGGAACAGCTTCTAGAAGCCTGGACATGGTTTCAGTTTTTGTCCATGCTTACAAAATGCATGAAATCAGTATTTACTTTTATGATATGACATAAATTGTGGGTGGGGTGCAGGGTGTTGGAGAAGAGTGTATCAACTGGGTCTAACCAGAAGACAGACATCATGAAGTCATTTAGATGGAGGAGGTATAAAATAAGTAATTGTTAAGCTGTGATAAGAGAGTAACTATAAAGATGGGGGTGGGGGACACCTGGGTGACTCGGTGATTGAGCACCTGCCTTTGGTTCAGGTGGTGATCTCAGGGTCCTGGGATCGAGCCCCACATCAGGCTCCCCACAGGGAGCCTGCTTCTCCCTCTTCCTCTGTCTCTCTGCCTCTCTCATGAATAAATAAAATCTTAAAAAAAAAAAAAAAAAAGATGTGTGTGTGGGGAATTCTAAAGAGTACCCTGAGGCTGAGGGAGAATATTCCTAGAAGGACAAATACTGAAGAGGTTCTGATGTCATTGGAAAAGCTGTAGCTAGCTATAGACCAGTGGGTGGCAGAAAAGCTCACTGGCTTGCAGGAGCCCTGGCTGGCCCACAGTCACTGTGTGGGCAGGAACAACCTTTAAGTCAAGGCTGGTGGGGAGGCATGTAGAGGGAGTCAGGGGCCCCATGGAGGAGCATGGCCTGGAGCGCATGGTGTCCACATCAGGAAGGCAGGAATCAACACCCCCACTGGGGACCAGTGGGTGTGTATACAAAAAGAATCAACAGGGGCATTGCTATAGAGGGAGCTGGAGAGCCTCTCTCTACAGGGATCTAAAGCACCTCTGTGTATGGCTTAGTCTGGCCTAGATTCATGTGGGGCCATCTGCACCCTAGAAGGTCAATCTGGAGGCATTAGGAGACAACTCTTACTCTCCTCTTTCTCTATTAGATGAAGTATCCCAATTTCTGACAACTCTTCCTTCTATAGCATTATGATCCTGGCCACATTGACTGAAAACTCTCCTTAGCTCTTGTCTGTTGCAATATTCCAGAGGTATCACACTGGTAAAGAATAACCAAAACAAATAAACTTCCTATGCCTAGATAGAAGAGTTTCGGAGAATTTTTGTTAGCTTTTCTAGCAATGATACAAAGATTGTATTTAAGTTAATGCATTGTGCCCCAAGCAGTGATCGCATACATGCAGCTATAACTGACCTTACCTCTCATTATTATTGTGGATATTATGGGCTTTCAAGCTCCCCAGGAAGTAGACTTTGCGTTTTTATCACCACAGTATTAAAGACTTGGAAATGTATTATGAGGTAGCATTTCTTTGACTGACATCCATTTTCTGACTCATTACCAGGAGGGGTCATTAGATAATCTTCTGATGGCATCGGGTAAATCTATTTCTTGAAACTATTCTCCTGGGATAAACAGATACTCGTCATTTTGTTCGCTGTGGTATCTCTAACTCTCAAAATGACTGATGGGCCATCATGTTATTCCATGGGGATGAAGTGCATCGGCCCCGGGGTTGGCTTTTGGTTTCCTTAGCAACTCTCTCCCAGGGACACCATGGCAGCCACGCTTATTCAAAGTCAGGATTCTAGCAACAACAAAAAATGACAGTATTTCAATTGAGATTTTTATACACCTAAATTAACTTTGCTCAAGAGAGAAGCATTTTGCATTGCTGTCATTTTTTTTAGTTTGTGTGCTACTTCTCATTAGAATAGCAAATTCCACCCTCAGAGGAGAGTTGGCTGGGAGGGGAGGGAGCTGGGGGTAGAGATTAGAGAGGCTTAATAACCTGAGTCTCAAAGAGGAAGTGGCTTTCTCTTAGTTCCAGTTTCTCCTATAGCCCTGAGGGGAACTAATTTAGAGTCTAAGCAAGCCCCGTCAAATACATGGTCTCCTTAGTACCGTGTTATTCAATCCAAGTAGAAATAACTTAGTCTTTCTCATTGTTTTTACAGAAAAGCTGGTCTCTGTGTGAGATTTATTACCATTTCCTACCAGGGTTTCTGAAGCTTGGCATCACTGATAATTTGGATCGGATAATTGTTGGGGGTGGGGCAGTTTGCCTTGTGTACTGGAGGATGTTTAGCAGTATTACTGGCCTCTACTCAATAGATGCTGGTAGATCCCCTCCCCTACTGGGACAGCCCGAAGTCTCCAGACATTGCCAGATATCCCCTGCGGGTGAAAATGACTCCAGTTGAGATCTATTGTCCAGAGGAAAGGTGTCATGTGATCCCATGAATACCTCATTGTCATTCTTCCTATATCAGTCCTCTTTTCAGTTTCCTAAACTAGATAACCTGTGCTCCAAGTGCTTGAGAGCCCATTCCTGGAATGCCCACTAAAGAGAGCTAGCTATGTTATATTTCCACATGATTTTGTGAGTATCACTGTAGCAACGATGTCCTCATTTGAGGTGATTTGACCTGCCTTCTGGCCTCAATCATTTCTCATCTCTGCCATAGCTACCCACTATCACACCCCGTATTTTTTTAAAATTTTATTTATTTATTCATGAGAGACAGAGAGACAGAGGCAGAGGGAGAGCAGGCTCCCTGCAGGTAACCTGATGCGGGACTCTATCCCAGGACCCCGGGATCACGACCTGAGGCAAAGGCAGACACTCAACCAATGAACCACACACGTGCCCCATTTTTTTTTTTTTGACAGTATGAATGTCACATGGAAAGCACTAACATCTCCCAGCCCCAAGACATGAAAGCTAAAGGCATACTAAAATAAAATGAGAGAGGGAGTATGGAGAGCCTACTGTGGATACCATAGGACACAGTTTTGCAGAATATTGTTTCTGCCTGTGCCTACAATTAACTGCAGAACTGGACACATCCAAGGGGGAAATTTATGTGACACTTGTCAGCCCTAGAAGATCACTACTGTTTTTTACAACAAGATCTACCTATAACAAAATTTCTAAATCAATTAAAAAGTAAGTGCAGCTCCTTGCATTTCTGCACGACCAGAACTACCTTTCTAGAATGAAGGTATCACTCTGCAAATCCTGAATATAGAGAACCAGTATTGCCAGATCTCAAAACATTGATAAGTTTACCCCAGTTTTTTTCTAGAGCCTTGGCAGGTAGAACTGACCTGTGCTGAAATTGAAGCAACTCTTGAAAAATTCAATGCAAGTTAGTGCCAGGCATGATGTACCCCAGCACAGATTCAGCAGTTGTTGGCTGGTTGTGCCAGAACTGGTTTTAATCCTAGGATGAAACCTGTGTGACAAGGGAGATGGAAAGACTGTGGGTTTTTACATCTGATTGACTTGAATTTTCAAGTCAACACTGGCTGTGTGATCTTAGGCACCTTATTTTACCCTTCTGAGCTTCCTCATCTGTAAAGTAAGAGTATAATGCACTCATCACAGGGTTGTCTTGGGGATTGGAAAGAATGCACATAAAGCTCTGAGCAGAATGTCCAGCCTGGGAATGAGCTGCTTCCTGGTGGCATAGTTACTCCATGCTGACAATACTTCTGATACACACGGCCTCGGGCTAACACAGCTAATGCAGCGTCCAGAGTCCTTTTCCATGTAGAGAATCAGACCCTTTGTGTTTATTTGAACAATGAATTCCTGTCTATCTCAAAGGTATCCAGATGATCATGTCAGCCTGGCTGGGTCAGATACACCTGGGAGCCTGTTAAAAACAATGATGCCTGATTCATACCCTAGAACTTCTGATTCAGCAAGCCACGCTAGAACCTGGGAATCTGGATTTCAGAAAGCCACCTGGGAGCTGTTAGTGTCCTATGTTTCAACCCAACTGCTTAAATGGTTGTGTTCACTTTTCTGCACGTATGTGATAGTATGCAGAAAACTTCCATAAAAGTTTAATTAAAAGTAAAATATCTCTCCAGGTGATTCTGATGCATAGCCAGTTTGGAGAGCCACCAGTTTATACCTCATCCAAACCACATTTAAAAGCCCAGAGTGACAAATATGATTTTTTTCATCACTGATGACAGAATTATTGGACCAACATGATTAGCCAGTGGAAGAGTGACTTCCTAGAGCTTCAGGAGAATGGACCTTGACAGTACCTACAGAGACAGTAGTTTGAGCCTAGGGAAACAGAGCCAGAAGAGGGAGAGAATTGCCATGGATGGCCCAGGGAGGAGCTGACAACGTAGACAAGTGTCTAGGTGACCATTCCTGTCCTGCCTCTGTGAAATATGTCACCGGTAAAAACATACCCACATTTCAAACACAATACTGTCACTGGACAGAGAACCAGTTCCAAACTGAGGTTCAGCTATTTGCTGCTGGGGTATCAATACTTGAGAGACAAGTCATGGTGGGAAAAAGAAAGATTACTTTATTCAGGATGTCAGGGACCTGGGAAGGTGGTGGACTAACGTGTCAGAGACCATCTTCCTCATCTAGAGGAAGCCTGAGGATTTTAAAGGGGAGAGCACAGGGTAAAGAAAGGAGGGCTGTGTGCTGCAGAAGTAGGTGCCTGGGTGGCTATTTGTATGCAGGCATAACCCTGAACAGACTTGCTGGCATCCGCGGTGGCTGCTTCCAAATGAGGTCAGGCCTTATCTTCTGGAAAGTCTGGTCCTTTACTTCTCAAGGCTAGCGGTCTGCAAATCTCCAGGAAGGTCAGTTAGTTCTGCTACAGACCACAGGCGTTAGGTCAGCAAGCAAGGAGTGCATGTAATCGAAGCCACTTCACCCTTCAAGTGAAGGGTGAAGTGCTGTTAAAGTACTAGATGTGCAAAAATGTGGGCCTTGCTTCCCTGACATCTCCCCACTAATCAGAGCTTTGACTAGGACTCAGTGCCTGGAGGGAAAGTAACAAATCTTGCTTTCTTTTCAGCATCTGATCCTGACCCACACCTTTTACTTCCCTTAAAACTTCAAGGAATAAAAAGCTGTAAGAGTAAAGCACTTTCAAGCTTCTACTAAAGAGCTCTCCTTTATGGCAACTGTGTTTCTGAAATCAGAGTGCTGCTCCTCAATGGCATGGCCCTCGCTGAACCTCAAACATTGGGAATGGGAGAAGATTGCTAATTGCTCTTGTTTCTACTGCAGCTCATCTAGGAATTAAAAGCTTTAATACTATTGAGGCAAAGATTGCAGATTGTGTACAAAGTGGCGTAATTCTACTTTTCTTGTCAAAAGCAGTTAATTTTCTCCTGAGGAACTCTAGCTGCACACTGTTTTATCCAGCGTTGAATAACAGAAAGAAATTGCATTCTTTAAAGCTAAGTAAGATGGTATTTATTTGTGCTTTCACTTAAGAGATGAACCACTTAAGTGTTGTACAAAATGTCAACATGTCTAGACACAGGGTATCCAGAGGCAATTGCCGTGATTTTGACTAGTGGTTTTGTGTCCAGTTTGCTACCTTATTTATTTATTTCAGTTCTGGATAAATAGGATGAGCTAAATTAACAATGCTATTAGAATTTTCTCCCAGTGATGATTAATAAAAGAAACAGATAGATATATACTGTCCATGCCTTAATCAGATATTCAATGAATGAAATATTGATTTTAACCTGATAAAATCCTGGGATTTTTTTTTCCCCAACTGAGTGGAAAGGCTAGGAAAACAAGGCCACATTCCTAGGGTTGGCCAGGTAACCTCTCTTAGGGGTGCTCAAGCCACCTTTCCAGACCTTGCATTCACCACTTCCCACCTCTACCACTCAGCACACCCTGTGTTATGTTGAATACCTTGCAATGTGTATATTTTTAATAAAAACTGCTACCACCAATTCTAGCGCTTACTCTGTACCAGGCTGTCCTCGATTCTTTTTTTTTTTAAAGATTTAGAAATTTTTATTATTTTTTAAATATTTTATTTATTTATTCATGAGAGACACAGAGAGAGAGAGAGAGAGAGGCAGAGACACAGGCAGAGGGAGAAGCAGGCTCCATGCAGGGAGCCTGACATAGGACTAGATCCCCGGTCTCCAGGATCACGCCCTGGGCCCAAAGGTGACGCTAAACTGCTGAGCCATCGGGGCTGCCCTGTCCTCGATTCTTATATTCAGATTGTATTAACTCCCCCAGAACCTATGATTCCCATTTTATAAATGAAAGGATCAAGGCTTTTTTAAGATCAGCTAATAAATGCTGGGCCAGCTCAAAAGCCACTTCCTCTATGAAGCATTCTGGATTTTTCTTACCACAGCAGAAAGATCGCAACTCCTCTATACTTCTTATCACTTGGATCTTATCACTTGAATCCACTTCTAACTCCATAAACCTTTCATTCCTTCAACACTTAGCTATGGAGCAGGAACTTTTTATCAGGTCCTGAATTTGGAAATGATGACATGGAAATGAAAAACAATTCCCAGGGGAGCTCATGGCCAGGTGGGCAAAAGGGACACAGGGAACAATGTAATAGTGCATGTTAGGAACAGTTAGACTCAGGATGCAGTCTGAGCACCAATGAGGAGCATCTCCCTGAATCTACCTTAGCTGAGAAAGTGATGGAGGTACTCAACATCCAAGCCCCAGAACTTTTGCACAGGACCCTTTTTATTCCTGCAAAAGCCATCTCTCTTTATTTTTTATTCCTGTTGTTCAACTAGTTTGCACAAGCTGAGATGAGTGGATTTTAGAGGAGAAAGAGGAATATCTGGGGATAGAGCCTCCTGGAAACAGTCTATGCACAGTCCCAAGGCTGGTTAGACCCAAGAATCAGTTTAACAATAAGCTCTGCAGAATTAGAAATGTACACAAGGTACACAATGTGTCAAGGTGACTGCTGGCTGGTTTCTTGCCTCCCCTTGAAGGTCAGAATTATGCCTGCCCATCAGTCCTGTGCAAAAGGCCTGGGGGCTTGAGTGTTGAGCACCTCTTACCACCATTCTCTCAGCTAAGGGGGTATTGGAGTGGGGAGCCAGTACGCAATGGAGATGAGGGAAATCTTCCCCCAAACAATGAGATTTTTCACACTCCGTCATCATGACTTGAGAAAGCATCTACCTCCTGCAAGAAAGCAGTTGTTTGAAGGCAGGTGTCATGCTTTACTACATTTGAGAGCTCAGGGTGGGCCTCAGTCTGGAGCATAGCAGCTATGGGCCAGCAGTGGAGGGAAGGCACAGGAGCCCCCTGCCCCTCACTGCCCTGCTTCTTTCTCCACCCTCTATTCCACGCAAGAGTCTGTAGTTCAGGCAGCCCACGTGTCCAGCACATTATCAAGTGACACCCTGGTGGCTTGAGGATCTTCCCCATTTTACACTTATTCAGTAACCTTAGTTTAGTAGAGTGGGCTAGCACACCCTGGACACACCTTCCAGCTCTCTCCTCTCTTCCAGGACACACATGCTCAGGCACTCTCAGCTCTGCTTGCTGTGCCACTGCTGAACTCCAAATTCTTGATTTGGGTGCAGGAAGTGAGAAGCTTCCTTTCTCATTAGCCTAGGCCACCTACTCAGGCCCAGCTTCCCAGAGAGCTCATCAGCAGGTTTTGGGCCACAGTCCTAGCTCACATCCTAAGAAAAGGGCACTTGGGCTCTCTATCTGCCTCTGACCCCAGTGCATGTCACTCCTTGGAAGCCAGGTCCTGTCAGCGATGCAGCCTGGTGACGTCACAACTATGCTTCTAGCCAGAGCACATTATTGTCAAAGAAAACAGAAGCTGCATCTCCTCCCTTCATGTGCAGCCACAGAAGGTCCAGCGCCCCACTGTGGAGGGTGAAGACTCGGGGTGGGGGAGCATGCCTTTCCCAGGAGAGGGGACAGAGGGAGGATCATGGGCCCCTGGGCCCCTCAGTGGGGCTCCACACAGAAGGACAAGCTACAGGGAAGGGCTGCGGAGCTTGGCTGTCTTCCCACTCTCTCATTTTACAGCACCACAGTGATTTTAATTAAAGACTCCCCCTACTGACTCAGCAGTGGCTGACAAAGCCAAATGCAGAGCCAGGAGTCTGATAAACAGTGTTATTGAAGGTAGATAGTCAATCTTGAAGGCCGTGGCTGGAGCCCACCAGCCCCAGAGCCAGTGACAGCCCCGGTCTCCTTGTCCTCAGTGGGAGCCCCGGGGGCGGGGGTGGGTGGGTGGTGGCTTGCTGCAGGCAGGCAACCTGTGCATTCTCAAAGCCCCTTGGAAAAGACACTTTTCTGGCCTCCACTGGTCTTAGTTGTGAGTGTGGAGGACTCATTACTAACCTCCTACTTGGAAAGCAGCATAATTCACTCCATAAATCTATCCTCCTGGAATTTGCATAGCCGTGTCTGGAAGCTGACTTCTGAGCACTCTCAGTAGCCCCCGGAAGAAGACAGAACACTGGGATCTAGCCCATCATGCAGAGCAGTGGGAGGGCACAGGCCTAATCCCCAGACCCACTAAGGTTCTGATACCAGCTCTTCCCCACTCACTGGGATTCCCAGGCTGATGATGCAGCCTACCAGCCTCACCAGCCTCAACCTTCTTATATGCAAACCAGAAAGAATAATATCTATTTTATTGGATAATTAGAAGGATTAATGGAGATGAAATATGGCACCTAGCAAGCCTTCAAGAGCTGGATAAACAGCCTCTGGCAGAGCTGCCAAGATGCTGCCAACATTTGTAAGCACTTACGATATTACAATATTTCAGGCATTGTGCTCCACACTTTTCATATCATCTAGGCTCCTTCTATTCAGGAGAGGATTCAAGGTTTCAGCCAGGCTGCTATAAACCCTTCCATTCCAATGCCCTATGCAACTGTCTCATTGAGTTTATGATCTTGGAGGTAAAATCAGGTATTATCCAGAGACTTTTCACCCCATGCAAGGAAGTTACCTCCTCACCATTGATGTCGAAATTGGCCCTATATTTTTTTGGCCAAATTGCACAGAGGCAGGAGCAACAGTGTCTGGGTTCTGAATCCAGGCCTGAAGGGACATTGCATTCTTCTGCTCATCCTTCGAGGAGTTTCCTACCTCTACCATGAGTCGCTGTTCCCTAGCCAGGGCCCCTGACGGGGTACAGGAAGGAAACTTACAGCCTGAAACAGGGACATCATAACCAATCTACAAACCTATGAGCAATAAATAAATAAAAAACAGGGACATCATAACCATTCTACAAACCCATGCCACATGCCAAAGATTCAGTGGTTGTTTGTTACTTAGCAAGAGCTGATTAGCCCAGGGTCCCAGGGATATGGACTGAGAGCGAGGCAACAATTTCCTCTATTCTTAGATCCCCTGATCCACCTAGGAATTCCACTGTTTCCCTGCACCCAGTATTCAACTAGGTCTGAAAATAACCACCATCTTTTCAGGATCAACCCTTGGACTCCCTCCCAGCCCCTTTGCCCACACCTAGGCAACACAAAGGAGAAAACACTGGTTTAGAAGTGACTCTTCCCTAACTTCTCCATCTTACACTTGAACCTTTGCATGTTATGTTCTCTGGGTCCATTAGGATAACTTTCCACTGGAGTAAAGGTGGCCATCTCTAACAGTAACAGAGAGAAAAGGTTAGTACTTCAATCCCTTATGTAGCTATGGAAGTTCAAAGAGATAAAAAGGACATAGTCCTAAGTAAATCTCATTATTTCTTTCATTCATTTGTTCATGAATGTGACACATATTTATTGAGAACCAGCTCTTAAGGTTGCCAGATACATTATAGGATGCTCAGTTAAATTCAAATTTCAGATGAATAACACATTTTCTGGTATAAAGATGTCCCAAATATCATATTCCCAAAGCCACTCCTTGGAAGCCAGGTCCTGTCAGTGATGCAGCCTGGCTAAAGTCATACTAACAATAATTTAGTCATACTAAAGATAATTTATTGTTTACCTACAATTCCAATTTATGTGGGTATCCTGTATTTTCATTTGTCAAATCTAACAACTTACTACTATAACCAGGCATTGTGTTGGAGGCTGATATAACGGTTGGTAATGATAGAAAGGGTGTTGGTCCTCCAGAAACCTATAGGATTTTGGATAATATAGGCCCATATATAAGAATTACATACATACATGCATATAAAACATGCACATGGACATGCATGTCAATTAGGTATCATATGTACCCTTTAATTGAGAAGCACATGCATCATGCACTATGAAGGAGGAACTGTGTGAGCATATGGTCTGCCTTTCCCTCACCCACACCTGTGTCCTCACAGATTGCTCTCTGTGCCACTTGACTAAAGAGGAAAAAAATTAAGCCTGTGTTTTGGATGGCTCTGTGTGACATTCTGGTAATCACCAAAATTAATTGAGGCAATGTTACAGATTATCCAGGAATGGTCCTGAAAGAGAACAGAGAAGGAAAACTGGCTCAGCAGACAAAATTTAACAGCCCATCTCCTCAGCCATTTTATTTGTAAGAAGAGTGAGCCCAACGAGAGTATTTATACTTATTCACGGGCTAATGGTTTGGCCAGTTGGTCAGGGACTTGGAAAGAGAATACTAGAGCACCAGTGACAAAGACTTCCCAGGAGGAGGTATGTGGAACTTTTGGAATGGACCCAGAATGCAAAATATATCTGTGTTTTGTATGAAAGCCTAACAAAGCACTTCCACCACATCGTGACTTCTTCCTAACCAGGAGGGAAAATTGACTCAGTCTGGGAATATCCAACAGCCTCCTTCCTGAGGTATCCCACTGCCTGCCAGCAGGCAGATTGTGACAGGAATCAGGGCCACGCATGTGCCTAACAACCTGGATCCCTCTCTGCTAAGGCTTATCTGGCTATCCCATTATTAAGTGGTCAACTTCCAACATCAACAACTAACTTTAAGCATTTAGTATATTATCTTGGAGGACCATCTTGGTATCTGGTGGCTGGTTTATTCCATAAGCCCCCTTCCACCATGCAAAGACATAAATTCCTTCTCAGTTAAAGAGATACATTCTGAATTTCAATTTATTTTCTCTACTAATCACACTTCTGCTAGTTACTTGTACATGTCATTAAATAGTATAGTGTGTGTGTGTGTGTGTTTGTGTGTGTGTGTGTGTGAAACCAATCTTCTGTCCAACTAAGGAATAATACTTTCTTTGGAAGAGATGTAGCCTTAAAGAATAAAGGATATGCTTAGAACAAATTTCTAACATTATTTCATGAATCTCATATTCATATTACAAAGGTCCTTAATAAGGTCTAGAAATAGGGGGTGGGCACATCACATAATTAAACCCAATGATTCACTAGCAAAAATTTTGCTTCAAAATATTTGAGTCAGATTGAGCTCCTCATGCCATTCAGTCAATCAGCAAAAAGGGGCACTAAATTCTGGGCTGGGAACTTTAATTCCACCCAGGGGAAATGGGTTGATTTAAGCAGTGGAATAGGATGAGTTATAAATAGAACACAGGTGTTCCCCTGGGTGTCTCTTATTTTAGCCACTCCCAGGATGCTAATGAGCAAGACCACCAAAGTCTCACTTCCTTCAGGAAGAAAGATTTGAGTCAAACACCAGGCAAACATCCCCAGTCACTTCTGGTAACCAGCAGTTCTCTTTATTTAAGAGTCTGGTTTTTAGTTTGTCTCTTTTTCCCTTTGTTCATTTATTTTGTTTCTTAAATTCTACACATGAGAAAAATCATATGATATTTTTCTTTTTCTGACTGACTGACTTCACTTATCATCATACTCTCTAGGTCCATCCATGTTGTTGCAAATGGCAAGCTCTCATTCTTTTTATGGCTAAGTAATATTCCATTGTGTATATACCACATCTTCTCTATCCATTCATGTATGGATGGACACCTGGGTTACAAAATCCATATCTTGACTATTGTAAATAATGCTACAATAAATATAGGGGTGCATATATCTTTTTTGAATTAGCAGTTTTGTTTTCTTTGGGTAAATACTCAGTAGTGAAATTACTGGATCATACAGTAATTCTATTTTTAATTTTTGGAGGAACCTCCATATTCTTTTCCACAATGGCTTTGCCAGTTTGCGTTCCCATCAACAGTGCACAGGGAGTCCTTTTCCTCTATGTCCTCACCAACACCTGTTATTTCTTATCTTTCTGATTTTAGTCATTCTGACAGGTATGAGGTGATATCTCATTGTTGTTTTCATTTGTATTTCTCTGTTGAGGAATGATGTTGATTAAAAAATTCCTTTTAAAAAATGAGACCAGAGCAACACAAATTTAAGGCAAAAAACTTAGAAAATACAGATAAACACAAAGGAAAAACCCACTCATAAACTGAGACCTCCAGCCAGTTAGGTTGGCCATGTCCCACTTCCCTGCTACCCTTGGTAAGCTCCAAATCCCACCTGTCTTTTCTCTTCATTCCTCTGTGCTTCTTTGCCCTTAAAGACAGCCTCACACCACTCTTTCCACAGCACATGGAGCTCATGTGTGTGTAAGTGTGTGAATGTGCTTCTTAAACTGCAAAGTCCCACACCAGGCTAAAGTACTCTTAGCTAAACAATTGAGCTAGAAAATGGGATTGTGTCAAATGCCTTTCCCTGCTGCCTCTTTGCTCAACCTCCCCACCCCCCCCCCCCACCCCACTGCCTCTCCTTTGCTTATTTCTCTCTTTACCTACTTCCTTTCTTTCTACATATCAAGGATTCTTCTCTCTGTGTCCCTAGAGCACTGTAATTGTGCCTTATTGAAACACACTACCATTACCTGTGTGTGGGTCTGAATCTCTCACCAGACTGAGGTGCTATAAGTGCTAAGACTGTGTCTTAGATCTAATTCTATCTTTAGTATCCGGTCAATCCCTGGAACATAGTAGGCAGTTAACAGGGAGGTACAGAAAGAACACATGAGTGAATGACTTTGAATCTATTTAAACATGTTTCTGGGGGAATGCCATGTTATATTGGAAATTACTCAATCTTGAGATGAGAGGAACTATCGAGTGTTAGCATCTGCATAACTAGGAAAAACATTGGCTTTATTGAAGGCACCACACCTGTTCTGTTGTCTACAAATTATTAAATGCGCTTATGATCATGGCCAACACAGTGGTATCTAAGTGAAAACAGAGTAATTAATGAAATAAAATAATGTGTAGGGAAAAAATTCAATCTTGTTTAAATTAAGACAGATGAAAAAACTGGTATAAAATTGGAGCACCAGATGGTATCAATACATTACACTAATTTTCTATTCACATATTCAATTATAGTTTAAATAAAAACTAATATGGGTAATTTATCTCACGGTGTTTGTATGAACCATCTGATTATAAATTCCCACAATGTCCAATCTACCCACCAATCTCACACTGCACAATTATTGAGCAAACAGGGTATGATCTACAGGGCATTCCAGAAGGGTTTCTGGCTCCCCTGGGTGCTAGGAGGGAGATGTCATAGGGCAGGAGATCAGTACTGACTTCTGCTTTCCAAGAGTGTGGGTGCCTGATAAAACACAGGATGCCCAGTTAAATTTGAACTTCAGATAAACAAAGGATAATTCTTTTAGCACAAGTATGGCAGGAGACACATATTCTAAGATTTCACACACTTTCCCATTGTGCATTCTTGTGCATTCCTTTATTCTGTAACCCACCCATGATCCAGTACCTCAGACTTAGTGGAAAAGTGAGGGCCCCAAGGGAATGATGCATCCAGGCAAGGCCTACAGTATCTGAGGACAGATCTGTGTTCAGCAGCCACAACCAGGGCCTCCTAGAGGAGCCAAGAGCGGGTGGAGTGAAGAGGGACCAGGCCCTCTGGCTCTGCCTGATGCTGGAAACTGATCAGAGTAAGCTTTGCTTTGGGCTGGGCCTAGGGACAGATAAACATCAGGCTTGGGAATGATCCCCACCTCCTTGAAACTCTATGCAAGATAAATCTCTGCACCTGCTTTGTGGTATCAGAAATTAGTTTAAAATAGAGGAGACAAGTGCAAATCTTCCAAAGCTTAAAAGATGTATAGTTTTAACATAATTGTTTGTAAGTATAGCAAATTTGTATCTGTTGTCTCAGTAATGAACAATTTGTCTCTACTTGATCTTTTCCATCTCTTACCCATTTACTCCTTATTGAAGTCCTCCCAGAGAGCTGAAACTACCTGTGGAACCTTTCTAAACCCTCATAGCCTGAAGGGATTGTTTCCTTTTCTGCATCCTACCTCACCCCACATTGAACTTCTTTGTAATGCATCACTTTATCTTATGGGGATTTGTGTGTTTGACTTCTCTCTCCTTTAGTATAGAGACTCCTGGGGTAAAGAACCTTGTCTTTAGTTTCCAGGGAACAAATTTAGTGCCTTAAATATAATAGACAATCAATTATAGCCAAAAAAGAAAAAGAAGAAACAATCCTTTAGAGTTAACCAAAACACTGTTTTCCAATAAAAGGAACCAGGGCTCCATGGTGAAATGGCTGGTTCCAGGGCTGGGGCAAATAGAATAATACCAAATGCGGACCTTGTTCAAGGGACAGAGAAGGTAACTAGAAGGTGCTTCCACTAATCAAATATGGAAAAATTTGAGCAACAAAATAAATTAGTATGGTAACCCATAGAATAAAATAGGAACCTAGTCTTCACCCAAACATGTAAATAAATAAATAAATAAATAAATAAATAAATAAATATTGCAGAAGGAAAGCTCTCCCTTCCAGAAAAATTCTTAAAAAAAAATGTAGCAATAATGACAGAATTAGAATATTGCCATTTGGCAGCAACTACAGTAAAAATTGTTTTGTATAAGAATCATCAAGGCTGCCAAAACTAATGGGGAAAAAATGTGATGAGAAATGGTACGTGTACATATTTTTAATATATCTCCTCATATGATACCTTTTAATTGCAAAGAGAAAACATAACTTTTCAGTGGAGAAACCTGGCAGGTGTCACCTTAGCCTACTGGTCAAAGTTAATACCATTACTAATGAGAGAAATCACCATCATGCACCTACTGATAACAATGTTCTGAAAAGAACAAACATAACACTCTTGTGTATTCCTGACAAAAATGTATACTATGCATCTAAACACAAGGAAACATCAGACAAAGCCAAACTGAGGGACATTCTACAAAAGGTTTGTAGGTACTCTTCAAAAATGCCAATCATTCATGAAAGAAAATACACAGATGGCAAATGTGCAGATGAAAAGATTTTCCACATTCTAAATCACCAAGGAAATGCAAATTAAAGCAACAATGAGATAACACCACATACCTATTACAATGGCCCAAGTCCAGAGCACTAGTAACACCAAATGCTGGTGAGGATGTGGAGCAACAGGAGCTTTCATTAACTGCTGGGGGGAATGCAAATTGGTAGAGCCACATTGGAAGACACTCTGACAGTTTCTTACAAAACTAGACATACTATTAACATGTGATTCAGCAATCGCACTCCTTGATATTTACCCAAAGGAGTTGGAAACATGTCCACACAAAGATCTGCATGGGGATGTTTATAGCAACTTTATTTAGAAGTGTCAAAATTTGGAAGCAACCCAGATGTCCTTTAGTAAGTGTGGATAAATAAACTGTGATACATCAGACAATGGAATAGTACTCAGCACTAAAAAGAAATGAGTTATTAAGCCCAAAAAGACATGGTAGAAACTTAAGTGCATATGAATAAATGAAAGAAGCCAGTCTGAAAATCTTACATACTGTTCATGTCCAATTACCTGGCACTCTGAAAAAAGCAAAATTATGGAGACAGTAGAAAGATCAGTGGTTGTCACAAGTTAGAGGTGAAGAGAGGGTGAAGGGATGAATGGGGGAGCACACAGATTTCAGGGCAGTGAAACGACTCTGTATGTATAATGGTAAGACACGTACCATTATATATTTGTCCCAACACATAGGATGCCCAAAACCAAGAGTGAAACTATGGACTCTGGGCAACAATGATGTGTCAATGTAGGCTCATGAGTTGTAACAAGTGTGTCACTCTGGGAGGGGGTTGTTGATGATGATGAAGAGGTGGAGGATATGCAGGTGCGGAAAGTATATGGGAAATCTCTCTACCTTCCTCTCAATTTTGCTGTGAACCTGAAACTTCTCTAAAATGTAAAGTGTATTTTTTAAAAAAATGCCAATCATAAAAGACAAAGAAGGACTAAGAACAGTTTTTGGGTTAAATACTAAGGACATGGAAGCTAAGGCATGTAAATAAATATAGTGTGTGATACTGAATTGGATCCTGAACCAGAGAAGTTTTTCTTTCATTGTACAGGACGTTCATGGGACAATTGATGAAGTTTTAGTATCTGGAGATAATTAATATTAGAGGATCAAAGTTAACTTTCTGATTTTGATAATTGTCCTGTCATTGTGTTAGGGAATATCCTTGTGTTTTGGAAATACGTGCTGAAGTATTTAGAGGTAAAGAGGTATAATGCTTTCTATGTACCCTCAAATTAGTTCAGAAACAAAGAATAAAGGGAGAGAGATGTTGGAGGGGAGACAGAGAATAAAGTGAAGGTGTCAAAGTTAATATTCGAAGAACCACGGTGCAGGTTATGTAGGAATTCTAAGTATGATTTTTCTGACTTTTCTCTAAGTCTGAAAAATCATTAAAGATTACTTTAAAAGCATATTGTGTATGTTTTAAATTTCCCCAAATGTCCCTAAACCGGCAAATAAAAGAGATTTATCTCAGTTTCTCCTGTTTCCTGAATTTCTGGGAATTTGGCTTCTTTTGGTAATTTTTTGGGTAATGCTTCCAGAGCACTGATTTCCTTTGTTGGAGAATTCAAAATTCAAAATCAAATAAAAACTCCCATAGAGTTCAAGGTGAGCTGTGTTGTGTCATCCTGCAGCTTAACCTGTTCTTGTTATCAAAGGGTTTCATTGCACCTTCCACTACAGTTCTGGTCTCTCTCAGAACCTCTGCACAGCATCCCCGAAGTCATTAGCTTTTTGTCTTGTGGTTGTCCTGACCTCGGCTCCACATCCCCCTTCCACATTACTTGAGGACTGGGAAGTTGGCTTATCATGTGGCCTCCACAGAGCCTGGCACATCATCTAAAATGTAGAATGCAAAAAAAAAAAATTGGTTATGATCTTACATTCCTAGACCAGTGTTAATAAAAATACGCCCCCTGGGGACTCCTGGGTGGCTCAGTTGGCTAGGCATCCAACTCTTGGTTTCCACTCAGGTCCTGATCTCAGAGTTGTAAGATCAAACCCCACATGGGGCTCTGTGCTCAGTGAGGAGTCTGCTTGGGATTCTCTCCTTCTCCCTCTGCCCATCCCCCTGGTTGCTCTCTCTCTCAAATAAATAAATCTTAAAAAAATAAAAAACAAAAATGTGTCCCCTGAAGATTCTACCTGTCTGAGTCAGTTATAGAGCTGTTCCTTGTGCAAAGTACACTAGCATTTATTGAACTCATGCACCTCCATCATCTCCTTCAGTCCCTAATATTCCCATATGACACAGGTACTGCGATGCCCATTTGGCAGATGAGAAAAATGAGGTTCAGAGATTTTTTTTTGTTTCTGAAGCTCACATGGTAAGTTTCAGAGCTAGAATTTGAACTCAGACGAGTCAAATGTGTAAAGTCTACACATTCCCCTTCTGCTATCCTCAGTAACCTATTTCAATCTTTTTTAAAAATCTAAAATGTAAACAGTTCCATTGAATAGGCATCTGCTGTACAGCCGATCCTTACAGATGCTTCTTTCCGGCTCTGCGTCATTCTGGAGGTGGCAGGGGGAATAGAAAATACAAATGTGGATATGGGAAAGTAAATTGAAAGTCAAGTTCACAGCCACGTGAAACTAAGGAAAAAAGCAGTACTTATTGAGATGCTCTCTGCGGTGTCTGCACTGGAAATTAATTTATAGTGGGATGTGCTTCCCACATTTTATCTTGGAAAGGAAGAGAGCAGACGATGCCAAGAGGAACCAAGAGGCACCTGGTCCCAGATTCATATTAGGTACCCTTCATCAGAAGGGCTAGGTACATGGGGCTGCTACATGCCCTCAACACCTGCTACCCCTTTCCACTGCCTAGCAGAAAACAGAAGCTGGGATAGTGGGAATTGCACACATCAGAACTGCTAACTTGAATGGCAGAGCTCCAGCTCACTCAGACCCAGCTCCAAAGTTCCTTACTGGCTTCTAACATGACTGCACACTGAGCAAGACAGATGCTCTTGGGTCCACAGCAAGTTCGGCCATTCATCCACCAGGAAGGAGAGAAGGTGAGCCTACAAATGATGTGTGGGGGAAAATAATAACAGAAGAAACCAGCTAATAGCTAACAGATGCTCACCGACTTTAAAAGAACTTGAGACAATACCTTGGTAGGATGTCCAACTGAAGGTAGGAAAATGTCCCTTGTCATCTTTTTGTCGTATACCTCATGTATGACATAGGCAGCCTGGTCATTAGTGAACACATTTGGGGAGCAGTTTGGCATTCTTATAGTGATCCACTCCTCTTGTGGGAGATGCTCTGTGGTTCGATGTGAATTGTCTGAAGTCTAGGGAGAGGAAAGGATCCTCTCTGCCAGGTAAATAACACCTGGCAGTCCCAGTCATCAACACAAGGAGCAGAAGAATCACTCAGCTGATCTGTGCCCAAATGCAGGACTCACAACATTTTGGGCTGTAACAAAATCGTTGTTTTAAGCTACTGTATTTGGAGGTAATTTATTGCAGATCAACAGGTAATTGGAATGCTGGTCCTCAGTATCGTCATCTGTAAAATAAAAAGATAGAACTCCACAGGAGCCCATGACTTCCCAGATTCTTTACTATCCTCAGATAATCATTTGATATGTATGATTAAGCTATTTTGTCTGAATGGTAAATGTGCACAACGTGATATTGCACTATTCCTTCTAGCACTGAGATTACAGCAGGAAATAATATTTTAAAACATTGCTCTAGCCCTGAGGGTTCACTGTAGAATTGGAATGTCTGATGAGATGAGAGTCTCAGAGTGCACCGTGTAAAGGGGGGTCCACCTTGGTAATGCATAGAGCCCCCACTGTCCACCGTAAAACCAGGAGGCCAAAAAAGTCCCCTTACTCATTAAGAAACTGGCATGAGACAAAGAGTCAATTCAGCAATGATGAGCTGAGAAAATGTACAAACGACGCAAAAATCCATAAATAGAAGAGGAATGTATTTCTCCTATGTACCAATTTTCCTTAATAACATCTTGGAGGGCTGTCATTTACAAATTTGTCTCAGCCATCCTCGAACCTATTTACATTTTCACCATGTTAGGATAACAAGCTCCATATCATCTTTATATTTATTTGGCCTAAATTTACCTCCTATAAGCTAGTTTTAGTAATCTACCATCTCCTTCCCGCTATGTGACTAGGTTTAGCAAATCCAAAACCTACATTGTGAAATAAAATATACTAAAAATGAACCACGTTAAATTCTTTGTAAAGTGAACCTAGATATAAATAAAAATATACATAAAAATGGAATGTAGAGTTTTCCCATCAAATAGGTTCCCATAAAAACCCGTCAGAAAAATGCAACACAAAGATGAAAGAAGTAAACATTTTTATAACCTAAGGGGGCACCTGGTTATTATTCTGGAGTGTAGAGTAGATGAGTAGAACTGGTGGCCCCACCGTTAACTATCTACATATCCCTGACAGGCTCCTTGACCATCTAACTGCACAAGAGGAAAGACACCCTAGTGGTTAAGACTGTGCCCCAGGGCGCCAGCATGCTTGGGCTACACCTGGCTCTACTGTATACAGCCGCGTGACTCTGGGAAAACTACTTAACCTCTCTGTGCCTCAGTCTCTTTATCTGTAAAATGCAGAAATAATAATACCTACTGCCTTGTGTTTTCTTGAGACTTCACGAGGTTTAAATACATAAGCGCTCAGAACATATCCGAGGCGTGGTGAACTGCATAAAAATTTAACTGTTTTGATTACCCTTAGGTGCTAAATAAATATGCACCATCTTCCTCTCCTATCTTCTGCAGCTTTTGTAATAAAAATGAGGCTAAGTCATTCTCTGATTCCAAGGAGGCAGATACTTGGACAATGTAAACAAAAATTGCTATCGTCCATATAAGGCAGCTGGTAAAAGGGAAAGCTTCCACACCGCTAAGCTCAGTAACACGAGTAATGGGGCAAGGGAACACTGATGCCATCTTTCCCATGAGTCTTTAAGAAGAGAATGGATAATTATGTGTCCTGGTCATGGCTCAGAAGTATACCTGACAAACATATTTTTATCATGAAAGAAAAGAATCTCACCTGGCAAGCACATAGCAGTCACTTCATATGTATTTGGAGACAAAATGATGCTGACTGGCAGCTGGAAAAGATGTTTCATTGGCTGTCCCTCCAATTCATGAATTCCTAAAAGGTCCTTAAATGGAAGTCAGTGGCATCTTTGGAGATAAAAAGATTCATTTCCTTTAGGGTTTCCCTGGTTTCACTCTGTCCTTGACGCATGGCTGGCGGGCTGACAGCCCTGTATTGGGCAATCAGTGGCAGCCACTCTTGAAATACTGGGAGGATCCAGGCACAATTGCTCAGGGCCATGTTGGGGGGCCAGGGCCTGGCATGGTTACTGAGGCTTATGGACTACAGAACCCACTTTCCTCACTGCCCATCCTCAGCCCACTGTGGAGTTCACACAGTAAAGGTTCTTTGGCTTCCTGCATTGAGTGTGCTCTGGCTACCAAGTATGGGGACGTCACCAACAAGGGACAGGGGTAAATAGAAAAATATCACACTAGGGATGCCTAGGTTGAGCATCTGTCTTCAGTTTAGATCATGATCCCAGGGTCCTGGGATCAAGTCCTGCATCAGGCTCCCAGGAGAGAGCCTGCTTGTCCCTCTGCTTATATCTCTGCCTCTCTCTCATGAATGAATGAATGAATGAATGAATGAATGAATGAATGAATAAATAAATAAATAAATAAATAAATAAATAAATAAATAAATCACACTAATAATGTCCCTTTGTTTGGACTGAATCTTGGTGTCCCTGCCCCAAATTCCTGTATAGAAGTTCTAATCTCTGGTGTGACTGTATTTGGGGATCCAATGGAATAAGTGTCCTTATAAGAAGGGATATCAGGAAACCTCCTTACATATGTGCATGTGCTCCTCTCTCTTCATGGGCATGCATCAAGCATCAAGGAAGTGTCATGTGAAGATATAGCCATCTCCAAGCCAGGTAGAGTCCTCCACAGAAATTCAATTTTCCAACCCCTCGGGGGGGTTGATCTTGGACTTTATAGACTTCAAAATTGTGAGAAACAAACTTCTGTTGCTTATTGCCACTCATCTGTGGTGTTTTGTTAGAGCAGCTCAAATCAACTGATATGTCCCACATTCTACTTCTCTCAGAGGGCCCTCCATGGGAGTGGGCTTCAGGTACTCACTGAGATAATCTATTATTCACATACCTTTTAGTAATTTTCCTTTAAACACTTGTGGTTGGGCAGCCTGGGTGGCTCAGCAGTTTAGCGCCGCCTTCAGCCCAGGGGTGATCCTGGAGACCCAGAATCGAGTCCCACGTCAGGCTCCCTACATGGAGCCTGCTTCTCCCTCTGCCTGCATCTCTGCCTCTGTGTGTGTGTGTGTGTGTGTGTGTGTGTGTGTCTCATGAAGAAATAAATAAAATCTTTAAAAAATAAAAAAATAAACACTTGTGGTTATGTCTTAAATAACCTACACTCAAGTCTAGTCCTCAGGCTTTGCTTCTGGAGGAATGCACACCAGGGAATATGTGATCAGGCTCAGTGGGCATCAGAAATCTTGAACGTGACAGAGTATCATTAAAGACATCATGTGTAAGGGTAAATGTGTTTGTGGAAAGAAGGGGGAGATCACAGGTACACTTCATTTTCTATACCATAAACTGAGGATATCCCTCCTTGTTTCCATCTCTTGCCCTCCTTTGGGTAAGAAAGCATCATGTAGAAACATCTTCATCCAATATGGAAACAGTCCAAGTCCATCAGACAGAGTAGCTGCCACAAAATATTGTGTGCCAGGGAGGTGCTCTTGAGAGTATTTCAAACTCAGGGCTTCTAGAATTCTTCTTCCATCATGATGCCCTGAAACGAAGAACTAACGGGCTTACAGCTCAAAGTGATATGTTCAATGAGAAATGATGGTTGGAGTCCAGCATGAGGGGCTATCCTTTAGCCCCCAAGGAAGGTGGACTCACCTGCCTTGAATTTGGCCTCTTGTCCTGTGTCCTTCTGTTGGCCTTACATTTACTGTGTTAACCACTCCAACATAACTTTGTAATAAAGTCAATGGGGTTGACATTACTCAACAGCATGTGTAATTCCTGAGCTGTTTCTGCAAAAATGTGATGTTCTGCAATAAGTACATTCGCCAAGAAAATGGGTGATTTTGGGTCTCCATCACAAGAGAAATCTGGGCCAATTTCACTGCCAAGCATATTTTTCCAGAACATTAATCTGCTATAAATCACTTAAGTCAATCTCCAGAACCAGTTTGATCCCCATAATTTTCATTTACATAATTCATCAATTAAAAATATTGGAGGAGAAATAAATTTGTTACTGCAGAACATATTCTCTTGACTCTCCATCCATAAAATTATATCCTATAAACTTTCAGCTCTGAACTGGGTTCTGAATGAATTTGCTAGTCCCCTAGATAGACTGCAAGAAGAATTCTCATTTTTCAGAAGTCCCTTTTTTGTACATATCTTGTTATCTGATAGACCTAGGTTTGCATTCTCTCTAAACATTCATTTTCTCATCTATATTTGATAATAATAATAATTAATAATTGCTATCATAATGAATTGTTACAAAAATTAATAAGAAAATATATGTGAAGTGTCTAACAAAAGCTCATTCTATAATTGGCACGTGTAGTACATATTTGACATTCTTTGTCTATTCAGCATCCAAACACCATCCCTGTAACTAAGTAATTCCTTGTCTTTTGCATCTTGGTAGGAAATAGTGAAAATTCCAGACACTGATTTTTCACATTGGCTGGTCCATGGAGATTATTGACCATGCTCTGACCAACATTCTCATGTTTTTCTGCTCTTGAAAACTGACTTCCTGATTCAGCTGTTAACATGTCCCGTGAGAAGTCTGCCCTCACTTCTTCCTACTGGTTTGTGGATATCTCGAGCCCTAGTGGGTCAAGGCATGAAGATTGGATTTAGGGCAGTGGAAATGAAAGGGGAAAAAAAGGTTTAAACCTTCAAGAGATTTCTGAAAACATTATTAACATGGATTTAAGATACACATTTTGTCATTAAAGCAGTGTCAAATCTCTGGATCATTTTTGGCCAAATCTTTCCATTTTAGTGACAGATATTAAGTATAAAATTAACAAAAACCATAGAAGAGAGAAAACTCAGAGGTTACCTGAGGCAACCAACTACATCAAATTTTAAATTGAAAAACTAATTATTTCTTCAAGTGATTATTTTCTGAGTTCACTTGAAATCAACATCTATAGGGTACCCAATCAGTTCCAAATAACAGGGTTTGAGATTTTACTGGAGTCGAGACATCGTGTTTATCATTTATCATTTATGGTGTGTTTGTTTTTCAGAGGAATCAATCAGCCTGGAATCAAATGTTTACATTAATTTTTCAGATATGTCCTGGTTTAACTATCACCCATGTTTATACCAAAGCAGGAAATTAAACATTTTTTAAAAATATTGTCTGTCCATACACAGAATTTTCTTTCTTTTCAGGGTACTAACATTAACAAGGCTACTGGTCTCAGGATTAGGAATGAGGATCTACCCAGATCCTATCAGGAATACCTGCTTTGTAATTCCCTGAAGCCATACACAGCACATGCTACATTATGTATAACCCAGATTCTTGAAATAAAATATGACTGAATTCAAAGAACATCTACGTGAAGCCGAATAACCTGATTACGTTGTTTTAATGCTCTAATTAAGGTCAAGGGCTGCCAATGGTTTCTTCACAAATTAGGAAAGCTTTTGAGGGAAATTCTTTAAAAAATAGCATGTCCTTGTACGGATTGACAACTGAACAATTTTCCTGCTGTTCTTTAGAAAGCTGTCAGCTCAGTGAGGTGCTGTCGGAATGACACCTGCTGCCAATTTCTACTTCCCAGTATGAAAACCAGTCTTCTCGCGGATTATCACCGCTGGTGGGAGCCAGGAAACTGCCTCTGCCCTGGTTGATTATGGTTAATTGGTTTGGGAAGCTGCATATCCCAGGTCTTGGAAAATTCATAGAGATACAATGATGCAAAGTGACAGGAAGAGGCCAGGACACTCTGTGACAAAGGAGAACAAGATTGCTTATTCCACAGTAAGTGTCAGGGAGGGGACACCAGGCTAGAGCATGCATTATGGTAGAAATGCCCTTCTAAAAAAGCACATTTCAGTCAAAAGTATAATGCTCTGACTCATAAGAGCACCAAATATTAATTTTCTAGGAGTCACAGCTCTTTTTTTTTTTTTTTTTTTTTGGTTTGCATTCAAAAAATTGTGTGTCACTATAACCTTTGGGAATACTTTCACCAAGAAATTTCATAATATCTTTATTTTTTGATATGTCCTATTTTGATCCATGTGAAAGCATATAAATATAAAAAGTTATAATCAGAACAGATATAATAATGTATAATTCTCACTTTAATAATGCAGCTCAGGGAGCACCAGGGTGGTTCAGTCACTTGAGCATCTAACTATTGATTTCAGCTCAGGTCATGATCTCAGGGTCGGGAGATCAAGCTCCCATAAGGCTCCATGCTGGGTGTGGAACCTGTTGGAGAGTCTCTTTCCCTCTTGCTCTGTCTCTTCCCCTGTCATCCCCACCCCCCAAGCTCACTCACACTCTTTCTCTCTCTAAAAAATGAATGAATGAATGAATGAATGAATGAATGAATAAATAAACAAAATGCAGTTCAGATATTTGCTTGGCTTTTTTCCCCCATAATTATCATTAGTAATGAATGCATAATAGCTCATGTATTTGCGACTCATGGTATCTAAATCTATGAAATGCACAATCATATCTAATCATGGATACTAAACACTAAAATACGATAAACATCCCAATTTGCCACCGTCATGGATAAGAATTAACCCATTTCTTTTTCTCCTGTACAATTATTTCTTAAGATGAAATTCTGGGATTGGAATTACTGACACAAAAAGCATGAAGGTTTCTGTTGGGTTCCTAAATACCTTCTTGCAGACTGCACACAGCATAAGTCTGAGGGTGTTATTCATAAGGCTTTCCTCCTCCCAAAAGTTGTACATTTTAAGTGGCACGCCCTACAGGTGGGCAGAGCTTCTTGCGCAACTTTCTGTGGCATCCCTGGATGCATTTTGAACACCAATCTATGACCAGTTGCTTTCTAAAGGATTTACCCAAAAGAATTTCAAGGAAAAAAAAAAAAGACAGTCCCACATAACTTGTTGTAATTAAGGATATAATGGCAAAAGAGTCAACAATAAAGTACAGTTGCCACATTCCTTCATAGGACTCATGATTAGTTGATAGGTACTCGATATCAATTTTTCTAGAGAAAATTAAAAATATGAATTTGAATTTTCAAAGAGAAAAAGAATAAACATGTCAAGAAAAATTAAAGGAAGGAAATATAGATCTCAAAAGAAAGAAATTTAGACAAGTATATAAAAACAGGAAATTATAAATACCATGACTACCTCTGTGAAAACCCTAATATAATAAACGAATTGTTGGTAGAAAAGAGAAAAAGGAAAAGTAGCAAACATTACTTTCATAAATAATAAATGGACAATTTAAAAATGAAAAAAGGTAAACAACCAATATCAAAGATGTTAACTTAAAAAAAAAAAGATGTTAACTTCATATGAATGTTACAATAATATATATTAAATTTGAAAAAGACAATGAATTATATGTCCTACTAAAAAACCATAAATGCCATAATGTATAAATTTGTCAAGTCACTAAGTTGTACACTTGAAATCAATGTAACATTGTGTATCAATTAACCTAAAAAAAAAAAGACCCAAAAATACCAATATGCATGAATTAAATAAAAAGCCTGAAAGATATATGACTGAAAAGAAAAGAAAATTGACCAAAATATAACAGTTTACCAGTTTAGGAAAAATCATAATGTCATTCTTAAATTGTTTCAGACATTCAGTGAAGAAATAATCTCTTATTAAACAATTGATGGCAAAAATAGGATCAGGTAATAAAATTCTTTTTATGAGGCTAAGTTCACTGTAATTTTCAACTTAAAGAAAATGGCATACAATTTTAAATGTGTCATATCTGTAGACTGTTTTATAATATTTACTGATGAGATCAAAAATAAAATTGTGTATACAGTATGAGTTCCATCATATAAGAAAAACAAAATTATATACTACAAAAACTGAGAACAGGTAGAAAAAAATGTCAAAATATAGAGAGTGGTTCACTCTGGATTTGAGTGAGTGATTTCTTTTCCTTTTACTCTTCAAAGATTTCCTAGTTCCCATGAATTGATGGGGGTTTGGGTTATGGGGTGAATTATGCCCCCCCCAATAAGATTCATTTGTTGAAGTCCTAACCCCCACTACCTTCCTTAGAATATACTCATATTTGGAGACAGGGTCTTTTAAAGGGTCATTAAAATAAGGTCATTAGAGTGAACCCTAATCCAATATAATGTCCTTGTAAGAAGAGGCGATTCAGACACTGAGAGGAAAGAACATGGGAAGGTACAGGCAGGTGATAGCCGTATACAAGCCAAGGTCTGGAACAGATTCTTACCTTGCTGCCCTCAAAAAGAATCAGCTATGCTGACACCTTGATCTTCTTACCTCCAGAAATGTGAGAAGAGAGATTTCTGTTGCTTAAGCCATTCCATCTGTGGTACTTTGTTAAGGTAGCCCTAGCAAGCAGATTCGAGGTCTTCATTTTCTTTCTTTTTTTCTCTTTCTGTCTCTCTCTCCCTCCCTCGCTTCCTTTCCTTCCTTCCTTCCTTCCTTCCTTCCTTCCTTCCTTCCTTCCTTTCTTTCTTTCTTCTTTCTTTCTTTTCTTTCTTTCTTCCTTCCTTTCTTTCTTTCTTCTTCTTTCTTCTTTCCTTTTCTTCCTTCCTTTCCTCCCTTTGTCAGTTAAAATAATCTTATTGGAGACTCATTGATTTTTCTCATTGAGAAAAATCTGAAAAGCATTTATTACAGGGGTGCCTTGCTGGCTCAGTCGGTAGAGCACGTGACTCTTGATTTCAGGATCATAAGCTCAAGCCCCACGTTGGGCATGGAGCCTACTTAAAAAATAAAATAAAAAGCATGTATTCCTTCTATACGTAGGTTTTCATAACACAACTCATCAATAACTTGATTGATTGGCTGGAGGGGCTGATTTGAATTACTGGGAACTATATTAGTAATATTGTAATAAGCATTTGGAACCAGCAACTCATGCTGGGGAGAGCCACTGGACTAGCTATAAGATAATTCTGTTTGAGTGGCTCTGAGTTTTGTTCATTGGGTAATAAAGGTCCAAAGAGTAAGTAAGAGTCTTCATGCCAATAATGGTGTCAGCAGGAATAGAAAAGGAAAAGCCGTTATCTCTACATATCAGCTCCATTTGATCAAAACTGTATCATTCAGTGATGTTGAGTTTGTATAGCTATTCTCTTAAAGCTATAAAAATACCTTTGCTCTTGGTACTCCTGAAGGAAAAATAATGTGGTTATTGCCAAGCTGAAACTCTAAAGCACAAAGCGTCTTTATGCTCATTGAATCAATTGCCTTATAATTCAACTCTTGGCAAAAGAAACATTTTATAAACTACTATAATGGAAATTAAAATTTGGTTATGCAAAGAAGGAGAATCCTACAAGGATCAAGTAGGCTGCTCATATCCTGCAGCATTTCTAAACCCATCGAAGGACTGGTTAGGTAACTCTCATACTACATACATCAGTGTAAACTTTGCTTCTACAAAGAAATAGTCTGTCTTCCATCATCCCCCTAAGTCTGCATATTTGCAGAGAAAATCTTCTCCACTATGAAAGAAACACCAGTGTGAGCAAGTGACAAGTGGCCATTGTCCAAATCCTCCTTGAGTAGGGGGTGGCTGAGCCTACAGAGGCCTGGGGCAGGTGCTCCATCCAAAGGGGATGGCTAACCTTCAAGAACTGACTATGCAGAAAATCCACCAACTGCTAAGAAAGGGAACACATTTTGGATGGCTACACAAATTCTGCAAATTTTAAATGTTGGCTCAAAATTCCTTAAAGCACTCTGTTCATCAAGTCAATCACTTCTATGAGTATGGATGCAACTACCACTAGTAAAATAAAAAAGAATTACTCTGGAAGTCAGAAGAAAGGAATCCTGGCCCACCCATTACTGCCAATGGTCTGGGGTACTGCTAGACCACCTGGCTCTCAGTTTCAGCCTCCACAAAGTACATCAGCTGTTTTCAGGCTAAACAAAGCTTCCAGTAGAGGGTCTGGTATGTTCAAGGTCTTCAATAAATGTTATGTGATTTCAACTTCACTTAAGAAAACCTATTATCTCAATAAGATTTATCAATCAAAGAATGCAGAAACAGCAGTGGACAAATGTAGTGCCCATTCCAAATAAAAAGCTTATATCAGAATAGAGAGAATCTTTCATGATCAGGTTAGTATTTTCAACCCAAACTGATATTAAACTCAACATGGAGCCAGAGCAGTGTTACCTTAAATTCAATAAGAAAAACACAGCATCATTATTTTACAATTTTTAAAATTTATTTTTAATGTGGCAAAATTCACACAAAATGAAATTTACTATTTAAACATCTTGCAGTGTGCAGTTCAGTGGCATTAAATCCAGTCACATTGTTGTGCACCAACATCTATCTCTAGAACTGTCTTCATCTTGCAAAACTGAAACTCTGAACCTATTAAACAATAATAATCATCATTAAACAATAACTCCCCATTGTGAAAGAAGGCAAGTGTATCATTATTCATGGACAGCATGATTATACACATGAAAAATATACAACATGCTAGAAGTATAAATAAGCATTTATGCTTAGGCACAAAAGAAATGCTTAAAAAGTGATAGCATTAGAATACACGTATGAAATTCACCTAGAAAATATGACAAAATGGATTACTGTTCATAAAATCAAAAACCATAAAAGGCTCACAAGGAAACTTCAGAAAAGTGACATGTACATTTTAAGTATAACAAAGCCTTCTTTGTTCATCATTTCCAAGAGTGAAGATTCTTGTTTTTTAAATAGACTATGTTAATTCATACATTTAAAACAATTACGATCAAAATCTCAACCACACTTATTTTAAACTGGTGAGACAGGATGTTCAAAAGAAACTTCAAGTAAGATCATTGTGGAAAGAGGGCAGATAGAGGACACTAGCTCACTAAATATTAAAATATATTATAAACCAAAGTCAATTGAACAGTATGGCACTGGCACCAAAAGTGCCAGTCCTCACAAATGGATCAATATATGAAACATTGCATAAATGCTTAACATGTTCAAGTCAAGAAAATAAAAAAAGAACCATTAATTAATGAGGTAGCAAATTGAAGGAGGGGAGAGTAAGTTTTTAGATTTACATATTACACTATGCACCAAAATACATTAAACTTATGTTTTTAAGGTTACCTTAAAATGCTGAATGGGTTTTAAATTTTAGTTTTAAAAACACTCACAAGGGCACCTGGATGGCTCAGTCGGTTAAATGTTAACTCTTAATTTCGGCTCAAGTCATGATTTCAAAGTCCTGGAATGGAGCCACGTGTCAGGCTCTGCACTGGGTGTGGAGCCTGCTTGAGATTCTCTCTCTCCCTCTCCCTCCGTCCCTTCTTTCCCCTGCCCCTGCTCACACTCTAAATTAATTAATTAATTAGTTAATTAATTAAAATAAACATACTAACAGTACAATTTAAAATATTAACCAGGCAATTGGGGAAATGATCAAGACCTTTTCAACTTGATTATGAAGGGAAAAAAAATCACTAAATATAAGACTGACCATTTAAATACATAAAATATTAAAAATACATTAATCTGATAATAAAAATAAAACACAAATTTAAAAGTACACAATATTTAAAAACTCCTCACTAAATTTGATAAAACAAACAAGAAATTAGTATTTGCAGCGCAGTAAAAGCTCATTCCATTTTGCAAAGTAAGCAGGAAGACTCCACAGATAAATGGCCCCAGATAAAAGTAGGTAATATTTGTTGAGTGTTTTCACTGAGCCAAGCACTTATCTATATTAGCTCATGTAATCCTTGCCACAACTTTATGAGACAAGGAATATTAATATCTCCACTTTATAGATCTTAACCCACTTGGTCCCATAGACAAATAAAGCAGAGTTTGGAAGTTTCGTTTTAACTACTACTCTTGATCTTTCCTTTTAGATATTCCAAAATAAATTACACTGCATAAATGGTCAAAAATGTTCTGCAATTCATTGACTTAAGAGTCACTGAGCATCAGCTACATACCATGCCTTGTGCTGGACACCAGGAATTGGAGACAGAGCAAGGTGTTCTTCAGACATCCAGTGGGGGGAGCAGATATAAAATAACCAAGAACAATATGATGCTATGGTTATTTCCGTATGCAGATTAAAGTATTAGAGGCACCATTTTGATGACCAAGCCAAAATTTGAAATAATAATAGCAAAAGCTTTATAAAGAATTGATACAACTCTTTTAAAAAGCAGTATTAGAGGACATGTTAAGAATTCCAGAATGTTTATTCCCTGTGACGCAGTGTTCTCTCTTAATCCTGGAAATTCATCCTAAAGAAATAATTCATTAGAAGGAAACAAGACTATCATTCATTAATTAACATTTCAAATATTGTGCCTATTGCCTACGAGATTCTGTGTTAGAGTGTGCAGAGATGAAAATGAATGAGAAACTCATTCCAAGAAAGTCTTCATTCCAGCCCTCATTGTGACGGAAGAAACTGGAAACAACCGTAATGTTCAAGTATGAAGAGTTATTTTATGTATTATGGTACATTGGCTTGCATAAATACAGCCAATATTAAAATTATATGTCAAAATTACATAGGGAAAAGGTCATTTTCATGATACAATGCTAACTCAAAAATATTAAATTTTGCATAGAGTTCTGTTGCAGCTTTTACTCATAAAGGCAAAAGCTATACAAGTATATGCAAATAAGGAAAGTTGTATTACAATTTGGGGATTATGGATAACTTTTATTTTACAAAATTAACATTACTGCTATATAGATTTTTTGACAAAATAAAAGAAGCAGGAAGAGAAGGAATTGATATAACCAAAGAGTGATCCTGGAAGAGATTAATAATGGATTACAAAGGGGTTTGCAAACACGAGGTTCTGAGTAACAGTTCACAGAATAACAAACCAGAACTTGCAGCATTTGAAGGGAATGTTATCCCTGCCTTACACAGAAAAAGTCTGCACTAAAATCTCATTCCATATAACATCATAATTACTCTGAAATCACTGGCTTCCAAAGTCCCACTAACAATACAGCTCTTGCTAAGTGTTGTCAAATATAATTTTATTCAGGATTCCCAGGGTCAAGTACTCAGCATACAAAATAGATCTTAACACTCTTATAAAAATGATGAAACACTTCAATGATTCTTGGTCCCTTTGAGTCTTCTACTTCCAGTTATTCAGCCCAATTATATGCTTTTAAATCAACTGACTTGCCACCTAGAAAGCAGGAACCCTGGTCCCTCTGACTTTTTTCTTGAACCCTCCACTGCCTTTCTGGTTCCTGAAGCCTTGGTATTCTTGATTCTGACCATCTGTCAAGAAGGAAACAGTGGAGAAACTAAAAAAAATGTTCCCCAATGCAAGGTCTAACATGGATTTCTGCAGAAAATGTACACTCATTGTGAACAAGGGAAATAAAAGGGAAGGACACAGTTGTTCCAGGGACAAGCTTTCTGCCTAACCTCCGTGGTGGAAGGTCAATTCAACAAAGAACAGGAAGTCTCAGTGAGGCAGGCCATACAGTGTCTATGATTCTTATGATTCTGGGTGTTGTGTGGTGCCTTGCGAGATGTCAAAGGCAAGACTTAGATGCTGGTCTCATGATGAGTACTTGACTCCTGTAAACAGGACAACAGACTAGAGTCTGACCAAGGCCATGGCCCTAAAGAATAGCAGTGACAAAATTAACCCATCACATCCAATATAAGATGCTACACTCCAGGTTCAATGTCTGCTGTGCAGTTTTCGTAGTTGGAGTGATGCTTGGTTCTATAATTCCAAATTACTGATGACCCCTGAACAATGCAGTGGTTAGGAGTACTGATCTTTTGTGAAGCTGAAATTCTAACTTTTGAGTCCTTGCTCCAACTTCCCTACTAATAGCCTACTACTTACTCTTTGACTGGAATCCTTATCAAGAATATACACAGTTAATACATATTTTGTGTGTGATATGTATTATTCTTACAATAGAGTAAGCTAGAGAAAAAGAAAATCATAAGGAAGAGAAAATACATTCACAGAAATGTACTGTAAAAAATTGCATTTAAGCGGACCCTTCACAGTTCAAGCCTGTGTTGTTCTAGGTCTCGGTGTATATAGATCTTCCCCAATGTATCTACATTGATCCATCTATTCTTATATCCGTTCAGAACTGCTTTGATTGTTTTCTCTTTGGTCAACATTGTATTTGCCATAGACATCTCAGTCCTGCATTGGATGAGAACTGGTGAATCCCTTGTAGACCACAAATGACACCACTTGGCTTCAACGGTGCTCTGTCCACTGCTTCTGGTCTCACACTTCCCCCACTGGAAATGATGGTTGATATTGCTCTTTTGACATATTCCATGCTTCCTTTGAGCTAGAACTGGCTATTACCTCCCAGAATGCTCTTGCCTTTCATGGTAGAATCCACATGGCCAGTATCCTAGTGAAGTTGGCCATCAACAAGACTTTCAGGAAATTCTGTTTTATATTTGTCAGTATAATCTAGACCCTATTCTCTAGTTAACCTCCATATCAGGAAAGACTTGAGAAGTTGACCATTGCCCAGGCAGCTAATCAAAGACTACCTGATTTCCCCCAGGATCCCACCATGAGGTCAAGTGACACAGGCAGCATTAGCCCTCAGTCTCTAAGTACTAACTGGTCCACAAACCTAATGCAAGGAAAGTTTAGTCTACTAGATATGTGAACAAAGATATTTCAAACACAGTATCAAAAGTTATCTTCTTTGGGTGCTTGATTATTTCACATAGTCCAAGATGACCTGGTAATATCAAAGCTTCCAAAACATCTTGCTAAACTCATGAAGTGAGTGTCCTTTGTTTTTGCATTCAAGGCAGAAATGAGATAGAAATGAAGCAAGGAGATTGAAATAGGAAAGAAGCTCAAGGTGGTGATGGTGGGAGATAGAGCATTTGCTGGTTTCCATGATATGAAAACTCTCACAAATGGCCAATTTCAAGCTACCACCACTGTGAACTCAGCCAGCTTGCCAAATTCCTGAAAGTTTAACAGTTAGCTCCCTCAAGCCACTTTGAGCCAACTCGAGCACAACGCTGGCTCTTTCCTCCCTGCTGTGAATTACCACCTGAAGATGCAGTTTTGGTGATCACATACATGCATCAATACTGTTCTGTTGCTCTGTTTTTTATTGCCCATAATTATTTTTTCCAGTCCCACTGATATGTAAAATGCAAATAAATTACGTCTTGGCTGAAATATGGGTATAAATTTTGCCACCTGAAAGAAGAAAAATTTGTGTGACTACACTCTTTTCAAGTATTTCTCCTCGAACTCTTTCTGGCATCTGGCCTGATGGAAGGGAACAACTCACAAATAGAGAATAGGAAATATGGTAATATTTTAATCACAAATGTTTGTGAAAGCTTCTCTCAGTATCAGGCTTGAATCCATAAAAATGTTCTAAGATTCTTCCAGCCAAGGAGTTATTGTATTACTTCAGGATACAGAAGAATCTCAAAGTACCATGTTAACTAAAGTAAGACATGAAGAGCTGAGGGGAAGCCCTAGTGACCATAACAATATGAGCGAAACAGGACACGATATATTTTACAGCCCTTTAGTGTATGAAGCACTTGTGCACACACCTTCACCGTTCTGGATATTGCATTTTAAGAAGACATTTATAAATGGGAGCATGTCCAGAGGAGACCAATAACAATAAGAGGTGCTCATACTTACGGAGTGTGCACAATGGGCCGTGCACTCTACTGATGGTATTACATGTTCAATCCTATTTAATTCTTTCAGCTCTCCTATGCTCTTACAGATGAGGGAAATCACAAATGGAATTATGATTGGTAACACGTCCTCTGTTGTATATGTGGTAAGTAATAAGGCCGAGATTTAGAACCAGGCAGTCTAATTCCAGAAGATGTGCTGCTCTTAAGCACTAGGTAGTATTCAAACTATGTTTTGTCTGGAATAGAGACTGACCAGTGACATATTAAATGTTTTCAAGTTCTCCAAAGCTCCCTCCTCCCACTGCATTGCAGCTAGATTGAGGAATTCCCTCTATGGGTGTCCCACAAGGAAGCACTGGGATGACAGTGTGAAAGATATCAAAAGGCTAACTTGGACACAATAATACTTTTACCTTTCTCTTCATAGGGGCCCAAAGTAGAAGGAAGCATCTTAGGAAACCATGATCTTCTCACCACTGGAGGTGTCCAAAGACTTGATTAAAGATGTGGGACACTTGTAAGAAGAATGTGGCTTAAGAAGTGTAGTTTGGAACGGATAACTTCTCTGTGCTATCCAGTGAAGTAGCTACTATGCACATGTGGCTATTTGAATTAAAGTTACAAATTCAGTTCTTCAGTCACACTAGCCACACTGCACATACTTAATAGCCACGTGTGACTAGTGGCCACCATGTAGAATGGTGCAGATATATATAACATTTCCAACATTGCTGAAAGTTCTACTGGACTTGTTCTAAAGTCCAACACCATTTCTACTGGAGTTGTTCTAGAATATAAAATCTGCCTTTTAGAATTCTCTGCCTTTGAGAAAAGCAGAGTAATTATCCTGACTTCACAGATGAGAAAATTAAGGATGAAAGCTTTACTGTGTAGTCTGTGTTAACACTTCATGATCCTCCGATGCCCACACACACCTTTCTCCTTGCCACCAAATGCCTCTCTCTACTGCTGTAGCCATTGGAGCTGTGGGGTGCACACTCAGACCCCTCAATCATTTTGAATGCTTCCTCTTTGTGACCACAAGAAAACTTGGCAATGTGCTGTTTAGTGCATAGATAATTGTCAGTTACTTCTGTCTTCCCTTTAATTTGCTCACAGAGCATTTCCTGAGAAAATCTTGGAAAGTAATTGGGCCACAACACTCTGTGGGCAACAAGAGGGAATTACAGTGGTTGGGAGCAAGATAAATTGTGATGTCAGCTTGATTACAGTGCTGGTTACTTATGGGTAGAAACTTTGGAAAAAAGAGCCCTTCCACAGGAAATCCATTTATAGACTGTCTTGCACAGCGCCACCTGTTGACTGGCAAGGGTGTAGCAAAGGAAGCCCCGCCAGACCACCTGCAGTCAGCTTCGCGCTGGTATGGGGCTGGTGGGTTTCTGTGGAAGGTGCTGACCCCATGGGACTTCTTCAGTTCAGAAGTCACAATTTATTCATTTAAGCAATAAAATAACTAATTTAAGAACAAAGATGTTCAAGACCTGACCTGATCTGGCTACTCAATCCATGCAGATCCATTACTAGCTGGCTGACTTGCTAATGGGTTCTAACCTTTGTTTATACTGTCTTAACAAGAAATAAGTCAGTGATAAACACATTTGGATTGTATATGCTTTAATTCTGGATAACTTGCAAAAAGGAACATTCATGGACTCTTCTCTGTGTCAAGTACTAAGCTAGATACATCTGCATACCTTATCCTACTTAATTTGCATAGTGACTAGGCAGGTTAGATATTATCATCATCCTAATTTTATAAATGAGGAGGCAGTAATGAGGGATCCCTGGGTGGCGCAGCGGTTTAGCGCCTGCCTTTGGCCCAGGGCACGATCCTGGAGACCCAGGATCGAATCCCACGTCGGGCTCCCGGTGCATGGAGCCTGCTTCTCCCTCTGCCTGTGTCTCTGCCTCTCTCTCTCTGTGTGTGACTATCATAAATAAATAAAAATTAAAAAAAAAAAAAGGAGGCAGTAATGAAATAAACCACTAACTCCAGGTCATTGGATTCTAACCCCAAGTTTCTTTCTACTGATGCACAGATAATTCTCAGATAAAAGGCCACATAACATTTTTTTTTTTTTTTTGGCCACATAACATTTTAATTTGAATGGCCTATTCCTGGATTCCCCTGACACCTCACCATATCTCTTTAGCATCTCACCAACTTCTTTATGTCTCCAAATATCTTCAGTAACGATCTTACTCAAATGCTACCATTATGCTAGGTCATTGTTTCTTCCTATGTTTGCATATGACATTTCTCTCACCTAAAATTGTGTCCTGCTTTCCCTCATAATACTTTGTGAATCCCTTACTTACAAGGCCATTTCAATGATCCTGTCATGTCAGAAGACACCTGAGAGACATCTGACTCTCTGAGAGTCAGAGTCAGAAGAGACCTGAGAGACACCTGGAGAATGCCCACAAATCACGAGTTACGAAGGACTACTGAATAGATTCACATTTCCTTCAAACTTATTTATAATCCCACTATACATCATTAACTGGTTTTCATGGTCTACATCTCGTCATAGGTACATCTTGCACATCTTTAATTGTGCTTTTTTCTTGAGGAAGGAAGGTATCTTCCATTACTGTTTCTTCTTTCTACTGTATCTCTACATTTTTGACCTAGGGAACTTCCAGGATTCAAATTTAGGATGAGAGATCAGTTGTCTAAACACTTTGGTTCTTTTAAAGTGTGGACTCTAAAGCTTTTTTCCTACTATTTTTAAATCCACCCATCTATTTTAGTGCCCTCATACAGTTATAAATTAAAATACATACTGCTTATACTCGGTATCTCTTTAATAACCATAATGACTCTTGACCATTAAGAAACACGCCAAGTCAACCACTTGGATGTATACATTATATCAACCACACTCTACTTCTGTCATCTGAATTATTATCAGAGATAGAGAGTAACTGAGGGAGCACTAAAAATAAATCATCATCATTATAAGCCATTATAATAGGTTATTCAATTTGATGAATAATGTTACTTTGACCTCACCTCATATTTATCTTACAAGGAGCTGACATACTTCACGGTATTACTAAATATCTAAAATTCATTAACACCTAGTGTATGGGGACCATGAAGTCTTCACAGAATGACCCATTTGGGCTGGGCAAAATCACCAGTAACATCTGAGGAATTCTGAAGGATGAAGAGGAACCTCTTTTAAATGAGTGGATCTTAAGAAATTGAAGTTTATCCTTTTAAGTCATGAAGTGCTTTATTTATTTTTTCATGAGGTGCTTTTAAAAAAAATCCATTCCTAAAATTGCTGACATATATTTTTTTGCTTAAGAAAATAAGATAGCATGTATGACACGATTTACCTTTGTGTTCATGAGCCAGGGTGGTTGTTGGGAACATCAGATAATTGTCACACAGGTAAGGCATGTATGATTATAAAGAACACAGAGTTTGGAGAATAAAAGACCTGAATTTAAATCCTTGCTGTATCAGTATGCTTTAGGGTGCCAGTAACTTAAAACCCTCAACTTTTGTACCTCACACAGTAAAGAAATTAAAGAAGACAGGAGGGAGGGTGGTTGCAGAGTTAGTTAATTTGTCACTTCAGGAAGTCATCACACACCCAGATTCTTTGTCATTCAATCTTTCATTCACTCATTCATTCATTCATTTATTGGTCTGCCTTAGAGTTTTGGGTTTGTCCTCAGACAACAGCTGAACATTATAGCACTATAATGGGACATAATGTCCCATTATAACTGGGACATTATAGCACTATAATGGGATATAATGTCCCAGTTAGCCACAAGTAGCATCCAGTAAAATGAGAGACTGTCTCTTCTTTGGGTCTCTTTCCAAAAAGAACAAACCCTCTCCCCGAAGTGTCAGGATCTCCTTTTCCTTGGGTGTTCTTGGTAGAATTGGCTCACATGCACACCCCTTAGGCAATCACTGCTGGGGAAGGGGGGCAGAATTATCAGGGTCGGTTTAGACCAGTCAGGATTCATCCCCTGGGACTGAAGCCCCTGGTACCATGGAGAAGGATAAGCAAAACCCCAGATTTAACAAAACAAGGGAGGATGGTGGGTGGAGAAGAACCCTAGCTGTGAGATCTTGGGCACATTACATAGCATCTTCAAGCCCTAATTTCTAACTCTGAAAAATAGAAAAAATACCTGCACTTCACAGAAAGGTAAGAATTAGAAAAGGTGATCTTTTCCCAGTGCCTGGCACATTAACAATGCTAGTGGTTTGTTTTCCTCATTGTGATGGGCACTATACTCCCTTACTAATGCTTCTTCTGCACACTCCTTTGTGAAATGTGCTGTTGTTCCCAATCACTGGTTTTTGGTATTCTTAGTGAGTTGGCTACTGATCATTGTTCCTAGTCTTTTTGGTTTGGGTTGTCTGTCACTCGTTTTCCTCTTGTCTTTTTGTTTCTTTCTTTCTCTCTATTCAATTTTATCTTTACTATGCTTTTCTCCCTCTAAGCAATATCATTTGTGTATGTGAGTGTGTTTAAGATATATTCATGGCTCCTAAGGGAGAGAGATTTCTTCTGCTTAGTGAACACCTTCAGACCCTGAGAGTACTCCACATTTATTTGAAGGTAACCAGAAAATTTTGTCTCTAGATGCCTGTGTAATTATGTCTTTATTACTACACTTAAAATCAGAATTGGTTGATTAAGATAAGTGGAGATAAACTGAAATTACATTCAACAAACATTTCATGTTCCCATCACTGTGCTAAATGCCAGGTAGAAGTAAAGGTGAAGCACAGAAAAAGGAAAAAAAAAAAGAAAGAAAGAAAGAAAGAAAGAAAGAAAGAAAGAAAGAAAGAAAGCTGAGAACTAGTGAGTTTGTACAAAGAAATGATGATCAATAAGATAGAAAATGCAGTGTGAAAACACATTTGGAGAATTTTGAGCTCTGCCAAGAAAGTAGGGACTTTGTATTTTTGTCATGAGGCAAGGGATAGAGTAGGACCATTAAATATTTTAATTAGATATGAAATATGAAGAAAACATAATTATAGAACTTAATTTGGCAGTCGTATAAAAGAATAATTGGAAAGAGTACAAAATACTCCAATCAAGCCAGCTAGATTATAAAACAGGTTAGGCTAGATTATGCTAAAGAGACAAGCAACCCCCAAACTCTTGTGTCTTAAAACAAAGAAACAGAAAAAAAAAAAAAAAAAGCTTGCTTTTTATTCAAATGACCTGTTCATTGCTAGGAAAGAGGGAACTCTGCTCTTCATATTCACATAGGGATCTAGCCTGATAGAGTGACGATGGTATCACTATCTTAAACTTTGACAAAGCAAAAGAGAGCCCTGGAGGGTCTCACACCAACAATTAAATGCTTTGACACTGAAGTTAATCATAGAGTAGTGTGCTAGAGCCAGTTTATCCACAATTGGATATCACATTCAGCAATGTCAAGTTAGTAGGTTGAAATCAGCCAGGTAGGAATGTTTGCACCACAGAAATTGGCAAGCACTACAAATCATGCCTCCCTCCCTACTCTAAAGAGCCAGTTGTTAAACATTTACCAACGTACCTCTGGACTCACTTTACCTTCACTCACGACTCATTGGCCAACATAAACCCAAAGGGATCAAGAAATCCAATCCTACCATCTTATAGGCAGAGAACAGGAATATTTCATGAGCAATATTAATGACAACCACAGGTTAGTGCAAGGGCCCAAGTGTTTGTTCATTTACATGTTCATTCCACAGATATGTATAGAACACTTCTGACTTGAACCAGAGAACAATAAAAATGGGAAGCAGAAAAGTTTAAGCACAGGTAGTATGGCAGTTGTCAATTTATTATATCTCAGTTCCCAATCCACCCTTCATGCTCCTGCTTGGGTACTGGAGATGGATCTTGTAAACCTTTCTCCTTTGCTGGGAGAGGTTGCAGACAGATTCTGCAGAAGGAAAGGGCTTCTGGTACTGATGTGACTGCTCTATTGATTCTGCAGTACTCATCTGGCATGAGAGCTACCAGTGGAATTCATGCCCAGAAAGCTTCAGAGGGACCCTCAAGAGTAGCTTACTAGCAAGTTCCAAGGATGCTTCAGGCAATTTCCCAACATGTACAGCAATATCCTTTGCAGGTGGCTTTCTGGTGGCTTTCCAGTGAGTCCTACTGATGCCACAGCCAATTCCCCAGTGAGTTCAACAGCATTCACCATGAAGAGCCTCCCAGTAAATTTTGCTAGCATATGAATAGATGGTTTCCTGCCCACCAGCCTCAGTCTGGCAGTACCCCAACAGGAGGCTTCCAGCTTGCCAGCCTCAACCCACAGTTCTCTGCCTGTCAACCCCAACCCACCAACTGTGAACCAGCTTTAGTCAAGACAACCCAGTAAACTTCCTTGCCATCTAGTGGGCTGCAACCACATCCTGCCCACTGAGGTTGGATTCCTGACTTGTGTAGGAAGGCTCTCTCCCATGTTTGCATACTCCCCTGTAGCCTTGATGTATTCTTTAGTATTTATCATCTCTTAGTAGCTAATTATCTATAGATGGTTAACAATTGTTTGTTTCAAGTTTTCCCTATTCTAATCATTGTGTGTTTTATTCTTCCTGACTGGACCCTAATATGGGTGGAAAAACAAGATTTACTAAAGATAATTTAGGCTTCAGTGCAGCAAAGAGCCTGGAGCTGGTCAAGAGTAGAGGCAGAGGCCAGTTAAGTGGCAGATGATGATGGTTGGTCAGAGAAGCTCAGATGAGACCAGTGCCAATCAAGGGATATGGAAATATTATCAGTGTTTTTAGGAAATAAAATAAGTAGGCCTTGATAATTGAGTGGATGAAAGAAAGATGAATTGTGGTGTTACCCACTAAGTTAGAGGACACTGAGAGAAGACAAGATTTAGAGAACTAGATTATGAATAGGTTTGGCCTTGTAGAATTAGAGACACTTTGAGTCACCTAAATGGAGACATCAAGTCATCAGATGGATTGATGAGTCTATTGCTCAAGGGGAGAGTTATGGGCCAGAGATATAAATGTGGGGGTCATATGGGTATAAACTATAGATTGGGTAAATGGTTTTGCCTGGCCAACACCCCTTCCTCCATATTATTCACTCCAATTTTTATTTACAGAACTATTCCTTTATTAAACAGAAGTTTCCATCAATACATCATGAAGCAATAAATAGTATTTATTTTAAAGAAGTTGTTAGACCTTATACAGAATGTGTAAAGGAGGTCATTAAAAACTAGTTATGCAACTGGACCCCTCACCTCCTTCAAATCTGTAAAAGTTTTAGGCACAAGGATACTATCTGTTGGACTCAAGCTTGATGATAAGGAATCCAAATAGAAGATTCGTAGTAAAAATATTTAAAGATAGCTTTGAATGCTGGGAATCCTAACTCTTCCAAAAGAGATGGATGGAGTGATACCTCCTCTTCACCATGAGAGAGAGTTCGTAATATGTGTCCCCTTAATTTGGGTAAGGAGTTAAACAGTTGCCTTAGGACTGACTCATGTGTTATGAATCTAAAGAATGAAAGACTGGTGGAAGGAGTCTGTGAGGGTTACATGAAAGCAAAGAGAAGGGCCTGTACTGGGATCAAGCCATGCTTTTAGCATTTCTCAGGGCAAAAAGGAAAGTCAATGTTGCCCAGAGGTTAGAGGTGGTTTACCGACAAGAGAGAGCAGGATGGGATGAGGGTGAGGCAATGAAAACAAGCCCTGCTGGGGTGGGGGTCGGGGTGGTCAGAATGTTTTTACAAATGGACATTAATGATACAGCAAGATAACATTGACAGAACATAGTGAATATGGTGATTTGTTATATTGGTGGTGGGACCAGTGAGGGATAACTAAAGATAGCCACCCAATGGGGAAGACACGGTAATACATGTAGTAAGATAATAAAAGACTTAAAATTAATTATAAGGAAAAAAATTAATTATAAGGACTAACTAATAAGGACCTATTACTTATTTTGGTGAGGGATGGAGAGATGGTGTGAGAAGGCAAATGACGGAATATCCAAAAGTGACTAGTAATAGCCTGAGGATATTAAAGCAGAAGAGCTTGATTCTTGTTTCAGAGTCAAAGAATGAATCTCGCAGACAAAGGAGAGTGAGTAAAGCGATGGAAGTTTATTAAGTGAGGATACAGAGAAAGCTCTCAGAAGTGAGAGGGGTCCTGACAGGGTTGCCACTGAGGGATTTTTTGGCTGGTCTTTTATAGAAAACCTGACTAGGGCGTTTATGGCCTTGAGATTTCTTGAGAAGTCTTGTGTGAATGACATGACTGTTTTGAGTCTCAGTGATTAAACGATAGACGTCAAAGGAAGATACTCCCTTGCGTTCTGGAGCCAGGGGCCAGATTTACTTCCTTATCTCTGTTTTTGATTGCCTTCTCTCTGTTTTTGTTGCATCTCAGTGTCCTTGGGATTTATGGGAGCCTGATTCTGAGGCCCCTCAGTGTCCTTGGGATTTATGGGAGCCCAGAGATTTGTGAGAACCTGACTCTGGGCCTTTCCCTTATCTTTCCCTGTCTAGCCCTGTCTTGTCCCTAACCCAATATGAAGAGAATGTGGGGTGTGGGGGTGGGGGTGAGGGTCATGTACATTCAGTAGAAATAAGGATGTTTGCAGATCAGTCATATAGAGTTTGAAGGAAGTGGCCACAGTGAGATGGTTTTTCACATGGGCATGGCACTCTTCGGAGTTGAGGCTGGAGATGTGGGTGGCATCTACATATTGCTGGTGAGTGGTCTATGAAGTGGCAGAGATCTCTGACGGCCATGGCAGATGATGTAAGGAAATGCTCAGTGGCACATGATCCTTTTTGATGACCCCACACTCTGCTCCCAGCCTCTCAAGAACAGGTCCAGGCTCCATCAATGCCATGCCTGGTTTCTAAAGGCTCCCGATTTCTTCTTGCACTAAGACCCAGTGTAAAAACTCTCTTTCCTTCTTTTTTCACGCAGAAGAATTTAGGTGTTTTCTAAAAGCAGCTTTTACTGGAGAAAACTAGTAATGAAGAAAATTCTAAAAGTCTAACAATGGATGTTTCCAGAGTATAATCTGCTCATCGGAATTGAAAAAGTAGAGCCTGAATGCAAATAAGATCAGTCTGCAGAGAGACACGGCCCACGGAGGCTCTGATTCACCTTCCTTACCATGTGTACACCTCCTTCTCTGGCCTTCCAGCTTTTCTAAAAATCATATTTATTAACAGATTGGTAAGGCTGTTTCTACTGGTTGATGAAGTAATATTTCTTTTTGGATTGTTCTAAAATAGCATCTTAAGGTCTCTCGGGGGGCACACTCAGCAATATAGCATAAAAGGAAATTATCAGTGTTCTACCAATGCACTAAAAACCTTGGTTAAAATGTTTCAGAAATCTACAAAAGAAAGTATTCATATGGGCCTTTCACCCTGGTGTATATTTTTTGTGTGTTTTCCATAATAAGCATGCATTACATTTGCAATAAGCAAAAATAAATTGCATTTACATTAATTAGAAAAAAATACAGTGCTTAAAGATTTATCTAACACAAAAGAGAATAGTCAGGTTATCATGGGCAAAAAATCGCCCACTTGAATCTGGAGATTTGTGCATTTCCTATAGGTAGTCCAGATACATTTGAGAGAAGTCTATTATTTCTTGTATTATTTGGGACATACACCATTAGAGAGATTTAAAGAAGGCTTGTACTGATTAAATATTTACCAGTAAGGACTTGATAACAACCCAACCACCTTTTAAGCATTCAAATGAGTGGCAAAAGTGTCCCACAGGGGAGAAACACAGGAAAATTATAAGAGATAGCATTTCTAGCATCTCCCTTAATGCATCCTTTATGACCCCTGGAAAACTAAAAGGATATCTGGTCTGTAATATAGTTCACACTTTTGTCTTTCAAAGCTTCTACTTAGAAAATCTGTGACATCCACTGACATAGGGCAACTAATTTCCTATTTTTGGAAAACTAAAATAAAGAATTGCCCCAAAATACAAAATAGTCAAGAGTTACAGAAAGATCCCACAAAGAACCTCCTGTCATGCATTCATCCTTCATCCATCCATACAACATGCATGTAGTGGATGCACACACTTGAATAAGCAACGTATCTACTGTGGAGACCAGGAAAACAAATATCATCCTAAAAGTGACTTACATTTTAGTAGGAAAGATAAAATATGCACACAAACAGTAAAAACAACACAAGGGAGTCTTGATAAATGTCCTAGAAGATTGTCAAATAAGGTATTATAGATAGGAAGTAATCACATTCTACTGAGTCCAGAGAATGTTTCAACCCAGAAGTGGTGTTAAGTATTGAAAAGTAGGGAAATTGTCTTCCAAAGCATGCTGTTACAGCAAACAGAAGAGGCATTCAGGTATGACAAGGGTGATAAGCAGGAATCAAATTCACATTCTGGGGAGACTGGAAGTTTATTCAGGTATCACAACACTATTTGAGAAAAGGGATATCCAGCTATTTTTTTTTAAATGATAGGGCCCTTCCATATACATGGTGGGGGGCAGCAGGCCTGAAGCTTACACTTGCTTTAGCCTCAAGAGTACTCCACTCTTGAGGCCAGGTTGTTGAGGTAAGCAGACTAAGGGCACGTCTGTCTCTGTCACTTACTACCCATATGATTTTAGGCAAACCATTTATTTTCCTGAACATCAGTTTCTTCAAATGATGCCTACTTCAAATAATATCTCCTACTTGTAGAGTTGGAAATAGCAACTAGTTTTCCTTTTAGGAATATCCCTTCCTTATTCTCAGCAAATGATTCAGAGCCCACCTCATACTTCATGGGTGGGTTCAAGGGCTTTGTCAATGAAATGACCACATCCCATGAGGCATGGGGCCCAAGCCAGGCCAATCTGGATTAATCCTCCTCCGCCTCCCCAGAATATTGCTGCAACCAACAATAATTATTTTCCTTAAAACTAATAGAATGTAGACACAGAGCAGTGGATGGCCAACTGACCTCTACAAAGAGAGAATCTAGAGCCAACACAGCAGACTACAGAGCCTAGAGCCAGAGGTAATGGCCTAATGACACATCAGAGCTGTGCTTGCCTCGGCCTGAGGCTTCTATCATCTTCAGCCCCAGTGCCCTGACCAATACATTACAATGATGGCAATCCTGTGATATTGGATTACCCAGAAATCTTGCCATTCAATTCAACATTAATAAACATCTGTGGATCACCCACTATGTGCCAGGCAGGGCCTTCTGTGCTGGAATCTGCCAGGAACACAGAGATGAGGAATCTATTTCCATGTTACTTTTAGTACCACTTTAACTATGTGGAATCACTGGCTTCCATTCTGTCCATCCATATGTTTCCCAGTTCCATCTTATCAGGCAGACATCCCCTCACATATGTGACAGTTGCACCTGAGACAAATCAACTCACCATTTTGACTGAATAAGCTGAATTCACTGAGAAAATTGATCCACAACAGGTGTAACTGGATCTTCCATAGATAATTTAAGGTTGTGTAGGTTATTTTGTGTGAGTCATGAACAATTCCCAGCCGTAACTGTCTCTAATTCTCATTAAATGCTGGAATTTACGTGGACAAGCGACATTATTGGGGATAGCTACACATGCACCATAACTTATTTATCTAGAGTAAATTCTATGGAAATCGGGGATCTCACTAATGCACTGGAACACCAAAATTGAGAATCATTGATAGGTAAACAACACAAAAACCGCAGAGCATGTGGATACCTGATTCCTGCCCTAAAGAGGTTGCCGAACACAAGGACTTTTATTTGGCATTGTGTCCCTAGCACCCAGCAGAGAGCTTGACACAGGAAGCTCGAACTGAACTGAACCTCATCTCCTACTGTACACAGACCTCTCTGCTTTACCAAAGCAAACTGCACACCAGTTCCAACTCCCACCATTTATTTGCTCTGCTTGGAAAACTCACCTAGAGCAAATCACATTCCTTATCATCTTCAAGATACTTAAGTCTCACAGCCTTGGTGATAGATTTTTAGCCCACTGCTTCTCAAGCTTAGCTGTACATGAGAATCACCTGGGGATTTTTAAAAATCCTGATGCCCAGCTCACTGCTCTGGGTCCATTAAATCAGAGTGGTTGGGGTGAGACCCAGGTGTCAGGATTTTTCAACTTCTTCGGGTGATTCCAATATGCAGCCAAGATTGAGGAATACTCTAGTAAAGCAACTCTTACCCAGTTCCTGTAGTATCTCTGTATCCCAAGTTCTTATTTGTGATCTCTGCTGTCCCAGTTCAGACTAGCAGTGGAATATAATAGTTTCAGAAGAGCAGTAACAAAATATTAGATCTCTGATACCATCCCCCAGTGGAATGGATAGAATCTCAGATGCCTCTCTTAAGATTCGGGAGGAGAGGAACAAAAGGCATGTTCTGGGATTTTTCTCCATTCCCAAGTTTCTTTTCCTAAAAACTCTCATAGAAATAGGCCCCTGAAGTCATGGACATGTTCTATAAACCTTCTTCCCACTGTCCTACAACCCAACCCCCTTCCTTTTGCCATTGCTCAAGGGATTTTAAATCAGAGGGTGCATCAGAATCACCAGAAGACCATCTCTAGAACTTCTAATTCAATAAGACTGGGGTAGGGCTTGACAATCTTTGTTTCTAACAATCCCCCAGGCATTGCTGATGCTGCTGGTCTAGCGACTGGCCTTGGAGAGTCATTTCCATGGCTGATTAGTTCTGATCCAGACTTAGGCAATGGAATTCTCTCCTTGACTCAGAGATGAAGTCCGAAGACTAGGGCTGCCATAACAAAGGAACACAAACTGGCCCTAGTGTAATGCACACCCTCAGTCTCTGTGAGCTGTAGACATTTCCTCCTTTTTGAAAACCTTTTTGAATTTCTCTATTCTGGTTGGACTCCTGTTTCTTGCAACCAAGAGAGTCATGTCTAAGAGACAGTGTGCCTCCACTGGCACTCTAATAGATTGTCATGACTCCTTCTGCTCCTGGCATTTGGCATTTCTGTGGTTATTGCTAATGCCTAGTCCTTGAGGCAACCTACTATTCTGCTCTTGTTGTGTTTTTATGAAATAGAGAAATAGTTTTCCTTTGTCCATTTTAGACTCTGAGGAGTCCACAGAGCAAAATTGTTTGGCATGCTATCTTTAGAAGAATGTCTAGTGACACATTCCTTGTTTTCAAGTGGCTTTGAAAAATTACAGGCTTTTTCTTCAGCATAGGCTCCCTGGAGCAGGGCTACGGGGACATCTGAGGTTGAACACACTAGGCTACTTTCTGAATATTTTCTGTTATGCCTACCATGCAATATTTGGAGACTAATGATGTGTACTCAACTTGCTCTCCATTTGAGTATCTTTAGTACCCTAGACCATTCCAGAAGGTAAGAGAGTGGCCATTGTCCCTGATTGTGGGGGCTCTCAATTCTGGCTATTGGAAAGGAGCCATACTGGATGTTTTACATTTGTCCCTCAGGTCTACTCTCCACACAGCACTGAGTCGCAGGAGGCTGCCCTACATGGACTGCATGCATGAACTCCTTTCCCCTCTGGCTTCTGAGTAGATTTGGAGTGCTGACAGGATTGATTAAGCGAGACCAGGTTTCCCTAGCTCCCAACCCTAGGGTTGCCATTAGATGGCTTCCTCAGCTGAAGGCAACAGCTCCTGTCAGGTGGTCCTCATCCCCAAATCCTCTCTCAGTACCTGCTCTCTCCTTGCCCCTTTATGTCAAGATATGGTAAGAAGACCCAACTATCACGATCCCCAGGTACCATATTATCTCTTAAGGTCCCTATCCCTGGCCCAGAACTTTAAATTCTTGCAAGCTTACATACTTTGAATATGAATCTCTTTCCTAGTGGGACCCTGATTGATGCAGAGTCCTGGTCTTACATGACCAGCCACTGTCCCCACTAAAGTCCCCTTAATCCCAGGGAAATTCCTGATTCTTGCCTCACTAATCCTCAGGAATTGTTGAGGTTGGTTAACTTTTTCACTGTTTGCTTAGACTACTGTGTGAGGGCCCTTGCTAGCTACATGTCATTCATCCCTGTTTCTTTCCTCTCTGACACAGCCCAGTGGTTCTAAGCCTTGGATCCAAACTAGAATCATCGGGGAGAGAGGGGGCAGAGGGGCTGCATTTAAGTTTCTGATGACTAGATTGCTGAGGGTGGGATTATGAAAGAGGAAAATAGTATATAGTTTATACATGAAGAAACTAAGAGCCAGAAACTCAGTGAGTTTATAAAGATCATAGAAACTGAGATAAGTCCAATTTTCCTGATTGGATTTATTCCCCTCCCCCCCATACACTTGACAAGGTAAATACTACAGCTTCTTCCTATTCATTTGGACCTCTTCTATCTCTTTTATTGTAAAATAACTCCTCTGGCTCAGAAACAATCCCTTCTTTTGATTCATATCTTCCCACAAAGTCCATTAAAGGGTCATGTACACAGTAAGTATTTAATAAACCTGACAGTGAGTGTAGAATAGATGGAGAACAGTTGAAGAAAATGTTGAAAAAGATGGTTGGGATGATAGTGTGACTGGTCTTGAGTGTCATCCTATGTTACCTTGTGGCACATTGTTTTATACTATAACTTCATTTATGGAAAACTAGTAATAAGAACAGGGCTTGCAACCTTATCGAACACGTACTTTGTGTCCAGTGATATACTATACTCTTTTCATGTATTATCTCATTTAAATCATTAAAAAAATCCTACTTATGAAATAGATAATACCATTATCAGATGAAGAAACCAGGACTTAAGAAAGTTAAGTCATTTCCCCAAGGTTTAAAAGCCAGTATATAGCTCAGTTTGTATAGAGTCCAGTTTTACTACAATTGGAACAAATGCTCATTGAAAACAGCCCGAGGATTGACCGCATCTCTTTATGTTCTAGGATCCACAGGTACTCTCCCTCCCTTGATTATTTACTCTTTGCCCTAACTTTAGACCTCTTGTATTTTTATTTATTTATTTTTTTGCTTGACCTTTAGAGTTGAACTTGACCCCTTACCATCAGGTTGGCCTTCTGGATCACTCACTGGATCTACCCCAACGACTCAGATGTCCCCTTGCTCTCCCTCTTTGACCAGCCCATCCTCTGTGCATTGATGTTCATGATGCTGCCCACATACCTCCAGTGTTCACAGAGAGTGCAGGTTAGGTGTCAGGTTCATGTTGGTAACTTCAGAATTCCCTGCCATACTTGTTCATGGAAAAACAACGTATGAAATATTTTCCCTCCCTATCCCACTCTCCTTATCTCAAGTGCAGATTGACATCTGCATAGAAAAACTGTGGATTGGATTTGTGCCTTTCTTTCTTGTCTTTTTCAACAAACGGTGGGTATCTATTTTGGACAGGCATTGGGGCTATCATGATAGACAAAAGTGAGTACCATCTCTAATACCATGGGCTTTCTCATTGAATGGGAGAGGAAAAGATCATGAATCAGAAAATGAATAATAGTCTTACAGATAGCAACAAGTGTATGAAGAAAGCTATTTTTAACCTAATGCTTAATTTATTTAACTGGTGGTTGCCATCCTTACTCAGGGCTTTTGGCCAAGAACAATGCTGTGCAATAAAGCCCAGCAATAACTTACACAGGCTTTTCAAGAATATGTGTTCTTCTTAAAACTCCCTTATGAGCAATCAATCTAACCTTACAATCCATGTTCCTACTCCAGTTATCTATGTCCACAGTAATATTTGTGGCTAATATTATTGAGCGCTGGAAATATACCAGGCACTCTGCTAAGAGCTTAATATATATAACCTCAGTCATTCACATAACAAACTTGTACAGGAAATAGTGTTTTTATCTCCATTGTATGGATGAGAAACTGAGCCTTAGAGCCCATGCACACTCCCAGTTATAGAGCCTGGGAGAAGAATTCATACAAATTCAGGTACAGGTTGTGTGTTATCTCCTTTACCAGAAGGCAGGCTCAGAAAGGCAAAGACTAGGGGCACCTGGGTGGCTCAGTAGGTTAAGCATCCAACTCTTTTTTTTTTTTAATATTTTTTATTTATTTATTAGAGATACAGAGAGAGACACAGAGAGAAGCAGGCTCCATGCTGGGAGCCTAACATGGGACTCAATCCCAGGTCTCCAGGATCACACCCTGGGCTGAAGGCGGCGCTAAACCACTAAGCCACCGGGGCTGCCCAAGCATCCAACTCTTGATTTCGGCTTGGGTCATGATCTCAGGGTTGTGACACTGAGCGCCATATCAGGCTCCATGCTCAGTGGAACCTGCTTAAGATTCTCTCTCTCTCTCTCTCTCTCTGCCCCTACCCCTGCTCATGCTCTCTCTCTTAAATTAATAAAATGTTAAAAAAAAATTAAGACAGAGACTATGGCCTCCACTTTTTTAGCTTCACGGTGTTGAGCTTACAGCAAACACTCCACAGTAATAACACTTATTGAATGCCAGGTATTGCACAGCAATCCAATGAACAATTATTATATTGCACTTTCAAATGAGGAAATTTAGGCACTGAGAGTTTCAGAAATTTGCTGTCGGTCATATAGTTGCTAAATGATGGGCCAGAGTTGAAACCCAGGCAGTCTAGATCAATGTTAGAATGCAAGATGGTTGCCTAGAGGTCTTGGTGATAAAGCCCAGATTGCTGGACCTCAATGCCAGGTTCCGGATTCACCCAGTCCGCTTTGGGCCTCGGATTCTACAAGCCTAAGAGGATAAAGAGATGCTGACTCTGCGGTTGGTCCCTGGAGACCTCACTTGGCCTGAGAGGAGGGTCTAGACCAAGAATCTGTGCTCTCAACAACTAAATCATGGGTGTTTCTGCAGTAGATTAATAATCGCAGATTGACTGAGGAACAGGCAATACATTTGTATAATAATAAAGCAGCAATCAGCATATCCCATATCCATTGATCATGTTAATCAGAAATTTGCATTTCTATTCCAGTACTCACTCAGCTTTTACCCAAATCATTCATTGGAGAGTAGGGGCTCTGCCAACCTCTTTGGAAGAACACTATGTTAATCAGCATAGGTCTGAGAGCTTGGGAGAGGGCTGGTGGCTCAGGGCCCTAAGCCAAGAAGCAAGAAATTGTGTCTTGCCTGGCTACTTTCAACAGTTCATGGATTCCCACTGAATTGGAATAACACTAAACATTACCAGGGCCCAGAAGGCCCAGGTGACCTGGCTCCTTTCTGTTTGCCCCAGTCACACTGGCCTTCCAATAGTTTCTAAAACAAGACAAGCCATTTCCCAGACCTGGGGCCTTTGGACTTGCCTTATTCCCTACCCTTTCTTTCTCATTGTTATTTCTGTTATCAAAAAATCCTAGGGCAGCCCGGGTGATTCAGTGGTTTAGCACTGCCTTAAGCCCAGGGCCTGATCCTGGAGACTGGGATCCAGTCCCACATCAGGCTCCTTGCATGGAGCCTGCTTCTCCCTCTGCCTCTCTCTCTGTCTCAGTCTCTTATGAGTAAATAAAATCTTAAAAAAAAAAAATCCTAGAGCCAGACAAAGGCATATTTAATTAACAACTATTGCATTAGTGGGAGAAAGACCTCAGAAGAGAACTGGATTCCATTTAGAATACAACAGAGACAAGTAGGAATTTATAGCCAGGAAGCAGGGAGAGAGAAGTACTGGATGGTAATGGCTAAGAAGAAACCTCAGGAAAGAGGGGGAGCTCTGGCTAATCTGACTTGATAGGCTTCTTGCCAAAGACAGACCAGGGCGGTAAGACATCCAGGGTTGGTGGGGGATAAGGAATTTAATCAGATACTTTGGTCCATACCAAGGAGGAAGAATGAGGAATTTGATCAGATATGAAGGGTGAGAGTTTTCTCTAAACTGACCTAGTAGGAATAACCAGGCCAGCAACACACCCCAAGGGAAAGCCTATTCAGATAGAGGACTCAGAAGAACCTTTGGTTAGTGTGATTTCACTTATATGTGGAATTTAAGAAACAGTACAGATGAAGATAAGAGAAGGGAAGGAAAAATAAGATAAAAACAGAAAGGAAGGCAAACCATAAGAAACTCTTAACTATAGAAAATAAGCTGAGAGTTGCTGGAGAGGAGGTGGGTGGGTGGTGTGCTAGATATGGGATGGGCATTAAGGACCACACTGGAGATGAGCACTGGGTGTTGCATGTAAATGATGAATTACTAAATTCTACTCCTGAAACCAATACTACACTATATGTTAACTAACTAGAATTTAAATAAAAACTTGGAAGAAAAAAAGGAGAGCCTTTGTTTAAAGACAGTCTGTCGCTGACAACCCATTACACTATTTTCTGTGTTATCTATTTTGACACTTCATTAACCTCAATTAAGTCTTTCCTTTTTTGCTGTTTGGATTTCTTTTTTTTTTTTTCCATATGTATAAATATTTTCTCTTCTTGAGACCATAAGCACCGTTAGGAACTTTTGTTTTCCTCACATTTCAAGAACCATAGCAGATGCCCGTTACCATCCTTGTCTTCACAAGTTTGCAATGTTCCAGGGAAGACTAGAAGTGCACACAGAGCTGGCATTAGAGCCACATTGAAGATCACAACAAAGTTCTATGGGATTGCAGAGATTATTGCAATCCAAGCCAAAACTAGCTTGGAGATTGGAAGTGGGCTTGCGAGTGGGGTTTCTAGCTTTAGATAGATATAAAAAGGCAGAGAGATACAGAGAGAGGGAGAGAGAAAGAGAGGAGGGAGAAGAGCATACTTGGCAAAGGAGATGTTCCAAACATAAGCCAGAGTTTTGTTTGTTCCCTTCTTTTGTTATTTTTGGTTTTGTTTAAATGTTTCATGTAAATGTTTCATTGAAGTGTGAGATACAAACAGAACAGTGCACAAATCTCAACCATCTTTAAAGTAAATGTATCCTGTTCATCACAGTCCAAACCAAAAAACAGCATGTTTCAAGTCCCCAGAGCCCCTTCCTGCCTTCTGGTTGTGACCACTAAAAGTAACCTATGTCTCCACATGAGTTACCAAAGATTAGTTTTGCTTGTTTATAAACTTTATATAGGTAAAACCATATTGTATATTCTTATTTACAGGTTCTGCCTATTGCAATATTGTCATGAAATTGTATGTGATTTGGTAAGCACAGAGACATACATTTCTGTTGGGTATATCTGAGTGTGGAATTACTGGATCAGAGGATACGACAGTGCTCGGTTATCCAATGTGAGTGCACCAGTTAACAATCCCAGCAGTGACTTTATGAGAGTTTCAGAGACCTCAAATTCTTGTCAACATTTCTCTTTACGCAGTTATTAAAAAGATCGTGTGACTTTTTCACCTTGTTTTCTGCTAGTGTTAAAAGTAAACTTGCATTCCTGGATTTCAACTTAGGTTGTGGTTTGTTATCCTTTTAATATAGATTCAACTTATTGTCATTTGTGTGGAATCTTTGCATCTATGTTTGTGAGAGATATTGGCAAATAATTTTCCTCTCTCACAAGGTACCCATCAGGTTTACTGTCAAAGCTATGCTTCTTTCATAAAATACGTTGTGATGCCCTCTCTCTTTTTCTATTCTCTGGAAGATTTGTGGTAATATTGGGGCTCTTTATTCCTTTAATGTTTGAAAAATTTATCTATGCCTTTCTCTTTTTTCTTAGATTTTGGCCTCTAAAATCCAGCTGTCTTGGCTACTTTATGATACTTTCACATAGCATTTTTGCCTTTTTTTTAACCAGATTTTGTAATGATTCTCAGCAAGATGTCATCCTGATACAACTGAGTCTTGCAAAGTCCTTTTTTAAGGGCCATGTATGAATGAAGCGTAGATTGTGAACAATGAATGTTTGGAAACATACTCTCATTGGTTTTTCAATCATGGACCCCTTAAATTCCAGAGAATACTAAGCAGAGAGGGCTCCCTGACAGTTTTTGAGTACTGATACAATGTGATCAGAGCTGAAATTTGGAAAGTAAATATGACACATATAATAAATATAAGTAAATAAATTAATATGCCATCAAAGCAAGGAAGAATAGGAAAGAGGTTATGGCAAAAGTTCAGTGAAAGGACATAAGGATCTGCTCAGGAGAGCACCAATATAAATGTCAAAAGACTTCCTTTAAATCAGTGGTTCTCAAAGTGGGTTCTTGGAGCCGCAGCAGAAACTTCCCTAGGAACTTTGCTGGCAATGCAGATTCTCAGCTCTGCCCTCCACCCCACCCCACCCCTCACCCCCGACCCAAATCAGAATGTCTAGGGGTGACTCAACTCAACAATCTGTGCTCTAAGAAACCCTCCAGGTGATTTCCATGCTTCTTCAATTTTCCAAATCACCGCTTTGGACCAGATTTTAGCTTCCCTTACAGCTAGGGATGACTGTGTGTGGCTAGCTCTAGCCAATGAAACACAGGGGAATATGTTCTAATAACAGGAACAGATAAAGCTGGGTTGTCCATTTTCTTTCTTCCTGCCATGAATGCTGATTAACAGAGGCAAAAGTTCTGAGGACGGAGAAGTTCAACAGTTAAGGATAGCAAGGCAAAGATATATAAGAGCCAAGGTTCTGCATAATGTTATTGTGCCTCACATCAACCCTGCACTGTCTCTCTTTACATAATTAAGTACATTTATCATGCAATTCGCTGGTAACTGGGCATTCTGCTGTGTGTAGCTAAATAAATGCCTAGCTGAGATCTGTGTTACATTTATACCTGGCACTCAATAGGAGATCCTAAGTGATAATTCCCCTTGACAAAGGCAGAAAGAAAAAAGTTTGTAGCCTATTCATTTAACCTACTTCTGGGGAAGAGATACCTGCTAAGTGTTTTTCTCCCCATAGAGATCACAGCTTTGAGTAACATTCCATTTCTTAATACCTTGGGCAGAGAAGGCAGTTTTGAATGTTGTAAAGGAATTTCTTCACTGGATGAAGTCCCTTCTGTATGTGAGCCCAGAAAGCAAGGAATCACAGTGCCATCTCCTTGGCAAAACCACTGCGTAACTCCCATCAGAAGGGGAAAATCCACTGGGAATAAAAGTCCCACTGAGAAATTCACACCAGAGACAAGTCTGTTCCTCTCTAATTCCTCCTGTCAGGATATATCTCTGAATACTGTTTCATGCTTTTCCGGGACTTTGTGGAATGAGAATGGTGATTTCTGGCATGGGAGTAAATCCCATAGTTGGTGGGTGGTGCCTGGAAGCACTGGCTCCATTACTTGAAGCTTCCTCTCCAAGTGTGCTCCAGATGGCAGCAGGGACCTCTCCAAGTCTCAAACACTCTTGGGTGGGCATTTATGACTTGTGTGTGACAGTCCTGCTCTAAAGGACTGTTGTGATCATGATACACAACAAAAAGCTCTAGCAGTAAACATCAGCTGAGTGGCTTACAAGGAGTCTGCCCTGGGGTGTCCCCCCACCCACCACATGTCCCCCTTCTGGCTCCTGATTTCTGCTTGGAGCTGTAGGTGCCATTTTGGGTCTCGGCAGGATGTTCTGTGAGTGGGTACAAATCCTGAATCACCTCCACAGAGAGCTTTTTGGCACTGACCGCGCTGTTTAAAACTACAAACCCTCCTCCAAACTAGCATGCATGTTCCTGCGTCTCTTTGCTTTATTTTTCAGCATATAGTACTTATCACCATCTGGCACTACTATATGCTTTACTTACTCAAGTTTTATTGTCTTTCCTCCTCCACTGGATCATAGGGTTTATGAGAGCAGTAATTTTTGCTTGTTTGTTCATTGCTACATCCACAATATTTAGGAACGTACCTGCCATCTAGTAGGTGTTCAATAACTGTTCAAGAATAGACGCCTCTGAACGGATTGTCTGACAGGTCCTGACACATGGCATGCCCTTTCCTGCCCTTGGCCATTGTGGCTCTAAAATACAAACCTTAGGAGATACAAGGCTCTAAATTCTGCTATGGTTTACTACTTGTCAACAGAGGCTGATTGAATGATAATACTGATTAATAATAACTGTCATTAGTGGAAGGCTCACTATGTGCCAGACACACTAGGTGCTTTAGATTGCATTATCTTATTTAATTCTCAGAACAACTCTAGCAGCTTTGGTCTCATTTGGTCAATGAGAACAAGGAGGTTCAGAGATCTCAGCCAACTCATTCAGGCTCTCACCGCTCTACAGTGGCAGAGCTGGGACTTGAACTTGGGTTTTGCCGGACTCCAAAGCCTGGGCTTTACCCACCACCACCCTGGAGAACAACTACAGCATTAGCTGACAAATCTGTTAGCCTGATTTCTCTTCCTCTCTTGTGAAAAAGCAGGTATTTTTGTGCGAGCCCGGGAATCAAGTGCTTGCTCAGAGACACATGATTCCAGACCTCCCTCCTGTCTAGATACTAGATAAAAATACTTGGCAGAAGTGACAGAAAGAAAGTTCTGATTGAATGTTTCTGATTGAAACACTGTTTAGGTGTTCATGTACTTTCCCAAAGAAGAAAATAAAAGCATTTTATGTAGCATGAGTTTATTTTGGCAAAAAAATTTTAAGACTTTATTTATTTGAGAGAAAGAGAGAGCATAAGCAGGGGGAGGGCAGAGGAAGTGGGAGAAGCAGACTCCCCACTGAGCAGGGAGCCCCATCAGGCACTTAATCCCAGGACCCTGAGATCATGACCTGAACTGAAGGTAGACTCTTAACTGACTGAGCCACCCAGGGGCCCCAAAGTTGTTGTTGTTGTTTTTTTAATAGTTTCAAGACAGATAATTTCAGAAGTTCTGTGTCTTAGAAAAGTCTAACATAATTAGATGCTAGCACAAGTCTTTTTTTTTTTTAACTTTTATTTATGATAGTCACACACAGAGAGAGAGAGAGGCAGAGACATAGGCAGAGGGAGAAGCAGGCTCCATGCACCGGGAGCCCGACATGGGATTCGATCCCGGGTCTCCAGGATCGCGCCCGGGCCAAAGGCAGGCGCCAAACCACTGCGCCACCCAGGGATCCCGCTAGCACAAGTCTTAAAATTAATAATAATAGTGACAAATACTTAAAGAGTGCTTGTTATGGGTTGGGCTTAAAATCCGCAACAGCTGGGACGTCTGGGTGGCTCAGCGGTTGAGCATCTGCCTTCAGCTCAGCGTGTGATTCTGGGGTCCCCGGATCGAGTCCCACATCAGGCTCCGCACAGGGACACTGCTTCTCCCTCTGTGTCTCTGCCTCTCTCTGTGTGTCTCTCATGAATAAATAAATAAATCTTTAAAAAAAAATCTGCAACAGCCATATGACCATGGCTAACCAGTTGCTTTTCAGTAATGGCCACCACTAGCCACCCACATCACCATTTCCTTTATGGTTTATGTTCCACCAGCACCAGATGGCACCGAGATCCTCAACTGCCCCGTGTTATTTCACGTTGGTAAGCCTTCAATCACATAATTCTCTCTTCTTGAAATGCCTTTCCCGGGATCCCTGGGTGGCGCAGCGGTTTGGCGCCTGCCTTTGGCCCAGGGCGCGATCCTGGAGACCCGGGATCGAATCCCACGTCGGGCTCCCGGTGCATGGAGCCTGCTTCTCCCTCTGCCTGTGTCTCTGCGCCTCTCTCTCTCTCTCTGTGACTATCATAAGCAAATAAAAAAAAAAAAATGCCTTTCCCCTTCTGTTGGCATTGGGAACTCTAATCTGTCTCTTAGGACTCTTCTTGGGCCTTGTGTCACTTCCCCTAAGAAACCTCAAAGTCTTAGTTGTCTGTTTCTGAGCAGCGCACCGAGATTCCCTATACTTACTTGTTTAATATACAACATATGGTCATTTTTCCTTCATTAAGCTGTAAGCCTCCTGAGGGAAGGGACATCCATCTGTGCCATCAACAACACCTAGGAATGTCTTAGAACCAGAATATCAAAGAACTCAGCTGAAATCAAAGAGCACTAAAATGAAGTACATCACGTAGCATGATTAATCCTAGAGTAAAGGAAGCCTAGTAGTCAATAATATAATCAAGGTTTTAGACAACCAGAAATCCCCCACTGACTGCTCTCAAACATCATCTTTGCAGCCTCTGATTCTATAATTTTTGAGCACACACAATAACTATAACAGAGTGTTCAGTGTAATTGGGGAAAAGGAGGCATAAGACATAGTCCTTGAATGTGCATCAAAGGAAAAATGACAAAAAAGAAGGCCCGGGGCATCTGGGTGGCTCAGTGGTTGAGCGTCTGGCTTTGGCTCAGGTCATGATCCTAGGGTCCTGGGATTGAGTCCTGTATCAGGACTCCCCTATGGGGAGCCTGCTTCTCCCTCTGCCTATGTCTCTGCCTCTCTCTGTGTCTCTCATGAGTAAATGAAAGAAAGAAAGAAAGAAAGAAAGAAAGAAAGAAAGAAAGAAAGAAAGACTGGCCCAGTGGGCTGCAATCAGTTTATTCCCTTGCCTAAATCTAACAGGTGGTGGTGCAACACCACATATAAGGAAGGAAATTCCTTTGACCCCTCTCCCTGCAGAAAACACTTCAAATTCAATGCTTTAATTATTTTAGATCTAGATTAAAAATACTTCCTCTGGATCTGGGACCTGCCACATTGGGATGCTTCTGCTAAGAGACAAAGCTGACAGGCATTTTAAAGGATTTCTGAAGAGCACCTACCCACAGTTTGTTCAACCAACAGAGGGATGTCAAAGGTTTGACATGGGGCCCCATACCTTTCCAGGTAGTCTAGGAACTGTCTCTACAAAGAGGATGCTAGAACCCTGTTCGAGTGTCTGAAGCTCCACAGGCTCTGTGCAGGGAGGGGATAGCTGTTTATTCAATGAAGGAAAGTTTATTTTAGGACTGTTGGAAGGCAGCCGACTACCCACAGGATCTTCATGGCTTGACTTCTATGGGAAAATTATTAAAATAAAATTAACCTTTCTTGTGACAAATGGGCTTACCTCCTGTGTCCGTATTTTCATCTCTACAATGTGCTATGAATCCACTGCCTCCATCAGGTCTCTGCCCTTAGCACACACAGGGGGCTCTTTATCCTGGACCTGGACTTCACATGTTTAAAAAATGCTGAATTCAACAAGCTGACTGGGTTTCTTTGCAGCAGCCCTTCTCAGAGCCTTTAGTCTCCATCATGCATACTGGGTATGCAGCATTTCCCAAGGTTATTTGACCATGGAATCATTGTCCCCTTTTCCAGTGGAGCCGTTCCTGGGGTCTATGACCACAAGTGCACACTTTGGGATAATCAAAAATTTGATCTCATGTTCGAAAACACTAAGTGAAAGAAGCCAGTCACCAAAGATTACATGCTATCTGGTTGCATTTACATGAAATATCCAGATCAAGCATGTCTATAGAGACGAAAAGCAAATTAACGTTTGCCTAGAGCTAGGGGTGAAGGAGGTGGGGAGCAAGGTGTGACTGCTAATGGGTTAAGAGGTTCCCTTTCGAGGGGGTGAAATGTTCTAAAATTAAATAATGGTGCTGATCACATAATTCTATCAATATGTTTCAAAACCATGGAACTCTGCACTTCAAATGGTATGGAATTTTATCGTATGTAAATTATATGTCAACAAAGCTGTTAAAATACTTTTTTACAAAGACTATCTACAGATCATTTCACTCCTGCCAATTAAACTAGTTCTTTTCTCCCCCTTTCTTCTTTTACCTCTTTTCCTTCCCCAGCTTTTTGTTGGTCTGCTCCCCCAGTTCAAATCCCTTCCCGTATTTTCTAGTAAACTAGTTTTTCCTGATAAGGAACTCATGTGCACAGTGTTAAAATGGCAACGAGTATGAAAATCACACAATGAGACATAAATGCTTCTACTCTTCTCTGAACCCTCATCCCGTTCTTGGATGTAACTGCAATCAACAGTTTCTTATTGGCCCCTTTGGAAATTATTTACACATTCATAGCCCATGTCCATATGGTGCCTATATTTTTACACAGATTGGACCACACTCTATTCTGCATCTCATTTGTCTCATTTTGTGGTGTATCTCAGAGATCTTTTCATGTTTGCACATACAGACCGATTGCATCTGTCTAACAGCAGCATAGGGTTCATTGAATATTTATGACATATTTATATAATCAGTTCCCTATTAAGATATTTAGGTTGTTTCCAGATGTGGGTGATTCTTATATTTTGCTATTATAAATGATACTCCAGTAAACAGCTTTGTGTTTTGGCATAGGATAATTACTAGGAAGTGTTCATGGAGTCAAAGCCATGTGCCTTTGGATGGGGATAAATGTGACTAGACTGTGCCCCACACACAACCCCACCCCCAGGGGATGTGGGAGCCCACGTGTGTTCTGAAAGCTCTCTTAGCCTGGGACAGTCCCACCCTCTCTCAGCCCTGAGCACTGACCAGCTCCAAGCACTGCCCTGGCTGAAATCCTGCACAAACGCTGTAATGCCAGGGTTTATTCTCACCATTCCCCTTCTTCCCAGGAAGATGCTCACTTGTCCTCTGTTCTTTAAAGTTTTCCTTCTCCACAGCAGGACCTCCACAACTTGCACCAGAGACACAATCAATATGCAGATGGCCTATTACTGTCCAAAAAGGGCCATGTCAGCTCATGTTCTGACTTCATGCTTCTCTGACTAATGGTCCTGGTTCCCCCTTGTTTAACCTTGAGGAAATCACTGAACTTCTGACAGATTCTGTCACTACATCGACTTATGCAGCTGGTGGGGATGACAGGGGCGGAAGGTAATGTTAGCCATGTGTGCGAGGCTCTGAGCATTTGTGTACATGGAGGGGTAGGGAGGGCCGTGAAGGTGGGCATAAATGTCTACTTTTGAGTGTGCAATAAGAATCAGGGTAGAACACTTTTGTGAACATTTTTGATTCTCCTTATAGATGCTCTGATACAACTAAAAGGGTTGTGGTTTCAGCTCTGGCATGGGTTTGTCACTCTTGAAAAGGATGACTGTGGAATAGAACAATCCAAGATGCCAAAGACTAACTTCCCTTACATACCAGGATCAGGTCCCGTTGTCCTACACCCTTAGGCTATTGCAAGTGACCCAGATTCCACCCTGTTCATCACATTACCTTCTTCTGGGGTCAAATTTCCAGCCCCAGCTAGAAAAGGGATGCCTAGGTGGCTCAGCGGTTGAACCTCTGCCTTCAGCTCAGGTCGTAATCCTAGGGCCCTGGGACTGAGTCCCACATCGGGCTCCCTGCATGGAGCCTACTTCTCCCTCTGCCTATGTCTCTGCTTCTCTCTCTGTGTCTCTCATGAATAGATAATTTTTTTAAAAAAAAAGATTTTTGATACTTGTTAACACAAATGGCCTGGAAGTGACATCGGATGAAGAGAAAATACTTTCTGTTCATAAGCTTTTGATCCAAGGATCCATGTCAATATGCAGGTTTGAGGCTCAACTCTGACACTGGTAGCAGAGGTGAGATGGGGTAGGGGAGATCCTTGGGAAGGGTAGAGGGGCAGGAGTTAACTTTTCTGGACATGCTCTTCCTCAGCTATAAAAGGAGGGTGTTGTTTTAAGGTCACAACCTCCAACACCTACAGGGGCCAGGCAGGTACCTGCACATGTGCAGCAGTCCAGGGAGACTGGGCTCTCAGGGGACCTCAAACTAACCTGGGGGCAGGGGTGGGCACTCTTCAGTTTCAGCTGATCACTGCCCTATCCACTGAGGGTTGCCATACCCTTAGACCCATCAAAACAAGGAGTCCTCAAGCCAGTGGTGTGTTTCCTCTATCACCCTGTTCTGACTCTGATAAGATACTATTCTGAATAGTAAGAAGTATGAATCATACAGGCTATGCCTGCATTAAATATTTTGTAGGCTTACACACCCTGCTAAGCACTTAATAACAGTAATGATAAGAATCCGAATCAGCTCATTAGTAAGAATTAGCTTATTCAATCCTCCAAGCAAACCAGTGATGTAGAAGCAGTAATTATCCCCATTTTACAGAGGAGAAAACAAAGACAGAGAAATATAGTAACTGGCCTGACATGACATTTCTAGCAGGTGGGGGAACTTGACGAGGCTGACTGGTCTCCAGGCCCCAAGCCATGGGGACTTGTGGGGCCCCAATGTGCCCATTCTTCAGCCCAGCCCTTGTGCATGCCTTCTTCCCACTGCTGGACCTTTCCACCCCCTACCCTGTGTGCCACACCACCCAGCTGTCACCCCACACCAACTACTAATCACCATGCTCCTGCAATGGACTTTTCTCTTGCATGTAAGGTGGGTCTGCCCCTGAGACCCTGCTACACCATAGAAGTGGGACAGTTCTGAGGCTGGTCTGTCTCCATCTGCCTCATTCTGCTGCACTCAAGGGATCCCCCCATTCTAGAGAGTTCTAAGATGCTGTCATACTGTTTCCACACTCTCACTGCTCCACTTCATAAATCATAGGTGGAAGGGTCACTGGTCTTCCTAGCTCAAAGAATATGCTTGTCCAAGAAGATGCACCATTTGAGGAAGGACAGGTAGATAACATGAGTCCATTGCTGAGGGATTCTGTAAGTAACATTGTAAGAAGTTGAATGAAGCCCTCCCTGGAGACTCAACAGGTATACCGGTCAACAGACCAAAGAGATTGAGGGGAAAAAATGGGAAATGAGTGAGAACCACTTCATACCACAGTTTCCCATCTCCAGATCCAGTTCCTGACTCCTGGCTCTCTGTCCACATAAACTTGTTGTGAAGTCAAACGAATTATTGTTGGTGATGACAGTGGTTTGTAAATTCTTTTTAAAGATTTTATTTATTTATTCATGGGAGAGAGAGAGGCAGAGACACAGGCAGAGGGGGAAGCAGACCCCCTGCAGGGAGCCCAATCAGGGACCCTATCCCGGGACCCTGGGATCATGACCTGAGTCAAAGGCAAATGTTCAACCACTGAGCCTCCAGTTGCTCCTGGTTTGTAAATTCTAACAGAGTGGTCAACAATGAAGAATTACTGATTTCCTAAAATTAGCTTGCTGTTAAATTAATTTTCCAGGGGTCATGAGCCCTACCCAAAATAACTATTTTCTTTAAATCAGCAAAATTTGGGTTTGGATTTATATGATACTTAATTGACTCTTACATGAGCATGTTCACCATCATCTGTTTGAGATTCTTTCTTTGCACTAAGCTGAATTTCTCTTTAAAAAATAAAACAGGCATTTTAAAAACAATTCTTTTGATGCTGATAATAGTCTATCCATATTTCTGCTTTAAAAATTAAAAAAGAAAGTATTCGGTGAATAATTAAATGTGTCTGGTGGGATATTTCTCTCCCGCCGCCCCCCGCCCCATGGGAGAGGAGATGGAATTGGGGGATTTGAAGCAGCCCTAAGAATATAATACCATGCTACGGAGCTACAAAAATCCTGCCTGATTTGTAAATTTGCGTTTCCATGGAAACTCAAGTGTGTAGTTAAATAATCCTCACTGGTCTAGGACTGAATTCCAGCAACTCTTCCTAAACCTTCAGCCTATTCTAATCCCACAGCTGTTGCCATGGAAATGATCAGATAAGATTCAGTCCTGGAGGCAGATGGGCCTATGGTGGAAGCTCAGTCCTGGCCTCCATAGAGCCCCCAAAACGTGAGGCTTTGTTTTGCTTTATTTTTGTTTTTGTTTTTGTATCTTTTCCCCAATCTTTGAACCACAGAAGGCTTTAGTCTTGGGTTTGGACACCTGGAGCAAACAAGGAAAAGTCCATCCCAAAATATTACTGCAGAATGGAACATCGGAATGCTGTGGTTTGACTCATTTTTGGCCACTTGCTCTAAGAGATCATCACACAAGGGGTTTCCTTGTACATGTTGGTGTCTCAGAAGTGATTTTCAGGCTGTGGCTTGGCCCCTGCAAGGAGAGTAACACCCGGCCGCTCAGCACTGCCTTGGCCAGCCCAGGAGGGGTCATATGTTCCTCATGCCTCACTGGGAGTGTCCTTTTCCATGGCTGATGGAAGTGGCTAACATACCCCTATGGCTCCCTCAGGTTGTGTCAGCAACGTCCTTTAAAAACCAGTGATGGGACCTTTTCTGTCACCAGTATTCGCCAGTATTCTTTTGTCTATACATTCTTGCAAACAGATTGTTTGGAAAGACCTAATAGTTAAATCATTGTTTCTAAGCACTATGTCGATAATGTTGTGCTTTGTTTGAAATAGAAATAGCAATTCCTTGTCTCTTTACTTTGAACAGCATGATTTCCTATGTTGGAAAGGCTTTGCCAGATACTTCATGGAGGTGTGGGGGGGTAGTGAAGCCAGCCCCCAAAGCAACTGTGCCTTCCAGTGAGGCACATTCCCTGCAATGTGCAAGTCCCCGTGTGTCAGAGGAGAATGAGACAAAAATTCACAGTAAAATGTACAGAATCCCAGAAATGGAAGGGACCATACCGGGTCTCGGGCAATTACTATGAACAGTTTTCAAATGCAGAACCCAAGATCTCACAGTTCCTGCACTTTTCTTCTGTAGCTCTTCCCTGGCTGCCACCGTTTACCAAAGGATCCAAGCAATACAGCTATCTCTACCTTAATTCTCCTCATCGTGGGAGCCCCAGCTGAATTCCTCCAGTGTAGTTCTTATTGATTATTCCCTTTTAGAAGCTTTACTCATACATGCTATGCATCATTTCATAAACTTTCACTTACATATAATGTGTTCAATAAACATCTATTGAATTAATAATTAATTACTACAATTAATAATTCATTCTTAATGTAATAATAATGTAAGTAATAATTAATGTACCACATAATTCAAGGTGTCAGTGCAGAGTGTTTGGAAAAGAAGCTGCTATAAAAATGTTAATATTTATCTTGTCTATGTGACTTCACCAACCATAGTCACAGAGAGTGATAGAGTGGCAACTCTGAGAACCAGCTTAGCACGTTCTGGGCAAGTTGTAAGTTGGAGGTGGTAAAGGTTCTGGTTTTCAATGACACAGAGCAGAATTTCATTGTTGCTCTTGTCCCATCCATTTTCATTATGGTAGGTGATATTGAAAAGAGACAAGGGCTGAATCCGTTTTTCATGAGAAAAATGAAAAACTGGGACGATGAGTTTGCTGTTATCCAGCTGACTTTAGTGACTCTGACTAGTGCCACGAGGGTGACTTGTCTTTCCCTGAGCAACACTGTAGCTCTGTCGCTTGCCATTTGTGCCTAAATACCCCAAGAGCCAATCCCGGTAGCCTTCCTGTGACCCAAGAACTATTCTGATCGTCCGTCCAGCTCTGGTATTAATTCAAAACTTTGTGGATAGCCTGCTCCCCTGAAGCTGAGGTCTATCTAACTTCAGTGTGTGTACAGAAATGTGTGTCTGTTACTATGTGGCCAATCAGGTCACCTCCACAAACCTGAGAAGTTCTGGGGTGGAAAGTGAGAGTTATTTGGTGGAAAATCACCCCAGATACAGTCATGCTAAGTGTCTGTCTTCAGATCCTCTGTCTCCAGACCCAGTCAGGTTTCAAACCCCCACCAATGCACCTCTGAATATCACTAAAATTTTCCCTTTCATGCCACCATCATCTCTCTCCTCAGACAATTGTGGTAGCCTTGATTCACCTCCCAGATGCCCTCTTGGCCCTATTCAACACAGGACCAAAGCACTGTTTTGAAAAACCTAAATCTGATCATGTCACTGTCTTGTTCAAAACCTTCCTTTTTTTTTTTTTAAGATTTTTTTTGATTGTTTGTTTCTTTATTTGAGAGAGAGAGAGAGAGAATGGGGAGAGGCAGAGGGAGAGGGAGAAACAGACTTCCCAGGACCCTGAGATTGTGTCCGGAACTGAAGGCAGATGCTTAACCTACTGAGCCACCCAGGTGCCCCTTGTTTAAAACCTTTCAATGACTCACCTCTACCTTGGATTAAAATCCCAAACCCTAAGCATAGCTTTGCACACAGGTTCTCTTCCCACCTTCCCAGTGTAGCCTGCTGCCACCCCCTCTGCATTCCTCAGGTGCCAGCCACACACCCAGGTCCCTAACGCGTACACCCTGCCTGGAGCATTTGTGCCTCTGCTCCTTGCTCCAGGCTGACTTATACTCACCCTGCAGCCTTAGCTGAAATGTCGCTAAAAAAAAAAAAAAAAAAGGCTTTGCTGAGCTCCCAGATAAGTTTGGGTCTCACTCTTATAAATTCTCCTTGCATAGTACACATGTATTTCGAGGAATTTACCACAATGGTAACCATGTAACAATGTGCATTATCTGTAGTCCCTTCTAGAAGGTAAGCTCCGTGAAGGCAAAGACTGTTGATCTTGTGCATCTTGGTCTCCCAAATGTGTGGCACAGATAAGATGCTAAAAAGTAGCTTTCAAAATAACGAATGAGGAACACCTAGGTGACTCAGTTGGTTAGGTGTCTGACTCTTGGTTTTGGCTCAGGTCATGATCTCAGGTTTGTGAGATTGTGCCTATGTCAGGCTCCAATCAAGGTGTGGAGCCTGCTTCAGATTCTCTCTCTCTCCCTCTTCCTCTGCCCCTCACCCTCCCTCTCTAAAAAATAAAATAAAATAATGAATGAATGAATGAATGAATGGCAGTGGGTAAACAGTGAAATCAGTCACTAGCATTGAAAGGGCTTGGGCAGTTAAGAGCAGGTTATTGGAAAGGTCACTGATGCCTAAGAGTGGATAGGGAACAAGAGTGGACAGGGAACAAGGGACACCTTTGGGTCCAGTTGAAATCTTGAGCACCTGTGTGTGCCAGACCCTGAGCCAGACATATCCCTTTCCTCCAGTTGTCCTCAGTCTAGTGAGGGCGGCATATACATAAGGGTAAATGTACACCATACACACTCTGATGTTGCAAGGATTCAATTACATGTGCTTCACCACTCCCCACCCCCGACACGAAAGTCATTCCAGGCATCATGGATTCTGCTACAGGACGTCAACATGGTTTGGCAGATCTAAATACTATATGCCCTCAGTGAGCCCGGGTTCCTGCAGGCATCTTTCCCCCTGGAAGCTTATGCTGGTACTTGCAGATGGATCTTTGTCTTGTATCATGGATTTACCTTGAACCAAGTACTTCTCCCTGGTGCTCAACTGAAGCAAAGATGATCTACTTCAGGGCCAGAGGGAGAAAATGCTGGAAGTAGGATTCAGTAGAAGGGGAAGTGATCAGCAATACAGTTTCAACAGAGGCCTCAGCCTATCCCACCCAGAACTCTAGAGCTAGGATGGCCCTCTGGAGTTGTCTAGAATTCATGCAATGGGGCTGAACTTTTGAATCTCCGCACTGACCAACTATTGGATGCAGGATGCCCCAGTAATGGGAGCAACCTTAGATGAAAGGCCACCTTTGGGGAGAAATTCAGTCACAAGCATCAGAAATTCAGCCCAAGGAAACCCTTGGGGAAGGTGGGGAATGAGTGCCTTTGCTCTGAAGGTGGGACCTGAGGGGAGGGGAAGCAAAAAGATTCTAGAGGCGAGGTTGCTTCCCAATAACAAGATCCTTTTCCATCACCAACAGGTGCTGACTGGTAAGGAAAGGCAAGTAGAAATGCTCTGTCCCTTCAAGAAAGAATGTATTTCCCAAGGATGAGAATATATGGATGATTTTGCCCTTAGGAATCGGGAGTGGTGAGTATAGATGAGTATCAGGGAGTTTTATGGTCCTGGACAGTGCTGTGGGCCAAAGCTCCTTTGCACCCTTCCTACCCTCTGAGCCATATGCCCTCAGCTGAAGTGCAGGGATGACTGCCAGGGAGGCTCCCAGAGCTTCAAGTAGTCACCGAGATTTTGCTGGGTAAGCCATGCAGAGCTGCTGCTGGGTTGGCTGCAGGGAGGGCATTTCCTAAGAGACAAGCCCACTGTCCAGGCTTTTTCAAGAATTCAGGTGCTCCCCGAGTCAGGCTCAAACTACTCATCTAAGTGGCAGTGCCTGTTGCAGTGACAGGCTCTCCATCTTTGCCCATCAGTTATACATGGAGTTGTGCCAACACTAATGTTCTGAATAAATTTTCCGGGCAGCCATGACCCTTTTGGTGACACACTCATACTATTTTTCCAGAGTTCCAAGCCCTCCACTTTCCTTCCCTCCTCCCTGCCTTCTCTCCTGATGGCTGTGCTGATGGAGTGATGGAGCCATCACAATGGGAGCACCTCTTGCCCTGCAAGGGATGAGAAGGTCAGGTAGCTATGGCTTTGCCTCCTGCCACTGCTTCATCCTAACACAAGCTCTCTTCAGACCAAAAGCAATGAGGTGATCAGATTCTTCCTTTCCAAGCTTATTACAAAATTACTCAAAGCTCTCACATCTTTTCGGGGAAAATGTGAAACCTTTGTCACATTTCCGGAACTACTTTCCCATCAGGACCAGCCTGCCACTGAACTGCCATTGTTTTAAAGCCCAACAGTGCCCTATTGGGGTCTGGATAGAGTTCAGAATTACAGAGGCACTTAAAAATTGGACAAACTTTCTGGAAATAAAGTTAGCTAAGAGATTTTTGTTCTTTTTTTAATCTCACTATATGAAGTCTCTTGTCACTCAGAAGGAGAATTGGCAGCTTCTTTATGTTCACACGTCTTCACTGGAAATGAGTCCAACTTAAATTTATTTCTTTTGCCCTCACCAGTAAGCCACATTCCCAGCTATCCCTTTATTCAAACACATATTGGGCATCTATCTTGGGTTCTGGAGGCATGAACATCAGAAAGATACCATTTATGTTGTAAGGCTGTCTCATTACAGGATAAAGCAGAGTGAGGGGGCGCCCCGGAGCTGCATAATGGGAGGACCCCCTGCCCAAGAACCTCACTGCCTGGGCTGCTCCCTGATACCTAGCAGCTGCCACCTGTGGATATTGGGCATCAAAACACAACTGAGGGACTGAATTTGTAATTTTCCTTAATTTTTATTAATTTTACTTTTAAAATGAAGACCTAGGTGGCTCAGTGGTTGAGCATCTGCCTTCAGCTCAGGGCGTGATCCCGGGATCTGGGATGAGTCCTGCATTGGGCTCTCTGCAAAGAGCCTGCTTTTCCCTCTGCCTATGTCGACATCTCTCTCTCTCTCTCTCTCTCTCTCTGTCTCTGTGTGTGTGTCTCTCTCATGAATAAATAAATAAATCTTTAAAAAATAATAAAAAATAAAAATTAATAAAATGAAGACCTTCTTCCATTACTGGAAAACTTCTAAGTATACTCGGAATAACTTGAGAATGTGGGGCTCCTTTATGAACTCTAAATGTTACAAAGTAGAACTAGGAATCAAGTCTTCCCAATTAAAATTTATCATCTACACTGAGATGTGCTATAAAGTGTAAAACACACATTGGATTTCTAAGACTTAGTATGAAACAAAGACTACAAAATGTCCCATTAGTAATGTATGTTTATTACATGCTGAAATGATACTACTTTGGATATATTGGGTTAAATAAAACATATATATATTCTTAAGATTTTATTTTTCATTTATTTGAGAAAAAGAGAGAACGAGTAGCTGGAGAGACAGAGGGAGAAAGAGAAGCAGACTCCCTGCTGAGCAGGGAGCCCAACTTGGGGCTCAATCCCAGGACCTTGAGATCATGACCTGAGCCAAAGTCAGACACTTAACTGAGTGAGCCACTCAGGTGTCCAAATAAAATATATTATTACAAATAATCACCTGGGGTTTTATTTTCACTTCTGAAACTGCCTTCTAGGAAATATTTTAATTTAGAAAATTTAAAACTACAGGGCACCTGGGTGGCTCAGACAGTTAAGCATCCGCCTGTAGCTCAGATTGTGATCCCAAAGTCCTGGGATGGAGCCCTACATTGGGCTCCCCATGGGAAGTCTGCTTCTCCCTCTGCCTATGTCTCTGCCTCCCTCTGTGTCTCTCATGAATAAATTTTAAAAATATTTTTAAAAAAAGAAAAAGAAATTCAAGGATTTTGTGCATAAAATGAAGGGATCTGAACCTTATCCTGAAGACCATAAAGAACCATTGAGTTACTTTAAGGAAAGTATTTAAGGAAACTGGTCGAATGGAGGATGAATTGAGGCAGATGACCTGAAGTCCAGATGCCCAGGACAGCGAGGGGTCAGCCTGCCCCCAAAGGAAGAGGTCAGTGAACGGGGTGTGGGAGAAAGGAATGATCCAGATTGCTGCTATGTCATAGGATTCACAAACTCAGTCATAGACAGTTTTCAGAAAAAAGAAGGCATTTTATATTCACGTCCATGTGACTGCCTTTTCTGGAAAAAAAAAAAAAAAAGATCAAGTTCCTCTTAGAAAGTACAGACCAAACCTATGAAAAGAAACACATATATTTCAGAAGGCAAGTTACAACCAGAGAGCCCTGAAAATATGAGCTCCTGACAAACCAAATCAATTAATTTATACCCTGTGGCATGAAAAATGCAATTACAAAAAGAAGAAATAACCTGGCCACGTTGTGAAGACAGATTTTCCGGGATTACATCCAACTTTGACATTATTCTGATCCTGTTTATGTGATTGCTCTGTGTGGTCATGCCTCAGTCTCATGCTCTTGGCCTTGGGACCCTTCGGGTTAAACCGCTCTGAATACAAATATTTGGGTTCTTTCTTGGGATTCTCTCATTATGTGCCTACTTCATTATCAGTTCTAACCTCATTTCATTACTAATTTACATTTACTTTCCTACCAGGAGGTCATAGGTTTGTTTTGTTTTCCTTTCTTTTGTTTTACGAGGAAATATAAATTGTGGGATTTCTGTTTTTCCACTAAGCACCTACCATTGGGGAATCATGTGTCATTCTCTATCTCCCAAGGAGGAGAAAATGACTCAGAATTTAAAATGTGTAAAATGCCTCAGGCTTCTTAGAAGAAGAATAACGTTCTAGAAGTAAAAATAGAAATATAGATTTATAAGTATCACAGGAAATGCCCCGGGTTTAATCAACACAAATGGTAAGCAGTTATCCGGCAGCTTCTTGGCACAGGTTTGGGGGCAGGAGTCAGGAGGCTGGATCCTGGTCCTACTGTGCATCTGGCCTCTTTTCCAAATGGGCCGTTCGCTTCATTGCTCCTGACTTGCACTTCCTAGTGTGTGAAATTAAAATAATACCTGTCCTCTATTCCCCAGGGGCTGTAAGGAGAATGGAGTAAGATATCTTTCCTAAAACCAGTTGAGGAGTGAACACTTTCAGAGGTGTGTCATTAGAAGTGGCAAATTTTTGAGGACAATGGTCATGATTCTGGTGGTTGGTGTCACTGTGGTTTAAACTTTCCAAAAAATAAAAAAAAATAAATAAATAAACTTTCCACACCTAGCACATACCTTGCTTGGCTCATGGCCTACCACGGGTGCCCCATAAATGTTGTCTAGTGGAAGCATTATTTCTCAAGGAGTTCTCCTGACATTGTGTTGAGAGATCCTCTTTCTCTCCGCATTTTCCTCCCTTATGAATTCTTTTTTTTTTTTTTTAGAGATTTTATTTATTTATTCATGAGAGACACAGAGACAGAGGCAAAGACATAGGCAGAGGGAGAAGCAGGCTCCATAAAGGGACCCGGATGCAGGACTTGATCCCAGGACCCCGGGATCATGCCCTGAGCTGAAGGCAAATGCTCAACCACTGAGCCACCCAGGCGTCTCCCTTCTTTTACGAATTCTTAAAACCCTCTTCTTCCACCTCCCATATACAAACCTTGGTCTCTGATTTTTCTTTTGCTTTATTTTTTAAGATTTTACATATTTATTTTTTTGGGGGGAGAAGGGTCAGAGGAAAAAGCAGACTCCAAGCTGAGCATAGAGCCCAGCATGGAGCTTGATCCCAGAACCCTGAGATCATGACCTGAGCAGAAGTCAGACACTTAACCACCTAACCGACTGAGCCACCCAGGTGCCCCAGTCTCTGACTTTTCAAGACTCTCTCTCCATGTTGATTGTTCACCTAACTTCACTTGTGAGTCAGATGCCACGTCCAGTTAGGTGCCATCTATGCCTCTCTCTATTGGCCTGACTTTTGTTCTCATTTCTCCTGGTCTGAGCTCTAGCAAATCTGTGACTTCCCTCTTCTCTTATACACCCACAAAGGACTTTGAAATTTCGGTTCACACTTCAACACTTCTGTGGTTTTCTCACGCTTTTTTTTTCCCCCCCTCACATCAACAAATTGTTTGCCTCATTGTCAGGAAAACTCTCTTTCTCTCTTTTCCTTCTTTTATACAATTCAACTTCTGTACCACTATAATCTTTCTCATCACGTGGTCCCTCTTTTGGGTAAACCCATTATTTTGACACCGTTTACAGCCTCCCTCTTTCCCCACCTTCAGTACCTCAGCTCCTGTATAATGTGAGGCTTCACTCTGATTGTTTCCTTCTGGGTTGGGGCCATTATTGATGCTGTAATATTTTATGACCATGGAGTTTTTGGCCTCTAAGAACTTCTGCAAATACAGTGCATTTGTGAAAGGGCAAGAAAGAGAAGACTGGCCACTATTTAAAAAGCACACTCAGTGCTTTTGTAGGAAACCAGAATGCCATCACAGTCTCTCAAGTACTAATTAGCCCTTTGTTTCACTAGACAGACTGTATTTCAGGACTACAGGAGCTTGTGTTCTCTCATATCTTATTCTACTTGCTCACTGCTCTTCTCAGTGTGATTCCATTGTTCTAGGCCAGCCGGAGGACAGAAAGAGATGGGAAGGAGGATAGTTCTAACAGTAACAACTAATATTTCTAGAGGCTTCACCAGATAAGCCAGGCATCCTCCTAAGTAAGCACTGTGGCTCCTTTTAGCCTCCAGAAATCCTGTGATGTGGGCACAATTATGATCCTGATACAATATAGAAGAACGTTGAGGCATCAAGTTTAGGTAACTTGTCCAAGTTATGCTGCTGGTAAGAGGTGGTACATAAAGCACATAAAAGCAACATTAAATTTGCAGCTGTGTGCAAGAGGTTGATCTGCTCCTACCAATGGGCTCACACCATCTAGCAGTGTGTATCGGTGAAGGAGGTCCCAGGAAGTATGGTAACTGTGTCAAATATTCAAGGCAGCTGTAGGATTGGAGGAAAATGCATCAGTACACCAGAACTGCTAATTGAAGAGAGGAAACCAGTTTCATGACCAGTTATACGATGTTAAAATTTATGGATTTCTAACCTAAATCATGTTGCTATTAGAGTGGGACAGTAATACTCTTTAATGGAAGTACTACTAGCTCAAATCTGTGAATAGCAGAAGTCAAATGGTAGCTCCCATTTCATACTGGTGACCAAAGGGACAGCACATCAGGATTCCCTGTTACAGTGCTAAAGTCCATATGATTGGGATCTGTGTTACTGACTCCTTTGCAATTCCACTGTCTGACATTTCTTCCTGTTTCCATGGGACACTTGACATAATAAGTAGGGAATGAAGAGGGAACGGAGCTCAGTTTCACAATGGAATGTACAAATACACACATTGGTGCTAAATCAACCTAAAACTCCAAAAGAACTGCAAATCATGAATTGAATAAGCCCTGCGGCAAGGAAACTCACTGCCATTACTCAAACATTTACACACTTCTCAGAGGTGGTTTCCCATCCATGAACATAATAATGATGGCCGTTCCTAAAGCCTTCCTCAATTTTATCCAATGGTGAAGTCCTGTTTATCCTTTCAGTTCCTCATCATCTAATACCTCTTAGGAAAATCTTTCATCCCTTTAAGCAGTATGAGAGAAATCTTTCTCTATATTCCAGTGGTGCTTTGTGCTTCTTTATTAGCCCAGTTACCATTTTGCATTATAATTCCTTATTGCATTGCTATGAATAGACTGCATTTCTAGGATAGCAATCCTATTGTATAGAATCTATATGATAGACCTCCAATATTTAGAATAACAGGATTACCATGTAGCACATACTCAATTAATACATGGAGAGATGAATGAAATCGTGAATGAACAAGTAAGTTGACCAACCATTGGTCTACCTTTCAATTACCTTATTTTTATTTTTTTTTAAGATTTTATTTATTTGAGAAAGAGAAAGAGAGCAAAAGAGCACAAGCAGGGGGAGCGGCAGAGGGAGGAGAAGCAGGCTCAGCAGGGACCCCCATGTGGGGTTCAATCCCAAGACCCCGAGATCATGACCTGAGCTGAAGGCACTTAACCAACCAAGGCACCTAGGCAGCCCCCTTTCAACTACTTTAAAGTACGTATTATAACCATAGTTAGAAAAAAAACCAGGTTTTTATCAGAAAAACAGAAAGAACCACAATGAGTGATACAGGATAAGAGATTTATTATAAGAATTGGACCTTACACAATTGTGAAAGCTGATTAAACAGTGTATAGCTATTGCTTCTTCATCTGATACCAGGGCTGAAGTCAGCAGTGCAGGCAGATGGGAAGGATAAATGGATAGGAAGTGCGGGAAGCAAGGACAAACTGGAACCCATGAGAACAATTGGTACACATGTCTACCTCCAACCCCAATAATGCAGGTGATATTGGTACCTTTACCATGGAGTTGCATGTTTACATTGGTCAAGATTCAGAACAGCTGGCAGAAGAGACCTGACACACGTTGAAGAAGCTGCAGGCATTGTTGCTCCTCCCTGCCAGTAAGACAAGCCAATAGACCATGAGCTAAAACACTGCCTGATAATCTAACACGGACCTTCCAAATCTGACACTGATTTTTCCTATGGCCAACCCTCACCAGGAGCCATGGGATAGGAGTGGGAATTCTGGGAAATGTTTAGCCAAGTTGACACTACACACAGTCTCCACAATAGATATACTATCAACAGCCTAACCCAAGTGAAACCTGAGTGCCATTTTGACATCTGAGCTTCCATCTTAATTAGGGCACACACACATGAGGAGGAGGGAATCAGAAGAACCATAGAATGCTATTACCAGGCAGCTATGGAAGTTTGCATTATTGGCTCCAATTTCTCACCCTCTCCCTTCATCTACACCCTTGATTGCCTCACGGTGGGCAAGTTGTACTTTCGAGAGCCTTGACTTTGGGCGTGGCCTGAAACTTGCTTTAGCCAATAACATCTAGGTAGAAGGGATAATGAGATAGATTAGAGCCTAGGTCTTAAGTGGCTGCACATGTTTCCACTTGCCCTCTTGCTCTTTTGCTGTCTCTGAAAAGATCATGTCCAGACTAGCCCACAGATCCTAGGAGGAGTATCTGAAACACATAGAGCAGAACCACACAATGCCAATGCATACATGAGCAAAAATAATTCATGGTTGTTTTAAGCTCCGTGCCATGGAGTTGTTTATTATACAACAATAATTAATCAATACAACTCAAAGCAAACAGAAGAGGTCCCACTTGGAGGCTTCAATCTGAGCAGCCAATGCTTAGCTTTTGCATGTGCATCAATGCCAGCCATGCAGTCCTCCACTTACCTGCAGTTCATATGTCCAAACCTTAGCAACTGTTTTTGTGCAATAAGTCATGTGGAGTAGGAAGTGTAGCTTTCAGGGGAAAGAGGGGAAGGAAGATATCTCTGATGTGGGCCATCCCCAGCCAGCCATGCCACAAAAGGGAAACACATCAATCTGTAATCAGAGGCTACAAGTTCGATGAAGCTAATGTTAAGATGTGCACAGAGGAGGTCAGGACTTGGTAGGACTCAGGGTTTTTCTAAAGTGATTTTATTTTCAGGTGTGATTTGGCTGATGGACAGCTGCGCATCTGGCATCTGCACAGCAACTGCATAAACAGCTTCTTCTGATGGTTTCCCACCACCTGCAGGATCAGTGTCAATTGCCTCAACAGGACAAATAAGATGCTTGTCTGACCTGGCCTCCTTGCACCTTTGGAGACCTCTCCAGCCCCTTCTTGTTACTCCTACTCTCTCACACCTGCAAGTTCTCCTTGTGTAGAATGTTGTCTCTTCTTTCCCTGGCAGGCTCCTACTCCTTCTTCAGAGTCTACCAGAAATGGTCAATTTTCTCTGTGGTTTTCCCACTATTTATCCACTTCTAGCCCTCCTATCCCATCCAATGCAGAATCATCCTCTTATAAGTACTGTCTTGAGTGTGTTGCTGCCTCCTCCATTAAATTGTGACTTCTTGTGGGCAGGAAACAGATCTCCTTTGCCACTGCTTCATTCTATAGTGTCTAACCCGAAGTCTGGCCTGAGGAAGGTGCACAGTAGCTTGTAGCTATTGAGATTCAGTTGCTAAGATACTTTTCAAGAGGACAAAAGTTGTTCTCTACTAAAGCTTTTATTGCTATCCCAAAAGGTGACCTCCTAGGGTTTTGTTGATAATCACCAGATACCAAGGCAAAGACATGGATGTTTCAATTCTTTTTAGAAAAGAGGTCAGCTGGGAATAAGAGAAGAGCCTGAAACTTCAAATATACTGAAAAAAATCTCAATCACATAAAATGACTAAATTCCTGTCTAATGCAAAATAGCTTAACAGAAACCCATTTTAAATGGGCCACTTAAATAAATACTCAGAGGACATGTGCTTATCAGGGCTTTCACTTGGCTTCAGATCCTGCCCTCTCACACACCTACATTTTCTTTTTCCAGAATCCTGTCTCATTTCCCAAACACCAGTCCTTAATCTTTCAACCCTTAAAAAAGCTGAAGCAGTGTTTTTGCCTTCCTAAATTGACAACAGAGAAGTCAAAGCAGGACTTGGCCAGGTAGCAGGGAGACCTCCTCTTTTTTCGGTTTTAGATGTAGCAGAAACAAGCACCGTCTGCCACTGACCTTCACATCTTGCCCACAGAGAGGCCTAATAGCCTCCCATGTGTAGGAATAGCCTTGCACCCTGTCTGGGGCTGCTGGTTTTCAGAGCAATCTGCAAATCTTGTTGCCACTTGGCCAGCTGTGGCCAGGTCGGCACCGCAGATAGGGGGCACGAGAGAGCGCCTCTGAGGCTGTAGGAGCAAGAAGGAACTTGTTCCTTTCTCCTTGTTCTTTGTTCTTTTTAGGTTTTGGTAGCTTCACCTCCACAGCTACAGATAAATACAGATATATGAATAAATAAATACAAATATTTTCAATATTTGCATAAAATAGCTTATTGTACCTTCCATCCTCATAGACCCAAACCATATCCCCTTGAAAGGGTCTGAGTTTAAATTCCACAGGAATCCACCTCTATCTTTGAAAAAATTCCAGTCTCTTCACTTTGTTCCTCCAGCCCTAGAGGTGGTTGCTACTTCTGCAACACTTTGAAACTTTTGAACTGTTTTCCGCCCTCTCATTTAACCACATAACAACTTTATACCTAGCTAATCATTCTTGATATTAATTTCTGTTTAAGTAACTGGTGTGATTTCTGTCTCCTGAGTAGACCCTGGCTGATCCGGGCTGGCATCTGAAAATCCTTCAGCTGCCTGTTCTCTCCCCTGCACCCACTGGGAGGCTTTCTATGGTGCCGATATACCTGTTAGGTTGTCCTGATTGGCAGGTCTATCTATACCCCTTCCTGTGGGGTTTCACACTCCCCAGCCAGTCACCACTTTAGCCCTCCTTCTGATCATGGGCATCTCGTAGTCGTGTCTCCAGCACCCACCCTTGTACCGTAACCCACAGCCTGGGCTTCTGCTCTGGTCACCTCAAGACTTTCCGAACCACCAGCCTAAGTTAAGTCCCCTGATTGTTACCAACTGGCTCTAGGGCAGGGGATGGGTGGAGATGGGCGATGGGAAGGAGTCCTGTCTTGTAGCTTTTGCCCATTTCTGTGGGTGTACACACTTCCACCATGGCCAATTTCATGGAGCATGGACCCGGGGAGAGATGCACAGTATTACTTCATTACATAATAGTTTGACTATGTAGGTAGAACAGATATAAATAATATCAAGAGCATATATAATTGGAACATGTAGTAAAATAATAGAAAATGATGATGATGTATTTCCTTTTTTCTTAACATATTTATTTAATTGCAATTTCCTCTGACTTTATTAATGGCTGTTTAACAACAGAGTCACAGAATTTCTGAAAACTTAACACTTGGCTCCCACCAGCCAATAAGAGTTAGCTCTAGTATACCATGAGTCAGAGCTGCGTCCACAAAGTGTCTCCACCATCCTGTACAAGAGTCACGTGGTCCTCCAATTGGGCCAAACTGAGCACCCCAGTAGCTAATGTTTTTAAATGCTTGCACGTGCTAGGCACAGGATCAAGTCAGCTACCCAAGGAGGTAGGCACTATTTTACACCCATTTTACAGGTGGGGACATGGAAGCATTAAATGCAACTTGACTAAGGTCACACACTTAGTAACGGCAGAGACAGGAATTGAACCCATCCGGTCTGATGTAGGTACACTGAGATTATCGTCATGTTTACCAATGAGGAAATTGAGGCACAGTAGAGGTGAAGTGCCTTGAAAATGTCCCACAGCTAGGATGTGGCTGAGTTAAGATCTGAACTCTGGCACTGCCCAACTCTGACATGCTACTTCTTAACGGTGCTACTCTGCACAGAAGAGCAATGATGGAGAGAGTCCCCAGGCACACATTACTCGAATTACACTTAACTACTGCAGAGGCTTATTATGCATTTTCATTTTCTTAGTGCTTTCTAATTAAAAAGGAGGGGAGTGGTGATCTTTTTGCTGTCTAACTTCTGTTTTCTCTGCGTGGAAAGCAGAGGGCCAACGAGGACCTTTGCATGATAGAGCTTATTGTATTGCAATCAGCTGTTTAAGTGCAGACTTCTCTGAGGTCCCTTTTTACTGAAGGGAGTTAATTAACAACATAGCCACTAATCACTTACCCATGCTCAGTCTTGACTGTAAAGAATTACATGAACGTACTATGTCACCTTAAAGTCTAAAAATGTGCCCCTGCTGTAGCCGTCTTTAATTAATGATAATAATAGTCATAATATTAATACTATTTAACATCAATTGAGTGCTTACTAAGGACCAGGTACTCTGCTAAGTGATTTGTATTTAATCGTCACAAGGACTTCAGTCTGAAGCAGACACTACTGTTTTCCCTCTTCACCTGGCTGAGGAAAAGCCAGAGGCGAAGGTTCAGTGAATGTGACGGAGCACCCTAGCTGTACACCACCCTGGGTCTGTACCCCAGGCCCTGAGGGTCTCCATGTCTCAGGTAACGGGGATAATAAATCAGTTTCTTTTATGTTGAATCAGGACACTCCTTTACTCATGAAATCATGAGAGCCATGAAATCTAAGAAGCCGGGGGAAAAAAAAAGACCCTTCCAGCAATAAACTGAAGTTACAGACCATTTGACTGTAACTAAGGAAACCTTTGCAAGACTCTTGTGTTTGGGGAATGGCAGCTAAGCACAAAGCGGGTTGCAATCCATCCTCCCAGCTGGTGCCCCTGTGACGGAGACTTGGACAAGGCCGAAGATGGGTGGTCCCCGAGGGGCCAAGTGCAAATTCAGCTGGGTAATACAAGCTACCAACTCCTCTTGAGCAGTGAAGGACCTGGTGCCATGCTCAGGTGGCATGGGTGCTGGGCACGAAACCAGATCCTGGAATTAGGAGCCTGCAATCAGACTCCCTTCTTTCTGTCATTGTATGCATGACTTCACAACCTACTTCCTCTGCCTAGAATATTTTTTTGTGCCTATCACATCCTCCTTCCCAAATCCTGAGACCGTTTTTGTGTCAGCTTCAAAGCTCCTTTTTTCATGGAAACCTCTCCGGACCCTCAAAAGAGGCAACGCATAGCAGCTTCCCTGTGCCCAGGAAGCTTCTCGTATGAATAACAACAGGAATATTTATTTGTGTACGTGTTGATTAAATATGTTTCCAGAGCCTGATTGCCAATTCTACATGTTATTTTTGGTTCTACTTCTAGCCCAATACAGTGCCTGACATGTAATGGACACAATAATGATTATATTAGTTGCCTGCATAAAGTACCAAAAACTGAGTGGCTTAAAACAAGAGGAATTCTCTCACAGCTCTGGGGGCCAGAATCTGAAGTTAAATTGCTGGCAGGGCCATGCTCATTCTGATGGCTGGAGAGAAGAATCCATCCCAGCCTCTTCTGGCTTCTGTTTTTTGTGGCAATCCTGTGTGTGTATTCCCTGGCTCATAGATAACATCCCTCAGCCGCTTCTCCCTGCATGTCCTCACAATGACTTGTCTGTCTCTGTGTTTAGATTTCCTCCCCCTCCCCCCAAACATAAGGTCCCACATATTTATTACTGACGCAACCTACTGATGCAGAAGCAGAGTCACTGAGAAAAATTTCCCCAATGTAACGTGTCTGTTGCTCAGGTAGTAGGAGGGATGTTTACAGAATAACAGGATAGGAACACATGACTTTCATGCAGCATAAATGTGTGCCATCTCATGTGTGATCCCTTGTAGATCCAGCTTCATTCTTCTCTAATGCACCTGATTTAATGACCAGTTTTCATCCGAATCCACTGGGGAATGGGACAATTCTGCTTTTGTTGCTTGACCCTGAAAGTTTTGTGAGAAGACCTGGCAAGGGACAATCAACTGCACCCACCACGATGGCAGAGAAAAGGGTGCCACTCATGTTGGATTAAGGCCTTCCCTAATGACCTCATTTTAACTTGATTACCTTTGTAAAGAGCCTATTTCTTTATAAGGTGACATACATAGGTACTGGGGGTTAGGACTTTAATATATCCTTTTTAGGAGACACAGGATGATCCACAAGAGTGATTAAGTGAAAAACATTCTGTGCTCTAATTTTCCTCATTTGCAACATGATAATAATACTTGTTTTGATCCCACACACATATTTGAGATGAAAGAAGCTAATGGCAAGAGAATACAGCATTCCTCTGCCCACCCATTAATCTGATTTGACTGGCCATCATGTTTGGGGAGGGGGATATTTTAAGTGTAATTAGACCAAAGTTTAGGTGAAATCTGAGTATGGTTCAAACATCAGGAGAGCAGGAATTGTAACAAATGCAGAGCTAAGGATTTCTACGCCCCAAATCAGAGCCTGAGGTATGACACGTGCAGTGTGCTGCTGAGGTAAGTGGGCTTTATGGGAGATAGACTTGAGCTGGGATCCTGGCTCTGTGCCTCTCGTTAACTATGCATCTTGCTCAGCATTACTTTCCTAATCTATAAAATAGGTTAAGAGCCCTCTAATAACCCCACCTAAGGTTATAGGGAGGATTGAATGGAATTGTTTTACATGTGCTTAACACAGTAACAGTATAATAACCAGTCACTCAATGGAAGACTATATAAGATATACATGCAATATATGTTTCAATTGTGCTGAAAAGCCCTGGCCAAGCAACTGGCACAAACTCTGTGGCAAAATGGAAAAACTGAAGGGTGACCTTTGGTGGACTTGACCTGGAACAAGCGCCTTTGGTCTCCAGTCTCCTACTTAGCTGGGAGAGAACAGTGAAACACGATCCTCTGAACCTGCACTTCTTCCCTTTATCATCTATTAGCAGGTGCCCAAAAAAGGATGCAGAACTGGTGAAGAGACAAAACTGTCAGTGGTCAGCATCCTGAGTCTGCTGGGACAGAGATGCAGGCAGTAACACATTTGATTCATTAGGGTTAAGGCTTCTTGTCAAGAGGACAGAGAAGGGAAGGCAAAAGCAGCCCTGTTAATCTCAGATTGCTCTTTGCCATCAAAGGAAAGTACACAAAAGGCATTGCCCGAGAGGCCAGAAATGCTACGACATTCTTCAGGGACAAGAGGACTATGGGCACAGAGCTCCAGCTGCCCTGTGAATAGGACAACAGCCAGTGTAGCTAAATGCATTGGTGCTAAAAGTGCTGGTAAGCCTACAAGGGCATTCATTGGGCTTCTGTTTATGTTTTTGTTTTTTTAAGATTTTTTTTTTTTTTTTTTTTTTTTTTTTTGAGAAAGAGGGAGAGAGAGAGAGTGCATGAGCAGGAGGGGCAGATGAGAGAGAAACCTAAGCAAACTCCATACTGAGCACGGAGCCCAACGTGGGGCTTGATCTCACAACCCCAAGAACATGACCTGAGCCAAAACCAAGAGTCCAATGCTTAACTGACTGCACCGCCCAGGCATGCCTTGGGCTTGTGTTTTTAAACCTAAGTTGGTGTGGCATTTTGGAGTCCACTGGAACTTGATTCAAATCTTGGCAGAGCCATCCCCTGAGCAGGAGGTCAAGGAGAAATGACTCAGCTACTTCAGCAGAGATATGGAGATGAAACCTATTTTCTAAGGTGATTGAGAGGATTTAATGGGACGGGTATGCAAAAGATCTAACACAGGGCCTGGGACTGAACAAACACCTGATAACAGGTAGTCAGTGTCCCTCTAGGCTCCGGGTAGAATCAAGTAGAGGGGACATGCCAGGCCTTGGTTCAAATACCAGTAGTTAAATCCTGGCTTAGCAACTTACTCACCATGGGATCTTGGGCCAGTAAACTTCTTCCTATCTCAGTTTCTTTACCTATCAAATGAGAATATGTCCACTACCCATAATCCACAATTTCCAAATCCAAACACTTCAGAGCACCAGAGAGTTTTCCCTATAACTCCATTGTTGATAAAACCTGACCTCCCCTGACAGGCAGTTATTTCCAATCTGTGTCTATCCTGCTTGGTATAAAGTTCACATAGATTATGGAGTGCTGCTGCAGACCTCACAGGGGCCGGGGGGGCGGGCGGTGGGGGCGGGTTACATTACACATAGTATATAAATCACTCTACCTTCCTAAAATTTGAAGACTCTGAATTATGAAAAGCATCTGGCCTTGAGGAGTCCTGGATAAGAGACATTAGACCTGCATGTAGAACCCAGCCCATGGGTGGAGAGCAGTGACCAGCACACAGAAAGGGCTCGGGGAGTGTGAGCAGGTCCACAGACAACAGACTTGGCACCAACATGCAAAGTTCAAAATCCCGTTCCACCGCTTTCCTGCATGACCTTTGTTGAGCTACTAACCTTTCTCAGTTTCCCCACTGTGAAACGAGAATGATGATAGTGATACTAACTAAATCAATGAATGTAAGCAAACTACTTGGTAAATAGCCTAGTACATAATAGATACTACCAAGTGTTAGTTTCAATGATCATTACTACATTGTAGATTTAGGTAAAAATCCCTTCTTTATAAAGGGCGTGGAGTTACAGCAAAACTCAGAAAACAAGGCAGTTGAACTTGGATTGGTATTCCAAGAATTTTACAGGGACTAGAAAGGTTACCTAGGGTATTAATCTAAGCCGAACTTTTGTGCCTTCTTTAATTAGATCAAAGCACTTTTCATTAAAATCGTTTTATTTTCACATAATGTTCTTTTTATTAAAGATTTTTAAAAATTTGTTTATTCATGAGGCACACACACACACGCACACACAGAGGCAGAGACACAGGCAGAGGGAGAAGCAGGCTCCATGCAGGGAGTCTGATGTGGGACTGGATCCCGGGACTCCAGGATCACGCCCTGGGCCGAAGGGAGGCGCTAAACCACTGAGCCACCCTGGGATCCCCTTCACATAATGTTCTTGATGAATTTTTCCCCCTAAGAGTTCTGATAAGACGAATACAAGAGCAAAATAGTTATTTCTTACTTTTAGAAGTGCCAGTTATTTCAGATAGACAGGTGAGGAGGGCACCATCAAAGGAACACCTAACAAAGATGCTGTCTAGAGATTATTGGGCCCAGAAACTGGTGCGGTGGTTGTGGATGTGTGCCCCTTGGATATCCGAGAGGGCTTACAGTGGGGTTGGAGGACTGCATCACATGCCCCCTCTGTTTGCATCTACTGTGTGCTGAGACCACACTCCCCTCACATGGCTGACAGCTGGTGGCTAAGTGCAGCAGGGATCCTGGGCCAGCCCATACCCACTGCCAACTCGGGATTCCTTTAATGGGCAACCATTAGCTTAGTCAAGACTTTCTTAGAAGTGTAGTGTGAGGTCTGTTCTATTCAATCCTTCTTTTCCCCTCTCCTTGTATAGGTGCCAAGTGGGCATTGGAGTCTAAAGACTCTCTCTGCCTTTACCCCCTTTATTGTTCAGAAGCAGTAACTCTAATAAATATCTTGCACATCTAATCTTCTCTGATCCCATCCTGGTGTTTGTTCCCTGACAGACGCTCACCAACACACCCTATATTTATTTTCCAGACTCCTTTGCCTTGAGGGTTCAGGATGATACTTAGGTTCTGCCTCTAAGATGTTCTGGGAGGAGATTTGGAAAGTGGAAGGAAGGGAGACATTAATTCCTCTGTAATAGGGGTGGCTGACAATTGGGCTCCAGTAGACATAGGTTTTGCAGCAGCCAACTCCACATTCCATCCTCTGATCACCAACTTCATGGACTCAGGCTGCTGTAACATTGACGTAGCAACAGGGAGCCTCGGGTCACAGCTGCTGTGGCAGGATTTTAAAGCCAAGTAACAGCTCCTTAGCTCCCTGCTCTTACAGCTATTCTAGTAATTTCATAAGCACTTACTTTCCTGAACAGAGTTTCTCTCTGCTTAAAATACCAGAGGTGATTTTTGTTTCTTGCACCAAAGGCTAACTGATGGATTTGTGGGTTGCAAAGTTGACTTTTTTTAATGCCTGGGGGCGGGGGGATGGGGAATGTAATAAAGCTGTTACCTTCTATAACTTGGAAGTGAGACTACAGACCTACCAAGCCAGTAACTCAAGGGATTATAAAAAACTAAAGGATTATTTGTGTTGGCTGCTCCTTGCAAGGTGGTTCAAGAAAAATTGAGCTTCATTAAGGATTAGCCAATGTGCAAGCAGAGATGGAAAAGAATGGAGGGCCCAGGGATTAAAGGTCTTCACTGTGTTGGAAAGGCAGCTGCTTCTCTACCTGTTTCCTTGAGCCAGTCAGTCCTTGAGATAGTCCTTCTTTACCCAGTCAAGGGTGATTCTGTTTGGATGACTGATTAAATGGCCACCCTATTTGTGCCCCAGATAGCTAGGGAGAGGACAAGTGTTCAAACCTCTCACTTCCAAAGATCTATGAAGTCATTCCAGTCAAAGTCAAACAAAGGCATCCATCACAGACTGAGGAGGCTAGAATTGAAGGTGTTGGCTTCCAAACCCACTCCTTAGTCCTCACAACATCCCGGACTGCCATATGCTTTCCTTTTCTCTTTGAGAGTCTTTATTGCAGTTGCCTTGGTCCTGCTTGTTTATTGTGTATTGAGGGGTGGGGGTGCCAGTAAATTATCTTTTTTGCTTAAAGGTTACTGAACCAGAGAGAGCCAAAGTCAGGCCTGAGATTCTTTTTTTTTTTTTTAAGATTTTATTTATTTATGAGACACACACACACACACAGAGAGAGAGAGAGACAGAGACACAGGCAGAGGGAGAAGCAGGCTCCATGCAGGGAGCCCAACGTGGGACTCATCGGGGGTCTCCAGGATCTGGCCCTGGGCTGCAGGAGGCGCGAAACTGCTGCGCCAAACCGCTGCGCCACCCAAGGCTGCCCCAGGCCTGTGATTCTTAACTTTAAGCATAATTTGGAAACTGGCTGAGACTGCAGATTGTCTCCCTTGGGGAAAAGTGATTCTGTTCAATGGGTGGGAAGAAGACTACACATGGATATTTGGCGCTCAGAGGGTGGGCTGTGTCAGAGACAGATCGTTATACATAAAAATCCATTCCCTGCTTCTTCTCATGTGTTTCAATCAGGGTCCAATCAGGAAAACACAAACCCCACTAGGTCTTTCATGGAGAGGGAATTTAACATGGAATTTGTTTCACAAGGGATAGAAAAGCTGAGAAACCAACAGAGTAAGATGAGATAACAGAGAAATTAGCAGTGTCAGAAAGCCACCCTTACCTCTGGGGTTAAAGGGATGAAGGAAGGAGGCAAAAGCCAGAAGTACAGTGGCCAAGTCTTGAGAGATCCAGGACCACAGAAGGTGGGACTGTCTGGCAGGAGGTGAAGTGATGAGGAAACACAGGGAAAACAGATGGGGGCGGTATGGGTACTGACCAGTCTTCTTTCCTGCTCCTGAGCTCCCATCTTCCACCCATACCAACTTCACCCAAAGCCAGGAGGTAAGGAAGTGTGGAAGATGAGATTTCCTGTGATGTATATTAGGGCATGAGCCAGCCACTCTGAGCACAAGGCTGGACTCCATGTCCCGACTTCCCTTACAGTGAGCTGTGTCTCACAATTAAGTTCTCTCCTTTAGGTATGAGCAGAAATCATGTGTGCCCTTTCAAAGCTCGGGGCTCACATCAGTGGGTACACCTCCGCTGTGTGACCATTCTCCTACTCCTGGGCTTGCCATAGAGGGGATTTGGAATTCACTGAGTAGACCAGTGATGTGCCCTAGGAGAAGGGAGAGCAATTCATGGGAGAAACTGTTCCTTGCGAGACCAGACCTGGAACAGAGCTACCCAATGATGTGGGCGATTCACCTGGGGAAAGATACAAAAGAGAAAAATAAGCCAGGTTCTTTAAGCCACTATATTGTTGGCTGTTATTTTCTTGGCAGTTACAGCTTTGGTCTTTAGCCTATTTTTTTCCTTTTAGATATTTTACTTATTTTTTGAGAGAGAGAGAGAGAGAGAGAATGAGCAGTAGAGAGGGGCAGAGGGAGAGGGAAAAGCAGACCCACCACTGAGCAGGAAGCCTGACACAGGACCTGATCCCAGGACCCTGGGATCACGACCTGAGCCAAAGGCAGACACTTAACCGACTGAGCCACCCAGGTGCCCAGGTCTTTATCCTAATGGAGATGTTTCGTTCTTCATTTATCTGTTTAGTCATTTACCCAAACTTCAATCATCCCCTGTGATATAGGTACTCAAGTACAGGAGATAAAAATAAGAACAAGTGTTTGCTCTCAGGGAGGTCACTACCTACTAGGGGAGACTGAAAAATATACAGAAAGCTATTGCACAGGGTGTGAAGTATATATAAGTGCAACATATTGAGGATGAACTGACGAACCTTAGGAATTGTTCTTAAAGGACAGAGCTGACAAATGAGGACTCAGAGGTGAAGTGATGACCAGCACGACCAGTGAGTGAAAACCTGCTCTGTGATAGACCCTTTATCAGTCCCTCAAACATATGAGCACTCAACGTTCACAGTACCTATTGAGATGTGTGTTAAAACCTCCAATTATACAGGTAGAGAAACAGAAATGCAAAGGGTTCAAGTTATTTCTCTAGAGCCACACAATTGATTTTCCAGATTTAAACCCAGGTGAGCCTGACTTTAAAATCAATCTCCTTTCCACGTAGTAAGTCATCTCTCTCTCCAGTGGGCTTCAGTTTCGTGATACGCTTCACAGTGCACCTGCTGGATAGATGGCTGCTTGTCTCACCTGCCCCAAACATTTGTTGAACACATCACTCAGGTCCACGAGGAGAAGATAGAAAGTGTGGCGAGAAGAAGCTGCTCTCATGATTTGATTTATTTGCTTTATTTCTGACCAGAATAAGGTACTCACCACCAGCATAACTGCCCTCCTTATTTCATATCAGATTTGTTCTAAATGGCTTCAGGCCGCTTCCCAAAAAAGCCAAACAAAGATTTACCACCATGAAGGATATTCAAAAGAAATGCTTTAGGCTCTGGCTACATTTAATAGCTCTGTCTCTAAAGGGTCCCAGGCAATTGAAAGGACAAGAGAACCACTTTCCACTGGGTCTGAAGACCCTGTTTTTAGCTATCTGAAAAAGAGAAATTTTGGCTGGCATTAACCCTAGAAGACATGTTCTAATGACCAAGGATATGTGACAAAGCCAACACTTACCTCCAAATTCCAGCTTAATAATTGAACAAGATTGCCTCACTCCATGTAGCACCCTTCTTGAAAATTTAAATGAGACTGACAGATATTTACAGGGATTTTATCTAGGTATCTGACATTATAAGAAAGAATGAGAACTGTAGTTATCTATTGGAAAGAAGCAACAGAAGCCTTTCCAAGGTCCCACAGCTAGTCTTGACCCACTTCAAATGATGTGAGTTGCCAGTCTCTGCCATTTGCAAGTGATTTTTTTTAAATAAGAAAAGATATTTTGAAGGCAACCACATATCCAAACAAGAAAAGGTAATATTGGTTTCAGAGCAAGAGGGTCATAAATAATGTTCTGTGATAGCCTAGCCATGGTGTGCATATGAATTCTTATAGAGAAGTCATTATTTTACAGAAAATAATGGATAGATCATACAATATTTGCTTCCAGGCAGTTTGCAATGTTGGACCTGTTCTTTGTCCACGAGGCATTCACAAAAAGAAGTATTGAGGCCACTTTTGCAGGGAAAGGGGCCAAGACATGAAGGGATTATGCCAAAGATGACAGAAAAAACACATTTGTGGGTACAGAGTCTAAATCTCCTAGGTTAAGGGCCCACTAAACACCAATCCTTTCTCTCCTTGCCTTTTAGACATTTTGCTAAAATTTGATAATGACCAGAATGACAAATCTAATCAAGATCTTACACAAATCTGATTGGATATTGAGCTTGCTGACATATGCATAAATTAAATCATCTCACAAAAAGACAAGAAATCAGATCTCCTGCCCTCTTCTGGAACAGTTCATAAAAATCAAATCAAATGAAATCTGTTCACTAGGTTTAGATTATTAGTCGGCACAGATACATCTTGACTAGCCTCATTGCTCCTTCAGATCCTTTCTAATAAATTGAAAGCTAAGAAGAAACTTTTTGTCCACGGAGAAAATGTTCATCTTTTTCAAAGTCTTGAAAAAGGCTTTAAGCCTCATTGAAAATTTGGGGGTAAGAAATAAATCTGCCTTTTTTTTTTTTTTTAAGAATGAGAATACATTGAAGATATGAACTGCCAGAGGTTGGCAGAATTTATTTTGTCACTTCTCTGTGTTGCTGGCTCACTGACTTGGTTTTCAAGGCAACCCCAAGAATGCCAAGCACCATGTTTGCAATGTCTCACTTAGGATCACCCGTGGTAGCATATCTGGGGATGTCTATTATTCTGGGCAGTCCACATTTTCCTAAATGCATGCATGCCCAAAATGAGATGATAGGAAAAGACATAACAGTGTATTATATACCCTTGTGCTGAGATGCTCAAAATTGTCCTTCCTGTATGAGCCTTCATTTCACACCCAGCCAGAGGAGGCAGAGAAGAGGTAAAGAAGCCTGGAACTGGTACTGCAGAAGGCCTCCTCCTCTGGGCAGCTGTCTGCTCCTGACAGGCAGACTTCTGACTGTCCATCCCTCCTTACTGTTGATTTGTCCCCCTGGTATGCTGCCACCAGCAGAAGAGCTGTTCATCCCATCACCACATTTCCAAACCCTCTCCTTCACCCAACCCCATCCTCCTTCCTCATCTGCTCCTCTCCTTCCCTTTCTGCCTCGTCAGTTCTTGGAACTCCCCAAAGGTGGCCAATGTGCCCTCCATCTCCCTCCATCCACAAGATGGTCTGGTGAATGTCTCCCACTCCCTGGATTTCCCTTTACTGCCTCCCTTAGATGGTTTTTGTTTATCCACACCAGTGGCCATCTTTTTTTTTTTTTAATATTTTTTTTAAATTTTTATTTATTTGTGATAGTCACAGAGAGAGAGAGAGAGGCAGAGACACAGGCAGAGGGAGAAGCAGGCTCCATGCACCGGGAGCCTGACGTGGGATTCGATCCCGGGTCTCCAGGATCGCGCCCTGGGCCAAAGGCAGGAGCCAAACTGCTGCGCCACCCAGAGATCCCTACCAGTGGCCATCTTATCACCAGTGGGAAAATTGAGCCAGAGCAGCCAAAGGACTCTGGAGGCCTGAGCATAGCTGTGTCCAAGACAAAATGTCCTCAGGATGACTTACAGGCTCTTCTGGTGGTATCTATGCCAGCCAGTCTGCTACTAAATGCAGCTATTTGCGCCTTTCTGGAGGTAGAGAAAGTGAGCAGATGGGGACTTCCATTTCCTTCCTCTGATCTTCCATTATTTTTTCAACCTGTCTTCTGATTTCTGGGGCAGGGGGGTCGTGGTGGTGGGGCAGAGCTGTCATGTGGGCTAAAGAAGGAGGGAGCCTCACAGCTCTAAGACTTCTGGCCACTCTTTGCACCTGTGGCCTCTCCCTTCTTGACTCCACACTTCTACTTGAGAACCTTGAAAGCCTTTGTTTCTCCAAACTCCCTTCTCCACTGAAAGAAGAAAGGCAGCAATTTTGGGCAGACCAAGAGCAAGCAACCAAGGTTTCAGATCCCACATTAGACTTTGCACTGAGCCCAGTTTTATCAGTTTGCTGTGATTCCTAACATCCTTTTGTGTACTAAGATGGTGAAAGTATGGGGTACCTCAGGGATGAGTATTAACACCTGTCTCATCTAGCATCTTGCTAAAGGACTAGGAGGCAATTAAGAGAGAAAGGTTTGAGATTTCCAATGGTTGGTCATAATCAGGGCTCTAAGGAATCAAATAAAAATAGGTCGGTCATAGAAGGGCTTACCAGTCTGCAAATCAGAGCAGAGGAGTTTGCAGGGAACTTTTTTTTTTTTTTTAACAGGGCTAAGTGTGGAGTAAATGTTTCAGGACAAGAATAATCAAAATGGGAAATATGAATGAAGAACCAGAGCTATTCATGGGAAAGAGCTTTACGAAGACTGCTGAGTTGAAACACAAAGCTTATTTCTCACAGACAGCAAGTTTGCTAGTATTACTTATTAATCCTAATACATTACTTGTTTATTTGGGGGGGGTTATCTGTATACATCATCTACATATATCATATCTTCTGTAAACAAGAATCAAGTTATTTCTCTCTTTCCAATCCTTATGCCACTTATTTTCCTTGTCTCATTGCACTGGTTAATACCTTCAGCAAGATGTTGAATGGAAATGGTGAAAGTAGAGGCCAAGGTCTAATTCTTGACCTCAGGAAGAACATTTTCAATATTGCATCATTAACTATGAGATTTTCTGTTTGGGGTTTTTAGATAACCCTTACCACATTAAGGAAGATTTCCTCTACTTCTATTTTGCTTAGAGTTTGTATCATGAATGAACGTGAATCATACTGCATATTTCATGCACTTATTGAAATAATCACATTGCCCTATTTTATCATTTTTGGGGGGAATTGTGTCATTTGATTTTCCATGTGAAACTAACCTTGCATTCCTGAAATAATCCCAACTAACCTGTGATGTATTATCCTTTTTATACATCACTAGATTCTAGTCGCTAAAATTTTGTTTAGGACTTTTGTACCTGAGTTCCTGAGAGAGATGGGAAATAGGTTTTTCTTCTGATGTCTTTGTTCAATATGCTCATTAAAGGTATACTAACCTTATAAAACAGATTGGAAACAGGTTGGAAAGTTACCTTATCTTTCTACTTTTTACGCATAGAGGAAGTTAGTGCATTTCTCCACAGTGACCTCTTCTCTGGTTTACTGACTTTTCTGATCCTGACTCCCTTACCAGCCCTAAATTCTGATGTCATGTTTTCCCCTTCTGCAAGCCTTCAATCTCTGTACTCCATACCTCTAGCATCTTCCACCCCGAGGGGGAAAGTGGTGTTGAATGTAGTGCTCACTTTAATTTGTTCTTTTAGTGTCTCAGCCCCTCAAAACCCAGATGCCTTGGTTACTCTATGATGCCTTCAAAAGCTTTTTAGAGGCACCTGGGTGGCTCTGGGGGCTCAGTGATTGAGCGTATGCCTTTGGCTCAGGTTGTGATCCTGGGGTCCTGGGATTGAGTCCCATATCAGGATCCCCGTGGGGAACCTGCTTCTCCCTCTATGTCTCTGCCTCTCTCTGTGTCTCTCTCATGAATAAATAAATAAAATCTTTTTAAAATCCAGATTTTACTTTTCTTTGGTGCCTTTTATCATAATCAAAAGAGGAGATACAATCTTTACCTTTAGGGCTGATGTCAGACTGAACCACCTCTCATTGTTCCTTCTTTTGATAACAGAATACTGGATGGCCATACCCACTGGTACGAAGGAACACGTGGTATCAGGTGTAGATATGATCTGGTGGTCGCATGAATAGCATCTGCAGTCATATCTGGGCTTGAATTACAGCTCTGTGACTTTGCAGAACTTCTACAAACCTCGGTATATCATTTTAATATAGAATGACAATAATACCTACCTCATATGTTTATTGCAAAGACTTAATGAAATAATATATGTGAGGTGTTTTTCCAGTGCCTAAAGCATGGTAACACAAAGAGCTAGCTAACACTGAATTAACATTATTTGCACTGATTTCGGTATCCTTTTTATTTCTCCTTCTTAGTGACTTTAGAGTTACTATTTTACCCAAATGTAAAAAGGGCTGACTTTCTGCTTTCTCTTGCATATAATAGGTGCGCAGTTACTCAGTTAATATTTATGGAATAGATTAATTGAAGGGATTTGATTCAACACATTGCATTCAATGTGGTTTATTTAATTCCATTGATTACAAAATAACAGTGATCTCCATCAGCAGTATTAGGTCATGACCTCATCAGCCACTTTTCTGTTAAGCCAGGTACAGTCTCACTCAGTGAAACAATCTTGAGATGTCAGCAACCTTTCCCACCTCTATCTCAAACTAAGTAGAAAGAAACCTAGTGCTTCTAAGGTAAATAATAGAGTTGACTACCTCTCAAGGCAGAATCATAGCCCTGTTAAAGGAGAAATAATTTTCCCTTGCTGTGATTTTTATATGATCAGTCTCAAGAAAAAATAAATATTCGTGCTTGGATGATAAGTTTCATAGCCTGGACCAAGGGACTCACGGAGCTTAACTGAAAAGGACACTTGGATAGAAGGATCTAGTCCTACTCTTGCCTATACAACTGAAACTATTCATTCCCAGTGCCTGTGAAGTAGTATCAGCCACCCGGCTGGAGCCCAGGGAGTGTCTCAGAACCTGGAGGCTGAGACCAGAATAATCTATGAAGGTGGAAGATGAGATCTTTTTTGTAGAAGGGGTGGGCTTTCCCAAAGCCAGTAATGGGCTTGGCAGATGGCAAGGCCATCCTGAAAGCAGAAGGAAAGATCAGGTCCACTTTCAGGGGCAGTTCAAGATTTCAGAGTGCTTCACACACACAATTTGAGAGTAATATTGCTAGAAAAAAAAAGTGATGACACAAAAATTATAGTTTCAAAGGTGATCATTTGTTGAGAACATGGAAAGAAATTACAACAAATTACAAATTTTAAAAGCTTTACCACCCATATGCACTAAATAACATAATATTTTGATTGTTTGACACTCCTGAGTTGCGTTTACCCATTGCTTTTGGCTACATACCTGGGATGATTATGAAATATTTCCTTCAGAGAGAAGAAGGAAGGTAATTCAGCCTTTCTTTTAGCATGTTAGGGTAAAAGTGATTTTTTACTATCGAATGTTTAGGAAATTTCATTTAGCTTCAAAATTACTTTCAGTAATGTCATGTGCTGATTTTCAAGTTGTTGTCAATTCCTGAAATACCAGTATCTATTTTCTTTCTTTTCTCTATGAGCTGTTACATTGGAAGGAATTTTCCAGGCTAGTATCTAACTCTGTGCATTTTGTGTTAACCCCGCCCCCCACCTCCATACTTGTGGTTCTGGACAAATATGAGACTTTCTCATAATTTTGAAACATACTTCTTTGGGGGACAGTGCTAAATAAGTCAACATCTGGGGCACACTGGCTATTCCTAGAAGCCATTCCAATACAGAACAGCTACTAGTAACTATACAGCAGTGCATAGTGAGAGCAACCACATAAATATTTTACACTGAAACACAACTGTCTATGGACACTAATGGCCCTGAATCTGAGGGAGTGTGTGACAGAGAATAAAGTGGAATGGCAATAGCAGGTGGTTCATTATTGCATATAATTAAAATATCTTACCTCTGCCATTTGTATGAAACCTATAAGCACTTGAACACATTTCTAGGCCTCCTCCCAGGGCCTTGTGGGGGGCCATGAGATGAGGGACCCAGGAACTAAATCTTCATTAGCTTCTTGCAAATACACTACTGCCAAGATACACTACCTTTGCCTACATCTTCCTTTGTGTGAGGTAAAGTTCTAATTTAGCTGGAACTTTATTGTGTTTCCTTCCTGAAAATGTCCTCCCTTGCTCAGCAAAGAACTTTACATGGGCCCTTGTATGAGTCTTATGGAGATGGAAGGATAGACTTAAGAAAGGAATGCGGGATTTTCCCTCTCAATGTGCTTTCAGCCCTCAGGGGCGAAGGAGCTTCAGCCCATCAGGAGAACTACACCAAATTGCCAATAGAGGATGATTTTGTGGAGTCCCACACCCTTTAGGAGGGTCCCAGGAAGGGCATAGGTGGGTCACACCTCTCTACAAAGCAATGTTCCCAGGATAAGGTGGATTTGAAAGGTATGTCAAGAGATTCCCTTCTTCATCCCATCCCCATATCTGCCTTTTGGCCCTCATGATGGAGCCAAGACAAGGAACTCAGATCCTGAAGCCATTTGGCAAGGAGAAAACAAAACTGGAGGTATGGTCACTGTCTATAAAAATCTTTTAATTTTTTTGTTTGAGTCATTTTTATGGTTTAAACATAAACTGAAGACTGCCTCCTCAACATGGATCCTGGCCAGTGACCCTTTGGCCACCTCAGTTTTAAAAACAATGGCTTCCATTGCTAATCAGCATGGATGGTTGGGGATATCCACTATTAACTGGACCCCAGTCTTCCCAGAAGATGGAGATTGGCTGCTGTCCCTGTGACACCAGTTGGGGTCAAGTGGATATGGGAACTGAGGAGTTAAGATAACCCAGACACAGGGTCCAATGGAACAATGTGTCCCTGTTCTTGATCTTAGGCTGAGGAATTCCCCAATGCTGCATTGGATGAAGACCAGGTCCTTTCCCCTGTTACAAAGGCTCATTCTCACTAAAGAAAAAAGCAGCTTGCATGTGCCTTCCTGGAATTCTGTGAAAGCAAATGCTATGCTTTTTTTGCTTATATGTGTGTCCGTGTATGTGCACATGCGCATATATGGCAAACATTTGAAAAATGCTTTATGGCCTCATACTGGGTCACAGTTACTTAGATGTGTCGCCCGATTCTGAGGTTTATAGTTATTCTACTGCACAGCTGGCTATCTCATTAAAGAGATTCTCTAGACTGGCAGAAAATAATAGCCTTCTAGAACCACTGAGCTATGCAGACTATGTGATGAGTTGAAATAAAATATGCCATCATAGGAATACTTAATGGTTATTGAGTGCTTATTGACACAAATGAATGATAGAATACTAGAGCTAGCAGGTACCTTACAATGAATCACAGATTCAACTAATATTTATTGTGTACTATTGTGTGCCATGCATTCTTCTACATCTGAAGAATAATAAAAATGAATGAGCTATGCATATAACTTGCCCTCATAAAGTTTATACACTAGTAAAGGAAACATATTAACAAGTATTTAAATAAGATAAATTATGATGATTGTAAGTGTTATGATGGAAATAAACTAGGTGAATAACTGAGAGACACTGTGAGGGGTCAGAGATCTTCTTTAGGTAAGGTGGTCAAGGGAAGCTTCCATGCTCAATATCTTCCATTTTCCCCTTCAGATTCTACCATCTTCCCTTCCTCATAAGCTCTGAGTTCCTGGAGGTTTATCTCCACTCAGTTCTTATGATGCAGCAAATTCAATGATACTCAGAGTATCTAGGTCAGACAGAGATTCCTTAGGAAGGGGATCCCCAGATAGGAAGAATCACTGTGCAAACCCATAGGGCTTGGGAGTAAGGCCACCCACATGGTACCATTTCCTTGGGGCACCTGTGAGTCAACTGGTAGCAGCATGTGAGATAATCATATTTCACATAAATGCCCCAGGGAATATAACACACTGGAGTAAGTATCAACAATTACATAGACTAGATTATCTATCCTGTAAATGTCAGCCAGTCTCTCTCACTCTATGTTAGTGTTTGCTTCAAGGGCCATGAACAGAGTGGCCCTGATGGCAGAGATAGAAAAAACACATGGCTCAAAAGCCTGGAGTTCCCTGACTTAGCCTCATTCAGCCAGAGAGCCCACCTCTCAATAGGAGAAGCCAACATTGAGTCCCTGACATGGGACCATTCCTTTGGGGGACCGATCAGGCAGTAGACTGAGTATATAAGGGCCTTTATATGGTGGAGAGAGTAACACTTTTTTTCACAGTAATAGATACATATTCCAGATACATATTCTTCCTTTCCTACAACAATTCTGGCAGCACTGCCCTTCAGGGATTTCCAGAACTACTTTTACCTCTTGTTGCTATCCCTCTGGCTGCCTATGCCAGTAAAGGAAGTGAGGCATTGAGAATTTACGGTCAAGACATTGTGTTTGATCCTTCACATGGATCAGTCCACATCACAACCTTATGATTTAGGCAGTATTATTATCCACTGAAATGATGATTGAGGAGTTTTAAGGAACTTGCCCCAACTGGTCAGCTAGCTTGTGGCAGGACAAGGACTGAACTCAAGGCTTTCTGGCCAAGTTCAGAGTTAAACACAAGTTAAACACAAATCTGTGTTTAAAAACAAAACAAAACAAATCACTAACACTGTACTTCTTTGGAGAAATAGCTGTTTCTAGGGTTGGAGAAAGGAAAATACAAGATGAGCCAGAAACATCTTTGAGTTTCAGAAAATAAGGAAGTGCCTCTCCCCTCACCAAAAAAAAAAAAAAAAAAAAAAAGAGAGAGAGAGAGAGAGAAAGAAGGGAGGAAAGGAAGGAAGGGAAGAGGGAGAGAGGAAGACAGACATGTTTGTCAAAAACATACAAGCCAACCTAAAAAGCTCTGAGTGGCCAAAGCTGGAACAATTTGAGCAACTAAATCAATAACAATAAAGTTGGGTTGTAACCCACAGACCCACAGACTAAAACAAAAATCCCTGAATCCATACTGGTAGACAGTTGACCCTTGAACAACATGCGTTTGAACTGTGTGGGTCCACTTATATGCAGATTTTTTTTTATAAATGCAGTACTGTAAGTGTATTTTCTTTTCCTTGTGATTTTTCTTAAATTATGTTCTTTTCTCTAGCTTACTTTAAGAATATAGTATTTAGCACTTATAACATACAAAGTATGTCTTAATTGGCTATTTATGTTATTGGTAAGCCTTCCAGTCAACAGTAGGCTATTAGTTAAATAAGGAGGAGGGGGGAGTCAAAAGTTATACTTGGATTTTTCAACTGCACAGGGGGTCAGCCCCTCAACCCCTGCGCTGTTCAAGGATCAACTGTGTAAATAATTGATTGAATAAACAAACATATGGAGGAAAAGGGATAAATCTTTCTTACAGAAGAATTATAAATAATATATGTAGATTCTGCCTCCTCTAAGAGGTTGGACTTCATCCCTTTCCCCTTGAATTCAGGCTGTACTTAAAAAGTACCTTATAGAAAGAAGAACACACTGACTTGACAGGAGGGGAGAGCAAGGGATCAAAGTTAACATCAGTGGTAATAAGTCACATTGATAACTTGGGTTATTTGAAACATTGCAGTGAGAAGGGCACTACAACTGTGCATTTTTCCCAAAAACTCTTAACCTCAGTCTATGGTGAAAAAACATCAAACAAATCCAACCTGAGGGACATTCTGCAAAATACCTGACAGGCACTCTTCAAAACTGTCAAGGTCATGGGGACACAGGAAAGATGGAGAAATCGTGGTTTCTCAATGGCTAAGTGCACTGTGATGTCCCGGGTTGGATCTCATAACAAAAATATGGCAGTATGTAGGAAAATTGGTGAAATAAAATCTGTAAAGTGCTGTGCCAATATGAACTCCTTCATTTTCACAAATATAACATGGTCATACATGATATCAACATCAGAAAAAGCTGAGCAAAAGGTATATGGGAATTGTCTATATCAACTCTGCAACTTTTCTGTAAATCTAAAATTATTGCAAAGAAAAAAAAATTTCCAAAAATTAAGAAAACACACACAAAAAAAAACCAGACCACTGTACTAGACTACCTCTGAGTCATAGCAGAATTTCCTTGGGTACTCTCCACTTGGGAACATTTAGCCACGGGCCAGAGAAAATTTGCCTCTCTGTCCCCTTTATAGACAAAATAAAGAAAGGATTAAAAAAATCATAAAAAGTTAATTAATTCTCCAGTTTATAAAGATGCCTCTGAAGAGCCTGCACGATTAAAACTGTGCACAATTTAATAAATTCAGTGATGCTACCGTCATCTGCCAGTTCCGTTGCTAAATTTTTCTCTGAGTAGTCATAAAAACCACAGGTCTTACATCTTTGTGAAAATCTCCAACTTGACCAGAAAAATATAGTGTACCACCCCCGGTGAATAGTCACTGGGATAAATCATTTGAGACAATCAGAAGCTCCATTATCCATTTGCCTGAAAAATTGGCCTCTTTGGTGAATATTTTTGATGCATTTCTCAGGTCTGTTTCCACTGCAGCTCATCATTCTGGTGAACACAGTAGAGAGATCAAATGGATACCACAAACAAAGGAGGCAAACGTGATTACTTAGAAGTCAAGTCAAGAGCGGTGTCTTCTCCAGCTCAGTGAGACTTCCTTTGGTCATGAGTTGCAGTGGGACCCACACCTCTTCAATGCAGTTGGCATGTAATAACTGCATATTTATTGAACACTTGCCTCTGAAATTCAAAGAAATAACCCACCATCACAACCACCACGTACCATCACCATTCGATCATTATTTTCTTACCAACCCTACAAAATAAGCATTATTATCATTACTGCTGGACATGGAGAAATTAAGACTCAGAATCATTAATCCACCTTGTTAATTGGGCACCAAATCTGTATTTCCCTGGTTTCAGATCTCAAGCATTTTCCCAGACACAGCACTACTTATTCACAGGGAATATTCACAGGGAGTGGTTGCACAGCACATACCCTATACCCCCATGCCTTGAAGTTGCCCAAAGGTCATTGTTTAAAAAAAACTTTAAAAAAAAATGGGAGATTGGTTGAACAACATGTGATTATTACTTGACTCCAATTTGCTCTGCTATTTCCCCTTTAGAAGATATGCTCTTCGTTACATGTAAACATCGGAAGGAAGTGACAATTCTCAATGGCAGAGACACCTGTTCAAGATCGAATCTGGGGAAATATCTTTTTAACTTTTTTCTCCACTCAAGTCACAAGAAAATGCTTTCTTCTTTTCAAAAACAACAACAAAAAAGTATGTAGGTTATATGAGAAAACAGTCTCTTGAGCAGAAGCACAAACAGCAGGTTCAGTGCAAACCTACAGCACCTTTCCCAAAAGTGACAGTAAACACACTTACAAAGGTGTAGGGAGATGCTTGATAAACAGAAGGTGGCACAGCAGAAAGCATTGGAGTCACAACCCTATGAATACGTTCCAGAAATGAAAACAAAATTCAAACAGGCAGTGAGGGTATTGGGTGACTAAACTTCAGCTCTATTATATATATATATATATATATATATATATATATATATATATATGATTTGTAGCTGATGTACAATATAAAAAGGCATACAATATAAAAAGACATATATGTACCTTTTTATATTTAAGATTTGTATATCTTTATATATACATAAATATGGAATTATATAGAGATATGAAATATAAAATCATGTTTATATATCATACATATTAAGTTCAAATTAGAAATAAGGCATGTTGTCTTAAATAATAATTTTTATTTTAAAATGAATCAGTAGTCTTACTTTTCTTTTTTGACTCAGAAGTCAGGGGTAGTTATCAGATGTAGGGGCAATCCCATGACTGGATGAGCGCACATCTTCAGAACAGTAGTGTAGGGGCACCTGGGTGGCTCAGTTGGTTAAGCGCCTGCCTTCAGCTCAGGTCACAATCTCAGGATTCTTGGATTGAGCCCCATGTCCCTGCTCAGCAGGGAGCCTATTTATCCTTCTCTCTCTGCCATTCCCCTGGTTTGTAATCTCTGGTTCTATCTCTCTATCAAATAAACAAATAAAATCTTAAAAAAAAAAAAAAAGATCAGTGGTGTATAACTGGGGGGAAGTCCTGACTCCTTTGAGAATATGATGGAAGTTATAAAGCATCTTCATGCAAATTAATACATACTCGTCCATGTAGGTTTTCTTTGAGATGTCCATAGACACCTGGTGATCATCCTTATGAAGAGCCCAGGGGCCTCCCAGCTTTCTGCCATGTTTGCTTACTAAACTTAGAAAAAGAGGTTGAAAAACCATCAGGGTTTCTTTAAAAAACAGCCTGAGAATCCTTTGTTAAAGGAGCTTGGAGTTTTAGCTACATGCACATATGGGGTTGATTTCTGTGCCTTCTGAATTCTAGGTAATGTTCCAAGACACACATGCCCCAGAATAATTGAATTCATGCAAACAATGAAAGGCCAGAGCAGGAGACCAAGCACATAGGCTTTGGTGCATTTGCAACGGGTCCCCAGATCTTAGAATCTGATGAACATCAGCCAAACCTTGAAGGCCAAAGAGTCTGGTCCACAGAAACATGGCCAGGGGAGCCAGAATGTTACCCTGGCCGTATCCAGTTCCTCTCTAGGGCAGAATGGAAACAGGTGGAATATGGTGTTGCAGCTGGAATGATGAAATCAATGTGTCAAGCACATGGGCTGATCCCAAATAATGGAATGGAGTTGGAGTTGTATCATGTGTACGTTTTACTTGCATTACTTCAACTACACCAAAAAGGAAAGTAGAAGGGAAAAACATAAGAGCAACATAAAGAGTGAATAACTTGAATAATGCAGGCTCTGAGGCCAATCCATTAAATGAACACATGCCAAAGGGCATGGAGATGCAAGGCTGTTGGCAAAACTTAGAAAAGTAAGAACATGTGAAGGATTTTAGGGATTTCTTGGCCACTGACAAGGGAGTGAGCCCACTGTTCAGCTAGATTAGGGAGTGTTGAAGAAAGGCAGAGAAATTTGGGACCAAGGCCACAAAGAAACATTAGCCAGCGTAGGATGAGATAAGCCTGTGAAATCATCTGCAAAAGATGGGAACACCTAGATATCGTGTTTGGTAGTGAAGGAAGGTAGGAGATGAGTGCCCTCTATCATAGAAATGGATGATACAACAGTCATTCTTGGCAGAAAAAGGAAAAGGAAAACAAAAGTGTATCAACAAAGAAGTATGGCCAGAGCTCTGGAGTCACTAGCTGCTGTGTTCCTATGTCTGGCTGGTACATCGCTGGACTACATATTTGTTGGATGCTCCCAGGTTTTGTCACTGAGAGGTATTTGAAGTACTGAGTAAGTAGAGTGGAGGTGATGTCACACCTGAGCTTGAGCAAGAGAACCTGAGCAGGAAAGTCACTGTCATGTGAAACACTAGGCTCAGCCCCACAGGTCTCCAGGAGTGTGTGAAAAGCACTTGGTCCACATTACATACTATCCATCACCATCACTAACCAAGCCCCAGTGATGAAAGATTTGGGGTCACAGCCTATGGGGGAAAAATTTAGGCCTGAACTTACCTATTCATTTCTTAACTCTCCCCACAGTGTGGGGAGATTTCTTACCACAGTGTTCCATGGGCCTCTGCACTTGTCATCCACAATTAAACCTCAAAGAAAGTCAATCCCACGAGAGTCATGGGGTACATGAAGTGGCCATTTCTTGGACTCCAAGAGCAAGTGGAATTACTGTACAAAGGATCAAATGCAATTCAGGGGCATTTTCTAATGGTGAGGGGGGGATAAAGAATCCCTCCTTAAAAAAAAAAAAAAAAAAAAAAGAATCCCTCCTTATCATTGTGACCTCCCTTAGAATGGGCAGAAATGCATCATATTGGCAGATCCATTTGTCTATAAAATTCTGTTATCACATCTGCAAAATTGCTAGAAAAAAGTTATCACTATCATTTGCATAGTACTTTCCAGTTTAGGATGTGTCTTAATATACATTGTCTCACAGCACGGTTGGGGTGAGAAGCCTGAGGCTCAGGACATTTGGTGACTCGTCAAGGTTCCGACCTAGAATGGGATGCCTGTTTGGTCACAATGGTGAGGAACCCAATTTAGCCACTAATACCAAGCTACAAAGAAAAGGAACAGCTGTTTGTTGGTCTATTTTCTCAGGATAGCAACTTGCAAGTTTCTAACAAACCAATGAGGCTATTAGGGCACTGGCTTTTCAAATTCCATCACTAACCCAGGATGAGTGCACGCCCAGTTTTACAGGCTTCCCTGGAAATAACGCTGGGTCTCCACTCTTGCCTATACCTTCCCAATTCGGGGCTATTGTCTTGTTATTTTTGATTCCCCTCCTCCATGTATTCATTATAAAATCCTTCCCATTCTTAAGACTCTAAACTATGTGTGAATGCAAATGCAGGAAGCATTTGTCATGCACATCACTTTCCATGTGGCTACTTCTTCCTTTAGATGATGCCGAAATGTGTGTTAGTCTTGCAGTACTTTTGTAACAGGAATTTTCTCATTATGGCAAACCAAAAATGGCAAGAGATGGCTTATTTTGCATGTAATTTAGGCAGTCTTTTATTTATTCTTGTGTAATTGTAATAACGTCTCTGGAACTCAATATTATATTCAAACCTCCAGATCCCTAATGCAGTTGAAAATAAAACAGAAGGAACAACTTTAATTTTAAAGAGGAAAACAATGGCTGAGCTCATAGAAGGTAATTATAACTCCAGGAAAGCCTCAAGTTTCCTGCACAAATGTTTCTCAGAATGGGCCTTCTTCTCCCTTCGCAGTCTGCACTCTGATAGCCAGAGAGAGGACAAATTTCTACCTATGAATCAGGCTATCGGGGGAAATTTTCAAAGTGTTCATTTTTCACATGATGGGACATTAGGCATACATTCAAATGAATTTTCAAATCATTTGTAATGTCATGGGAAGCAGACGAAGATATTGAACTATGTTCTATAATCTCATTGATATAAAAATATGTAATATAAAATATATTTTAAGTGGCTGGGGAGAAGCACCTGAAATGTTTATTAATCATCTATGAGTTATGCAATGATGACTGACTCTTGTGTTCCTTTATTCTTCTCCTAGGTTTCTACACTAGTCATATATTGCTTTTTTTCCTAAAAAAACAAAAAATCTTTTCTTTAAGCAGTCCTTCCCGTTTTACAGGAATAATGTGTCAGTTGGCACTTCTGCAAAGAACCACTTTCATAGTCAGCTCATCCTTCGCTCAGGACTTACTCTAAATGCTCTACCAGCACTCTTCCTTTCCCACTCTGTGTGCTCTTCCTAGGCAAGCTTGTCTACACCCATTGCTTCTGTTACAATCGGTATATTGATGACTTCCAAATATATATCCACATTCCAGAACTTTCCTCTGACCTCTAAACTTGTGCATACAGTTGCCCATTTAGTGTGTCCACCATGATCACTCACTGGCAACTTACACTCGTGTATGCAAATCAGAACTCCGGGCCCTTCCTCCATGCCCAGCCCCCTTTCTGCTTTCCTGTCTCAGCGAGTGTCACCACCATCTCCATCATTACATAAGCCAGGAACGTGGCTTGCCATCTCCCTCTTCATCATACTACATATATCCTGTACATTAACCAGTCCTACTGCTTCTTCTTACAAAAGGTCTCTCAAACCTACCTGCTTTGTTCCATCTTCATGGACACCCCACTGGGTGAAGACATCATCTCTCCCCTGGAGATGGTTGGTTTTTCTGTATCTACTCTTGCCTTTTTCCAGTCAAATTTATCATCTTGAAAATATGAATTTGGTCGTGTCCTTCCTCAAACTTTAAATCCTTTTATCCTTCCCTCTTCTTTTAAGATGAAATATAAAATGTTTGTCAAAATCTACAGGACTCTCAACAATATGGACACTTCATTCAGTTCTGCCCTTCCCTTCGATTTCTGTGGGATGATGTTATGGAGGGGAAAACCCACAGAATTTGAAAACAAGGCTTCCCCTTTTATAAAAACTATATTGGAAGGAGACATCTTACCTGCCAAGGGTCAGGGACAACGTCTACCCAGTTCTTAACACATCAAAATGACAGGCTTTCTCTTTGATCTAGGTACAACAAGGGATCACTCCAAGATTTGCACTATAGTCCGCAAAGGAAAGGACCTTGTAATGCTCAGGTAGGGAAGAAGAAACATGGTGATACTCACTAGGGAGGGAAAGGTGACCCTTGACATAAGCCATCAAACAGCAAAAGGTTATTTATATAGGGGCTCTGAGAACATGTATTTAAAGAAAGTATTTGTCCAGTACAGCATTTAGGATCAATAAGAGATTACAGTATTTGTCCAGGAGAGTAAGGCATTTAAGCTCTATACAGGGTTCAAGATATTTGCCCACGGCAGTAAAACATTAAGGCTCTCTTTGGCTGATATTTGCAGAGAATGAGTCAAGAACATCTGTTCATCATGGAGGGGCTGATTTCCTCATCCCTAACAGCAACTTTCATGACGCGCCTCGAGGAAGAAAGTGCCCTTCCTGCTCAGTTCAATTTCACGTTACTGTCCACTCTATTTGAGAAACTCTTCTCCTTCCCTCCTCTCCTTTTCAGGGATAATTCCTGTTCTTCCTGGGGATCTCAGTTCAACATCACTTCCTCTGTGACAGTTGCCCTGTTTAACTGATCATCAGCTGTTAATTGATTAACTACTTCTTGATGAACTCTCCTAGAGCTGGCATGTTGTTCAAGTAATTAATTGAAAAAAAAATAATTAATTGACTAATTCATGCTAGCATCTAAGTTCCAGAATATGACTATCAGACTCGTCAACATTGCCCTCACTCTCAGCATGAGAACTTACACCTTTTAGAAATATTTGTTGAAAGAGTAAATTAATTCTTTGTGTCGTTTAATATTCATTTACAAAAAGGTAATTCCCTTGACACAAGGATGTTGTTGAAATTGTCATATCTCTCTTTGTATCTCCTCAAACCTGATTTACTTGGCCCACAGTAAATCTTCAATCAATGCTCTGATACATACCTAAATAGATAAATAAAAAGGGAGACAAATACATAATAGTTTCTTTTACCACACTGTTATGAGATACAGCAACAATCTTAAATTTTTGGTTGCAGGATCCTTTCATTTTAAAATTTATTTAGGACCTCAAAGAGCTGCTTATCTAATATGCACAACACAGACACATTTACATATATACTAACATATTTAAATATATACTTTATATATATCTATCAACTATAAATATAAATAAATAACTATAAATCTAAATATAAACTATAAATATATATGGTGGCGGAAGCTGATTCTTATCAACTAAGAATTAAAACTGGAAAACTTTTTAAAATATCAACTTAATAATTTACTAAAAAAACAAATGCATTACAAGTTAATAAAAATACCACACTTTTATGAAAAATACTGTATTTCCAAACCCAAAACATATTTAGTCAGAAAAATGGCATTGTTTTGCATTAAAAAAAAATCTCTAATGTCTAGTTTAAAGAAGACAACAGAATTCTCATATCTGCAATCTGCTGCAATATGTTGGTTTCTTTGAAGTATATGAAGAAAATATGGCACCATACAACTGTAGTTGGGAGAGATTTTAATAGTCTTTTTCAGTAATTGTGCATATTTGTCTTTACTACTACATCAACTCTCAGCAAGTTGCAATTTCTTAAATATTAGTTGCAATATAGAATTTGAAACATTATTAATGAACATTTTTCATATACTATTACATTAAAATCTATCAGTTTAATTTGTACTTTGAATAGATATTCAACTTATTATGTCTTTGTAACATGGCGCAGAAACCATTTAGAAAATATTAATTCACTGAGTTATGCTGATCCTCTAAGTGTCATATTTCATTATACCATATGTAAAATTACATAACATCACCACAAATCACATCAAAAAAGTCATTATTGGAAAGTTGTCAAGCTCACGATGGCAAATACAAATTTTCCAAAAGTCTGATTTTCACTTGAAACCTTAAATTTTATTTTTGGCAACAAAAATTCAGTTATTGTACTTAACATGATGGCTTCACTTGATATATTTTTAGAAAAATGTTTTCTAAATGCCCAAGTACAAGCAACCAGAATTTATTTGTCATTTTTCAAGTAAAACTGGCTTTTTATTTTTTTAAAAAAGTAGCAACTTTAGCTCTTAACATTGACAATTATATAAGTGCTTTCCCTCTAGGAAAGCATCATGCTCCATATGTAGCAGAAGTATTTTATGTGTGCTTGCCTTTTTACCATGCCATACTTGAGGGGGAAATTCAAGAGCTGGCTCTCAAAAGTGGCATCTATTGGCAATCAATATTTCATCTTGGAGTTCAGCCCTCAGCCCCTGTTGACTCTGATGCAAAGTTATGCTTTCCAATACCTCCATCTTTGTAACAATTCAATTGAATCCTGCATCTACAAATTATACCTCAGAACCTAGCTGATAGTTTTATCATTATCCCTATAGGTATGCCTTGTTGTTCACAAGGGGTACTTAAGCAAGAGATGTCAGTTAGGAAAGAACAAAACAAAACCAACTCAAATTCTAGGTCCTCTTGTGGGTGGCTGGGGCAACTCTTTTTATATTCATCAAGAGCACATGGAGGTAGGAAAAAGAAAGCTGAACAACCACCTCCGGGGTGTGTCTGGGGATTGGAGAGGATGATGCCGGTACAGGAGAGGAAGTAATCAGAGAGCAAGAATCTAGAAAGGAGGCTTGAAGATAGAACTGAGACTGGGCGATCATTTTCTTCTGCATTAAATAATGATAAGGGTTTCCAAAAACACTTACCTCATTGATGTAGTGATTTAGCCAAGAAGCGCAAAACCACTGTCATTAGGGAACAAGTAAATGGTTCAGGAAATTAATAATAGAGCAACCACCAGGAGCCACAGAGCCCCCACTATCCCCAGAAAAGCAGAGTTTCTCCTCCTCCATTGGCTGCCCTTTTCACTGTCAACAAGTGTTTGAAAACACTCTTGAGCATTTTAGGATTAGGATTTAGGGGATACTTAGCCTTGAGATATATTTTAGAAATTTGATGTTTCCTGTATATTTTCCCTGTTAATTAAATCTCCATTAAAAGTAACTTCAAAGGGATAAACCATGAGAAGAAGGAATGTCTTAGTCTTACCTAATGAAAGATGCTGCTCAAGTGTAGATTCCCCCAAGAACTGCATTTCTATGATTTTCTTTGTTTTACCAAGCTACAGTAGAGTTCAATGCATCTCTATATCCTTGGACAAGTTACTTAACCTCTCTGACCCTCTGTTTCCTCTTTTGTAAAATAAGAATAATAATAGTACTTATTTACAAAGACAGACATGAGGGTTAATAAGATATTGCACATGCATTATTTAGCATTGCTTGGGACATACTAATATATAATAAACAGTGGCAGGGTGATGGTGGTGGCAGTGGCTGTGGCAGAAATGGTGGTGTTGGTAGTAATGACTCTGATGGTAGTGAAGATCTTGCTGGTGACAGGGGGTTAAGAACAGTAGGTGGGGTGGCAGCAGTGGCAGCAGTAGTGATGGCAATAATTGTTATGGTGATGATGGAGATGATGATGGTGGTGGTAGTGGCAGTCCTGGAGGTGGAAGTGGTGGAGATTATGGTAGAAGTGATGGGGGTGGTGGTGGAGGAGGTGGAGCTGATGGAGTTGGAAGTGGAGGCGTTGATAGAGGTGATGGGGGTGGAGGTAGTGGTGGAGTTGGAGTGATGGTGGGAAAGGTGGAGGTGATGATAATGGCAAGATGGAGGAGGCAATGGTGGTGGTAGAGGTGATGGTGGATGTGGAGGTGAAGGTAATCGTGGTGGTAGAGGTGGAAGTGACAATGATACAGATGATGTTGGTGGAGATGATGATGGAGGTGGTGGTAGAAGTGATGGAGCTGATGATGGGGAAAGATGGCAGTGATGGTTGTGGAAGTGATGGAAGTGAAGCAAAGTTGGAGATGATGGTAGCGGAGGTGGCATGATGGTGGAGGTGGTGGTAAAGATGATGGAAGTGATGGTGGGGAAAATGACAGTGGTAGAGGTGGTGGGTGCTGGATGCACTGTGTTTAATTATTAAAGCTAGGGTGGTTACTTCTGAGGAAATACAACTCTAACTAGTTTGGTGATCAGAGTTGACCAGGTCTCTGCAAAAGCATTCTAATATGTGAGAAGTATGGAAAACCATCTCTTCATGTAGGACTTCATTAGTTTTCTAGCTCTGCACCTGATATTATGTCATCCAGTCATGACACTCCCTATAGCTGCAGAATGTTGGGAAGAGGGACTATAATCATGAAGATGAAACCCATATATTGGATCAACTTAACTTGATAGAGGGTTAAAAGATCAATTTAAGTATTTTTCCTTCTGTCCCTTCAAACTCAACTTTTTCTCCCATTCCTGGATGAAATCTCAGACAGGATTTTCTGTTTTTAAATTGTTCTTTAGGGCTGCCTGGGTTGCACAGTGGATGAAGTGTCCGAATCTTGTTTTCAGCTCAGGTCGAGATCTCAGGGTCCTGGGATCAAGTCCTATACCAGGCTCCATGCTAGACAGGGGTCTGCTTGAGATTCTCTGTCTCCCTCTCTCTCAGTCCCTCCCCCAACCTCAAATAAATAAAAAAAAATTTCTTTTAACATGCATTTATTTATTTGTTTGGGAGGGGGAGGGGCAGAAGGAGAGGGACAAGCAGACTTCCCACCGAGTACAGAGCCCCATGCTCTATCAGATCAGGACCTGAACCAAAATCAAGAGTCAAATGTTCAACTGAATGGACCACCCAGGTGCCACATAAATTGTTTTCTGAGATAATAAATAATCCCTTTGTTTTGACAACAAAATGTAGGGTCCAATGTAGATATTACCTATTGTTAGTGGAGTAAAGTACAGTGATCAAAGCATTGTAAGTTCCTCACCCAATGCAAGCTTATTTCAGGCTGGATGCCTGGTCTCTGCTGTTCCAAGCAGGGCCAAGAGGGTGAGCAGATTAGAAGAAAGGGAAGCATCTTCCACACTGATCAGTTTCATCTGAGTTGATCCCTCTGGATAGAAGGTGGTTGGTACATGTTTGCTAGGTTTTGCCCTCACAGGCACTTTTGCAGGGTACTCACCATGCTTACCACACACACACACACACACACACACACCATGTGCATGCACACATGTGGAGCATAGAACCCTTGACTACCCCGTCTAAGAAGCCCTCCTGCACCATTCCCTACCTCCTCCCTTAAGCGTGGAAGTGCCTGCAGGGCTGCGGCTTGCAGAACTGGTTTGCCAATCTCTCAGCAAGCCCTGCTAAGGATGTGGGGGTACTTGGCACCTATTGTGCTGTTCTAAGGCTTTATGACCTGCTGAAAGCCTCAGAGTGACATTTTAACATGCTCCCACGATAGGGTTGAAGTGCTGGCAAATAAGAACTGAACAAAAAAAAATTATGAACATATTGGTCAAGGAAAACAAACACAAAGAGATAGACCATAATAATGAGAAAATACCCTGCATTTGCTGAGCAAAGCTTTTACATGTATTGTTACATAATTTTCAAAGAGTAGGCAATAGATATGGGGATTGCAGTAATATCCTAACATTTGGATAACATGGCTGAGTTTACAAAGAGCTTTCTCACATCCTGTCTCATTGGGTTCTCATAAAGGCACCTGCGACGTTGGTGCTGTTCGTCACATTCTACAGAGGAAGAGTCAGGGTCAGAAACAGCAAAGGGAGTTAATCTCACAGGCTAACCTACATTAACTGAGCCTTGCTGCCTAGGGCAGTGCTATCAAAGTACAGTCCAAGTGCAAGAAGTGGAAAATAAGCATTCAGGCACTCGTACAGCAATTTAATGTTGCCAGAACACCTTAGTGTGTGATCAGTGGACTTGATTCACTGGGCAGGGTATGGACCACACCATGGATTGCAAACTCGTGTGGTGAGTCTACTGTGGCATGTGCTGTGTACTAGTCGTGGGTAGTAGGACTGCATTCCAGTCTGCTGTGAGTGGGAAATTAAAGAGAGAAAAAACGGGCTCTTCACAATGGATGATTTGAAAAAATCGTGCCCTGTGCAGAGCAGTGTGCTCAGAAGCATCCAGAGCCCAGGCAATAGTGCTGTGGTTGATTAATGATGTCTGCCATGAGCACGGAGGTGAGAGGCAGTCAGCATACCACACTATACCCTCTCTGCTAGGTCACGGGGTCCTAGAAAAGTAGAACACGCCTAGATCTTGAAAAGAGACATATTTGCGGTAAAGGAAGCTAAACAGGATACTGATAAACCAAATTACAGAAACACCTATTTTCAAAATGTTTTCCAAATTTCAAAGACATTTCACATATACTATCTCATTGATACTTGGAATGATCTGGATAAGAAGACAAAGAAAGGAGCATTACTCCTCTATTGCAGGGAGTAAGTCCATGAACCAGAATTTCTAAGTTCTTGCCCATAATCACAGAGCTGGTCAGTATGGGGGGTGCGGAGCAGGGGGGACTGGAATCCGAGACCCCAGCATGTCTGTGGTCACCACCTCAGACTGCCACCTTGCACATGTGATGGTGAAATAAAGTGATATACATGAAAGCTCTGAGTAAAATGAAAATGTCATACGATAGCAGTTTTGGTACAGAAAAGTTGAGATAGTTTCATGGATGACATTCCAAAATGACTTTTAGATTGGAATCACGGAAAACAGGCCTTCATGGTAATAAAAAGCAATTGCCACATTCAAACAAACGTCTTGGCTGGACAGAAACTTTGGTCTAAGCTCGGGATGACAATTTCTCCCTTCATTTGGTATCTCAGGCCTTGTGGCAGGTATGATCATTTGCCTAATACTGAAAATAGGTTAGTGAAACTTTCCTTCCATCTGACAAACATCTATTGATTATTTGCTGTGTGTCAGAGACTGTACTAGGTACTGGAGTCACAGGCAAGAACAGAAATGAAAGATGCATGGGCAAATGTTTGCAATTTGCTATCTCACGTGTAATAATAATAAATATGTAGGAGATTCAGAATTGCTTTCGAGGAAGGAGTGATTCATTCTACGGATGGAGGGGGTAAGGAAAACAGGAAAGGAAAAGGATTCACAAAAGAGATGACCCGGCTGGGGGCATATTTTGAAGGGTGAATAAGCAGACAACCCAAGAAAGGGCGTTCAGACAAAGGAACAGCATGGCAAAGGCACAGAGGCTTTCAAACTCCATGATGGGGTCGGAGAAATAGACACTTTTATGCATTGTGTGTGTATATGTGTGCTGATTGTGGTAAAACATATACAAAATATATACAACATAACACTTTTCATTTAAAGTGTACAGTTCTGGATGTCTGCTTGGCTCAGTAGTTGAGAGTCTGCCATCAGCTCAGGGCATGATCCCGGAGTCCTAGAACGAGTCCCACATCAGGCTCCCCCCACCGGGGAGCCTGCTTCTCCCTCTGACTATGTCTCTGCTTCTCTCTCTGTGTCTCTCATGAATAAATAAATAAAATTTAAAAAGTAAAGTGTACATATAGTTCAGTGGCATTAAGTACATTCACAGTGTTGGGCAGCCATACCATGTAGCTTCTAAGAGAAACTCACCTACTGTAAACACTTGGCCTTACTGAAACTAGCCCAACACTTAACCTGACAAAGACTTAGTTTCTTCTTTGATAATGTAAGGTTACAGACAGAACCTGCCTCACTGGGTTGCTGTGAAGGCTCACCGTGTAGAGTGGTTACAACAGTATTGGCACAAGGTAAATGCTTCCTGTTTTATTGTTGTTGGTGATGATTGGTGGTGGTGGTGGTGGTGGTGGTGGTGGTGGTGATCTCCACTTGACTTGGCCCCTCACACTCCAATGCCACACCCTGGCTTCTTGGACCAAATATGGAATGAATGTGGGATCATTTGATTATGATATGACGTCATGGAGCACAGAGTATTTAGTGAAACCACTGACGACTGTTGTGCTTGGTATCTCCCTCAGGGGTAGGAAGATCTACCCCTTGGTATCTCTTGGTAGGGAACTGCTGGCTGGAGGCTGTGGATGTATTCTCCCAGAAACCACACCACCCTGCCAACCACTTCTGCAAATCCAGCCCGTCCTCATTGTTCACAGATTCCAATTTGTCAATTCACCCACCTGCTAAAATGTATTTGTAACTCCGAGTCAGTAGTCATGGCACTGTCATGGTCATTTGCAGACACAGACAGAGCGGCAAAAAATTCGAGTTGCCAATGTGCACATTCCCAGCTGGGTTCAAACAAGGTACCACTCTGCCTTCTTGCTTCAGCTCTCATTCTGTAAACAAGTGCCCTTATCATGGTCTACTTAGTGTCATGTTTTTCACATTTCTGTGCTTTTGGTTGGTGATGTCGCTGTTTACAATGGCCTTCAGGCATAGTGCTGAAGCGCTGTCCCATGGTCCTAAGTGCAAGAAGGCTGCAATGTGCCCCACGGAGAAAATAGGTGTGTGAATAAGCTCTGCTCAGGCATGAGTTTTTGCTGTTGGTCGTGAGCTCCGTGTTGATGAGTCAACAACATCTACTATAAATAAGGTGTCTTGGGACACCTGGGTGGCTCAGTTGGCTAAGTGTCTGCCTTTGGCTCAGGTCATGATCCCAGGGTCCTGGGATCCAGCCCCACATCAAGTTCCCTGCTCAGTGAGGAGCCTACTTCTCCCTCTCCCTCTGCTATTCCCCCTGCTTCTGTTCTCTCTGCCAAATAAATAAAAATCCTTAAAATAAATAAATAAAGTGCCCTTACACAGAAACATATCTAAAACAAGCTTATGGATGGATGAAAATGTGATCAGAGGTTGGCAAAAACCTAACCCTGCACTTCCCCCAGAAACAATGTTTCTGAATTTGCTATTTTGATGTTTGTGGTGATTTTTACACATCTAGGTACCTCGAATAACAGGAATTGGCTGCACAAGGAAGAAAATGACCCAGGGAGGCCCACAGTGTGTAACCAAATTGGTGGGGAGAAGAGTACAAGGACAATAAAAACTCCTCTGGGGGAGGCCACATCCTGGTGGAGGGGGGAAGGCCTTCTGCTCTTGTGTTTGGTGACTCAAGCAAGACAGGAGATATTCCCACAGGGGTTTGGGCATAAGATGTCTCCATAACTGGTAAAAAAAAAAAAATAAATAAGAAAAGGTCTCTGAGAATGGACTTTTGGGTTTTGGGTTTGGGGTTGTGGCACACAAACTTGCCCTTTCAGAAAGCTGCCTATGTAGACTCAAAATGGCTTCATTCCAATTTCCCCTTCCCCTGGAACTATGGTGTACCTTCTGGGAAATGATTCTACTTCTTTCCTGACCAGACCATCCCATGTCTCTCCTTCTAGATAGTACTCAGAGAGATACGAAAATGTCCCAAAGATGACTGCTTTGTATCTGTTGTGGCAGATGAGGACATCCACCTCTGGGACTGTACTAAGCCCTGCCCAGATCTTCTCATCAAAGATGAAACCCTGCATTTGCACAGTTAAAAACAGTTCGTCTTGCTCCTGTGGGTCATGTTTAGAGCTGAGTAGGAGGCATCTGGTATCATGGTGACATTCTGAAGGTGATGCCAGGAGCTGAAATACTGGCAGAGGTGATGCTGAGAGAACCGAGGACAGACACCTTGTTGCTTATCATCTGTCTGCAAAGCCACTGTGCAGAGGTGACGTGGAGGTGATGATATCTACCTGGTGCATTGGAGGAGAGAGCCTTGTACCACTCTGGGCAGTACTTCCCCAAAGGGTCACCTGCCCTTCCTCTCTCCTTCCCTCATCTCTTTCCTTCCTTCTCCTTCCCTCCCAGCTCCTTCCTCCCTGTCATATGTTCATCTGGATCATGCTCTTTCAAAGTAATCAATATCATGCCCTTGCTACTTGGTGAATGGAACTTAGAGATAGACGTCTTGGGTCTGAGCCTTTCGTTGTCACCCACTTATTACATACACAGCTTGGTCATCAAATATTGCCTGTCTACTCAGTTCCAGGCACCATTCTGGGCTTTCAGGTTCATTTAGGAAATAAGCAGAATGGGCAGCTATCCTCATGAAGCTCAGATTCTAGCAGGCATGGAAAGACAATACATGGTAAAGGTCGTAATCATGTAAGTTAGAAAATGATAAATGCTAGGGGAGAGAAAACATGGAGCAGGATTAAGAGGATGCACACAGCAGTATGAGGGAAGACTACAAGTGGTTAACCTCTCCACGACTCTGCACACTCACAGGTAAATGGGGGTGACATCCCCTACCTCTCCTTCCCAGGATGCAGTGAGACAATACAGGTGAAAGGAACATATACATCATAAACCATTAGATGAACATTTACTTTTTGAAGAAGAATCTGCTCATCTGCATGGTCCAAAGTTTAACATAAACTCCTCATTTGGACATGAAAATGAGGGAAATGAGGGAAATTCACATGTGTTGAGTGCCTACCTTGGGCCATTTACTGTGTCAGCTCTCTTCTCTAGAGAGCTCCTCTTGTTTCCACACTGAGCATCATTATCCCAGTTTTGTGACTGAGGAGTGAAGTAACTTGCCCAAGGTCAGGGCACAGAACTGGGGGAAATCCAGAACTGGGCTGAGGATCCATTTCCGTCTTTCTGAGCCTCTTTCCCCAGGGGATCTAAAGCGTTAACCCTGCTAGATGACCTCTAAAATTCCTCCAATTCCAAGAGTGCTCCGTGTCTCAGTGATTACTCTTCTGGGTGAGGATAATTGGATGACCCAGAGAAAAACACATCTCTGAAAGGAAATGTGTCCCTTAGTTTCTAACAGGAAGGTCATTTCTCAGCAATCCTGGCAGCATAGACCTCGGGGGAAGCTGCCATCAGCAGGCTGGCAGGGGAAGGTTAGATGGGGGGCTACAGAAGCTTGGCTCAAGGGGCTTCCTCCACCTTGTGGTGTCCTGGACCCAAGAAGAAAATAAAAGCATGAGGGATTTTGCTGGTGCTTCCAAGCCTCCTATTAACAAAATAAGAAGGATGGGCCACAGCTGAAGAAGCAGCTTCTAACAGGGAGGTAATTATGAGAAGAGAGAAAGCTTCTTCCTTTAAAGACAGAGTACTGCCTCTGTTGAAAGTACAAAGTGGCTTAGGAGAGGAAAAAAAAAAAATATATATATATATAATGTATCTGTGTGTGTGTGTATATATATATATATATATAATTTCAAGTTCCAAGCTTGTGCACAGAAAGAATTAACAGGCATCTTAAATACTGCTCACCAAAAAGTTGATCAGGAAAAAAAATGTTTTTTTCATGCCATTTTTCCTAGTGTTTGAGGTTTTCAGATATTAAATCACTTAATATTATAGATAACATAGTGTTTTTTGGCTGTTATCTCGTGTCCGATCCCTGCCAGGTTATGAATAAAGATAGTCTGATTTACATATTTATTAGCTACATTTTACAAGAAAATAGCAGCCCTGTGTCTCCCATGGTCCATAATCTGCATTGACTGGCAAGGACATTTAAAATAAGCCCCTGTCACAAATTCTCATTTTATACTGGTCACAGTGATAGCTGCACATAAAATTATAATAGGGAGACACTCCCAAGTCTGTTCTGAATATCAATTTTAAGTGCAATGAGGTCATCTGGTGTGTCTGTGACCCTTCTAATTAGATAAGGGAGTTACTGATACCCCTGAATTCCCACCTTGGGAACACTGTGGCCTGGGTCAGCTCACAGGACAAAAGTGCAGATTATGACATGCTCTGTTTGGAAGTGGTGACATCAGTGCCCTTTGCAGAAAGTTCTCTCACCTAGAGAAGGCATTAAATGAAGCACCCTGTGTCTGGGGTCCTAACATCCACAATAATAGTTTGTCTAAAACCATTAGAGCCACTTGGATACCACTACCGACTTCCTGTTATTCTCCTGAGAGTATGGACTCCTTCAACCAGAAAGCACTGACCACAATTAGTCTCTTAGTCCAATTTCCTTTATCTTGTAGAAAAATACGTGTATATAAAATTTTAATAAGGATTTCTCTTCTCAGACATAAGAGGACCTGCCAAGTAGAAATGATTTGGCAAGAAAGTATAGGCATTCTGATTGAAGAGGAGTCTGTGAAGATAGAGCTGAGCTGGTCCCCTAAGACCTCGTATCTTTTTTATTTCCTACAGCAGAGATGCTCACCCATGTTGGAAGCGGGGAACACCCTGCAGGTGGGCACCAGAGAATAAAATTATGGATGAATCCACATTTTCATTTTCTGAATACACCTTTGGGTTTCATAAAATTTGGAACAACTGACATCATCAAGTGATGATTCAATATGATGTTAGGGGCATCTTCTGTGTTGGACTCACATTACTATGGAAAAGGAAATCTCTTTAACATGCTACTGCTTAATTGTTAATCCAACCTCTTGCCTATTTCCTGGTCATGGGAAGGACTATAAAACAACATGGACATTTTGCACAGAGGCATTTATTGTCTCTTTCCTCAAGAACCTGGAAAAAATTTTTTACCCATTCCAAAGGCAGGCATCTTCTGAGAAGTCATACCAAACGTAATTTGCATCTTTATCAAAGGAGAGCAACCCAAGGCTGCTTTAGAGATTTGCTGGCCACTAGCAGGTCCTGTTTCTGGGCCATCAGTCTTCTCTTAGTGGCTTTTTTGAAAGATTCACTCATTTACCCAGAGATTTAGTCCCATAAATGCAAAGAAATGATGAGATATATAATGTACATCTAAGGATCGCTGGTTGATGTTCCAGGGGGAGGATGCTGATAGGCAGGAAAGTGTCTTCCTTCAGACAAGTATCAAGTTTTAATTTGCTTCAACTATCTTGAAACTGGAATCTTCCAAACTGAGTTTGATTGTCTAAGGTCAGAGACTTCCCACAGACATGTGGCTCTTGTAAAGCATGAGATGAATCCTTATCTAATCTTTCCCAGGCCTTCTGTGAGCTGGCACACCATTTGGACAACCTGGCTTTCTCCTTGAGTAGTTTAAGGAGAAACGTTGGCAACTCCTCACAACAAGAACAAAGCTTTCTCTCCAATGCTTAACCTACCAATCAGAATCAAGACACTTTTCAGGAGGGACTTGTCCTCTACTTGACCCACAGGGATTTCCCTGAGATGTTCCATTATAGCCTTAGAGGGATCCAAGGAGTGGAGACCAAGCAACAACTAAAGGGATGCTGCAGGAGAAGATAAAGGTGGGTTGAGGATGAGAAAGACAGCCCTGAGAAAAACAGGAGTGTTCCACTGCCTTGGTCTCCCACCCCCCTCTCATCCTCACCTACAAGAAGGATTTTCTCGGGATCCCTGGGTGGCGCAGTGGTTTAGCTCCTGCCTTTGGCCTAGGGCGTGATCCTGGAGACCCAGGATCAAATCCCACGTCGGGCTCCCGGTGCATGGAGCCTGCTTCTCCCTCTGCCTATGTCTCTGCCTCTCTCTCTCTCTCTGTGTGACTATCATAAATAAAAAAAAATAATAAATTAAAAAAAATTTTAAAAAAAAGAAGGATTTTCTCAATGCCAGTCCTCTCCATTAGCCCCTCAACAATGCCATTAAAAAGGAAATTTGGAAATTATACATACATATGTGTGTGAGAGAGAAAGAATGAATAAAGAAGTGAAGGTTATGAAAAAGACAAAAGATAACAAACATTAGTGAGGATGTGAAAAAAAGGAGAACCCTTCTGACTGTTGGTGAGATGTAAATTGTTCAGCCACTATGGAAAACAGTATGGAGATCCCTCAAAATATTAAAAGTAGAACTGCCATATGACCCAGAATACTACTTCTGAATATTTATCCAAAAGAAATGAAAAGAGTACCTAAAAGGGATTTCTGCACTCCCATGTTTATCACAGCATTATTCACAATGGCTAAGATATGGAAACAAGCTAAATATCCAACAGCAGATGAGTAAAGAAAAGTAGCATATATATACAATGGAATACCATTCAGCCTTAAAATTTTTTAAAAAGAAAAAAGGAAATCCTGCCATTTGCAACAACATGGGTGAAACTGGAGGATATTATGCTAAATGAGATAAGCCAGACACCAAAAGACAAATGCTGGGTGATCTTACTTATGTGAGGAATCTATAATAGTCAAACTGCTAGAAGCAGAGAGTGAGAAAGGTGGTTACCAGAGGCTTGGGGAATAATGCTCTGGGAAGATTCTGGCCAAAGGGAACAAAATTTCAGTTATACAAGACGAATGAGTTCTGGAGATCTGATGTACAGCATGGTTACTATAGTTAAGAATACTGTATTGTATATTTGAAATTTGCTGAGGTGGTAGATCTTAGGTGTTCTCACGGAGGGAAGGAAGGAAGGAAGGAAGGAATAAAAAGGCAATGTGGCACCTGGGTGGCTCAGTTGGTTAAGTGTCTTAGATCATGATCCTGGAGTTCCTGGAGTCTTGGGATGAAGCCCCATGTCCTACTCCCTGCTCAGTGGGAAGTCAGTTTCTCTCTATGCCCCTCTCCCCACTCATGCTCTCTCACTCATAGATGAATACATAAAATCTTAAAAGAAAGAAAGAAAGAAAGAAAGAAAGAAAGAAAGAAAGAAAGAAAGAAAGAAAGAAAGAAAACTATGTGAAGCAATAGATACGTTAATTAGCCTGATTATAGTGATTATTTTACAATGTATATATATATCAAAATATCACATTGTATACCTTACATAGGTACAATTTTTATTTGTCCATTATACCTCAATAAAGCTGGAAAAAAATGAAAGTAACAAATTTTGGAGTACTTATTGAATTGCTATACCAGGCTCCCTTGAACTGACTTGCCCCTCTTCAGTGATAAGACCCACACTCAATGTTGTGGGTAGCTCACCTGCAGCTAACAAAAGCCAGATTTTTCAGGAATAAGGAAATTCCAGAATGACTGAAAATGTCTTGGCTGAAAGCTCTGTAGATCAACCAAACAGAAGAGAAGAGTAATGTGTCCAAACTCTTCTCATGTAAGTTTCCTCAGCCTAAAATAAAGATACTAATAAAATCTGCCCCATCAGATCATCATGAAGATTGAATTAATTCATTCATGAAAAACCTTTTAGAATATAAGTAGTCAATAAGTGCTAGCTAGCATTCATATTATAGCAACACAATATGAAAAGATAAAAATAAGGTCCTGTGTCCAGAAACTTTCTACCCAGGGGGAAGGCAGAGGTTAAAATAAGCAGATGGAACAAATAGGACAATTCCTGTAGCAGAAATGAGTGCATCTGGGAAGACTAGAATTTTCCTACTTTTTCTAGAGAGTAAAGAAAACTCCCAGAGAGGGTGGCCCTTGAGCTAGAATATCAAGGATAAATAGTAGGAGTGTCTTCTACACAATGTAGCGTTTTTTTTTTCTCTCCAAGCCAAAGACATAGAATGCGCCAAGGTACGTGGATGCAAGACAACAGTGGAGTGGCCAGAAGTGCAAATACTTCAGATCTTGTACTCTAAGGTTGAGTCAAGTGTAAAATGAACCAGTGGTATGATTTTTTTAATTGCCAAAGATTTGAAAACTCGGGCAAGCAAGAACCAATTCACACTTCTTAACTATAGGGAAGTTGATATTATCAGGCTTCTTGTTAAAGGAAAGCATCAGATGTTTCTGCTCCTGGCTATTATTTGTTCCAGAGCAATATATTAACACTGTATATATTCTCTGGAAATTATCCTAATTAAGTAAACAATACACAAGATCTGAAACAGATCCTGAGGCAGTGTTGCCAATGTGCAATTTAAAGTTGGAAGTATGAAAAAAAATAAAGTTGGAAGTATGTTTTTATTTTAGGTATCCTGTTTCCCAGGTACTAAAAAGCATCATGACCCTCCACCAAGGCAAGATGTCATTTCCTGCTGTTACTAGTCAAGTGTTCTCCCCAAGAAACAAAACCGTAAGATACCTATATCTGTATCTGTCTTATATTCGTTTCCACCTATCTATCTATAATGGTATTTATTAAAAGGAATTGGCAAATTGGCTCACACAGTGATGGAGGTTGGTAAGTCCCAAGATCTGTATTCAGCAAGCTGGAGACCCAGGAGAGTCAGTGAGTTAGTTGCAGTCTGAGTCAGAAGGCCTGAAGATCAGGAGAATAGATGATGTTGCTCTAGCTCAAAAGCCTACAGGCTAGAGACCCAAGAAGAGCCAATGTTTCCATTCCAATCTGAAGACAGGAGAAAACCATGTGCCAGCTTGAGGACAGTCAGGCAGAGGAAATTTTCTCTTAGTCTTAGGAGGATCACCCTTTTTGTTCCATTCAGGCCCTCAACTGATTGGATGAGGCCCACCCACAACATGGAGGCAACTTTTTACCCAGTCTATCACTTCAAATGGTAATCTCATCCAGAAACACCCTCACAAAACATGCCCAGATTAATGTCTGACCAAATATCTGGGCATGCGTGGTCCGGCCATTTGACACAAAAAATTAATCATCACACTTGGTTTGATATACAGTTTGGCATTTGCATTCTATATGGTAGAGCTTTCTTTGGAAACTTTGTTATTTGCAGTGTCAAAGATAATTACTCAACCCCAAACTGGATGCATAAGACGCATAATAAGGAAAGGCTTCAGAGTTCAGAAGGTCTGATTTGCACTTCCCTAACTGCCTAAATTTCTTATAACTCGGCAGCAAAGTAAAATGTGATCAGTAAAATGTGATCGAGGATCTACAGAAGGGGTCCAAAAGATTGTAACTTGTGACAAGAAGTTCTGAGGACTCCCATAATGAGAGAGGGGGAAATACTCCGACATCAGAGGACTTGACACTGGTAAGTTTTCAAGGCAGAGTGTGGCTATTCTTTATAAAATATGTATCATTAAAATCCTGCTCCTGCACAGAGCAGACTTTTACAGCTGCCCACACACGGCAAACTAAAACAATGTTCTGGCAATCACTTCTCAGACCCAATGGATGTAAACAGGCAATCCCGTTAATTCAGAGCTGGGGTGATTTTCCTCTTGGCTTTCTTTACCAGTCTTTGCTCTGCACATCGATCACACTAATTGGTTAATGGTGAGCTTTGCACTGGGCTTCCTGCTGCTTGAAATCCCCAGGGAGTTTCATTTTAGGTAGAAAAATTTCTATCTCCCTATCCCCACACAAAACCCTTTTTCCAAAATTGGAAGAGAATCAAGATTTAATTAAGATTTTTCTCCCCTTAAAGTGTCCACTTGACCACTCCCTTGTGCACCTCACTTAATGCCTTAGGGACAAGGCTTGATTCTGGCAACACTTCTTGTGCTTTTGGCCAACTGGCAAAGCCTCAAGTCTAGAAACTGGCCCTTGATTCAGGAACCCTGTTTGGTGTCCCTACATTATGAAACTACCTGTGAAATTTGTGCCCTGGCCCCCTATGATTTATAAGAAGTATAAATATGTATATATATAATATATATATAATATATTATATAATATATATTAAATAATATAGATATATTTCAGGTTATAAATTATATTTCTCATAGGTGTTTCATCTTTGTCCACAGTTTCTGGCTCACAACTCCCAAAACCCTTGGAATTTCCTAACCCTTGGAATGTCCTTGCTCTCTCCCCAAACCCTTGTTAATGTTGATGAAAGTGACTTTTGGACACTGCCTGCCACCCCACCAAGGTAAGGCTGGTTGCCATGGTAACCAGCCCTGTGGAGGGTTGAAACTTTCATCCCACATCCCTGACCTCACAGGAGGAGAAAGGAGAGAGACTGGAGGTTGAATCAGCCAATGACCAATGGCTTAGTCAATCAAGATGATTCCAGGAAGCCTCCCTTAAAGACCTCTCCCAAAAAGCTGAGTTCAAGCTTGTGGGTTGGTAAACACATGGAGTTGCAGAGAGAATGACATTGTGGCTGGAGAGGGCATGGAAACTTCATGCCCTTTCTCCATGTTGCCCTATACAGCTCTTACATCTGGGTGTTGATTTATATCCTTCGTTATAAATAGAAAGTGGTAGACTTAAATAAAGTGGTAGACTAAATGTTTACCTGCGTTCTGTGAACCGCACCAGCAAATCAATCCAACCTAAGGAGGTCATTGGAATCCCCAACGTTTAGCCGATGTGTCAGAAGCACAGATGTTACCTGGGGCTTGCACCTGGTATGTAAAGTAGGAATGGAAGCAGACTTGCAAGGCTGAAACTTTAACCCATGGAATCTGATACTGTCTCTGGGTAGAGTGTCAGATTCGAGGTGAGACACCTTGCTGGTGTCTGCGAATCATTTGGTGTTGTATGTAGGGGCATCCTCCCCAGACCATGTCAGAATTGGATCTGGGAACCTTAAAAGACCTGCAAATTGATCAAATTCTGTATCAAATTGTTTTTAGAAGAGATAGCTCATTAACAGGGAAAAAGATTATGTTATAACATGTAAGAATAGCCTTAGGTGTTTAGATTTTTGTTTTCAAGAACAGGGAAGAGTAAGCCATCAATGGGATATTTTAGAATGTTAAGGATATCAGAATGAAGTATCAGTTGTCAGATTCCTTGAACAAAAATATCTTCAGAGTTTTTGCTTCCATATCTACTAAAGGGTTCATGTTCTTATTTCAAATTAATGAAATATTCTGGGTGAAACAATTCACTCATTCACCTACGACCATTTAGAAAAGTTATCTTTTTATATAAAAGTTATTGTATCTATTATTAATCTGAATTTGCATTGACTATGTTTTAGTGTATTAATAACTGGTGAATTCAGTTTCCGAAATTAAACTTTTTATTTGCAATAAAAAAAAAAGTAGTGACTGTTGCCTGCCTTTGAGCACTCACCATCTAAACTGGATGGACCTCTAAGCACACTACCCCTGCCAGCATGCAAATGCTAGTTTTTTATTTTCAGGCTGGTGTTTCCAAACCAGCATCTTTGGGGTTTATGAAGAGGCTCCTTCTCCAAGGCAGCTCTGCTTCTCTCTGTTTTACACATAGGGCTGCTGAGGAAGACTGTTGAACCGAAGTGTCCATTATAACAAAAGTTTCTAGGCAATTATTTAGAAATCTTTCCCTTACTTTTCATGGAATTTATTGGAATCAGTTACTTGATTTTATGTATTAATAGACTAGACTAGACTACAATAATAATCCAACCACAGACGCTCTGTGGCTTACCACAACAATGGCTATTGCTTACACATACCAACTTATGTGACCCACACAGGTAGGCAGAGAGTTCTGCTCCACCAGATACTGAGGCACCCGGTTTGACTCATACTCTAACATCTCAATCCAAGTCTTCCATGTCACTGGAGCAGGGCAAGAGAGACTGAACGTCATGCTCTAGCCATTCAAAATCTACAACCTGGAAGGATAAATACTACTTTCACTGTGACCATTGGCCAGAATGGTCACATGGCCCCATCCAACTGAAAGGAGCTAAAAAGTACAGAATTCCCAGTGCTCAGATCTAGAGAAGAATGGGATATCTGGCAATGTCTATCAGAGCTTCTCTCTTTTTCCTTTCATCTCAGACTTCAGACTTTCAACTCCCTTCCAGCCTTTTTCTGATTTTACGACGTCTTGGACCTTTTTCTGGAATTCTGGTCATCAGTATCTTTGTCCTTGCTCTCTCCCAGTGAACCTCCACACAAGCCAGACACACCCACACCTACACATACACACACATACTGTGGGGAATGGGGAATGGGGTCTGATAATTAGTTGACAATGTTATTGCCAACACTGGTCTAGTCTCAGTTAGACAAGCCTGTGTGTGGTGTGGTGTGTGTGGGTGTGGGTGTGTGTGTGCCTGTGTTGGGGCAAAGGGATTAGCAGGTTCATCCCCATCCAAATGCAGAAATAGTGAATTCAACAGAAATCATGTGACAGATTTTTTTTAAATTATAATACTCTTTGCCAACAGATATAAAAAGGCAGACATGCTCATTCATTACAGGTGAGAGTGAACTTTGGTACAACATTTCTGAAGGACAATTTGGCAATACCTATCAAAAGCTTTAAAATTGTGTATATGCTTTGCTCCAGCACTTCCATTTCTAAATTTGTTCCTGGGGGTAAGCACCAAGATTTAGTTATAAAGTGGTTCGGTTTAGCATTATTGATGATAGGCTTACGACATTCTGGATGCCCAACAATAGGGAATTAAAGAAATCATTTCATATTATTGGACACTACCCAACAATTTTTTAAAAGGTTTTATTTATTTATTCATAGACACAGAGAGAGAGAGAAGCAGAGACACAGGCAGAGGGAGAAGCAGGCTCCATGCAGGGAGCCCAATGTGGGACTCGATCCCGGGTCTCCAGGATCACACCCCAGGCTGAAGGCGGCGCCAAACCGCTGCGCTACCAGGGCTGCCCACTACCCAACAATTAAAATTACATTGTGGAAATATATTTACTGACATGAAAAGCCATTCATACATTATTGTTATATGTTCCCATTTTGAAAACAACTACACACACACACACTTTGTCTTTGCATAAGGTCAACTTGGATGATTTCTTATCTTCTTTTAATTTATCTGAAGCTGCTTTCTAGCTGAAGTATTTGTGTAAAAATATGATTTTGAAAAAATTTGAAATATGAACCTGTTGGTGTTGACTCATCCGTGAAACATCTCTACTCACCCTTAAATCCCACTGGACAGATACCATAACCACTTGGCTAAAGTTCTCTGCTCTTTTATATTGTATTCACTTAGCAAACACCCTGACACTTGATAAGGTTATACTTGTGGCTTTATGCTTTCATTAATCTCATTCTTTATTATCATCAAACACTAAGGGTCAATTCTCATCCCTTTGTACACTCCTATTGCTCCAATCATGGGAACAGGGCTGGATAAAAAAGAAAAATTGTTTATATTTGTATAAACACAGAACTCATGAAAACCTACGATAGCCATGAAACTTCCATTGATAATTTGGTATGGCCAGTTATAAAGACAGAACACTATTAAACCAAATTCCTGGTAAGGGTTTGTTTATCCTAACAGCTGGAGTCTGACAATTTTAAAGGTTTTGAAAACCTTATATGTTTTTCCAACATTTATCATGGATATTTAGCTAATACTAGGCAAAATTCTATGCACACAAGCTCTTCTGTTTCAGTGTTGAAGTCCATGACTGCCCTCACAAAAATTTTCTCTTGTTAAGACTGTGCTAAGTATACCAATAACCATTATTTATGTAGCAGGTGCAAATGGAGAAAATAAGCCTATTTTATTGAATTGAAAACAAATGCTCACCTTTCCTTCAGATCAGCCTTTATTCGTATGACTTGTGCTATTCGGGCTCCTGTTTCATTTGGTTAACAGTATTGCACTTCTGCGTGTTGGGGCAATTTGTCCTCCACCATGTCAGAATCAATGAGCATTCTTTCTTGGTCTAAGAGTGCTAAGTGAGAGGCACTGCACTGGAAGAAAGGAAAATATGACTGTGCTAAGAATTTTTCAGGACTTTCCAAAGTACTTCTCACTAATTCTACCCTTTGGTGGGGCTACAGTCCTAAGGAAGTCATCTGTGCAAACACACACTGAGCCCTCCCAGGCCAGGCACACACCAGTTATTCCAGGACTGCATGTCTGTGAGTGACAAATTCTCCTGCTAGGTATGTTATCACACATCATGGTGACACTGAGGAGCAATCCATCTGGATCGACTTTATACTCTGAAATATAAGGTTTCAGAATTGGATGAAGTGTACATTTATTTTTTGAGGTAGCTTGTTAGGAAGAACGAATGGCTGTAGTGAAGGTCAAAGTCAAAGATACAATGGGATGTCCAATACCTAAGTAGATAATGGGTGATGACATAAGAGGATTTGTTTCATTAGCTGGTATCTGCTAGCTCCCTCTAGGAGAGTTCTTTATTTATAGATGCATATGCCCCACCCCAGTTCAAAATATACAGTTTAGATGGGAGCAAGAGGTTAAACCCATAAGGATAAGATTACGAAACGTAATATGACTCACAGTATAAACCCAGTATCCTCTGGGCTGACCAAGGGCCCCTTTTAATATAATATTACTGTTTGTTGTATATAATCTTGGTAGAGGCATCATCAAATTTACTGTGACTTTTTTCAACAAGACGGCTAATCACTATTGAAATTAAAGGCCCTTGATTAAATCAGCAATAAATCACATTCACTTAGAGCTCCATATTGCACAGTTGGTAAGAGAGCCAACACTTGGGAGAGAGTAAGTACCACGTCAGCTATTCTGCTGTCACAGCAGTCACTGAGTCTCGTCTTATTTCATCAGCTAGAGGGACCAAAGAAGAGAAAGTACATTTCGGGCTGACAGTTATGGATGGTGATGTCTTCAACAGCTTAAATCCAACTAAAAGGCCACAGGCTCTTTCTACTCCCTCTGTGAGCTTAGGACTCAGGGGGGAGGGACAGACCCATCAGGACAGGCTTGATCTCCAGCAGTGGGAAGATGGCAGCAGAAAGTAAAGAAGTAAATTGATGTAGCAGAGAGAGACCTGGATTAGAACCAGGAGACCTAGTTTCACTGTGGGGCTTTGACAAACAACATGACCTCTCTAAGCCTTGGTTTCTTCCCCTGAGTCATAGTGGTCATTGCATACAGAATGCACGAGTTTTCCAGGGCTGCCATAATAGATAATCGCCGATGGGGCAGCTGACACACCAGAATTTTATTTTCTCTCAGCTCTCAAGGCTAGAGTCCAAACTCAAGAGTTGGTTTCTCCTGAGGCTTCTCTCCTTGACTTGCAGATGGCTGCCTTATCATTCCACATGTGTCCTTATATGGTCTTTCCTCAGTGTGCACCCTGGTGTCTCTCTGGGTCTTCAGATTTCCTCTTCTTATAAAGAGGGCAGCAGCAGATGGATTGGATCAGGGCCTGCTCCAATAGGCTTGTTTTAACTTCATTACCCTTTTTTTTTTTTTTTTTTTTAGAGAATGAGAGTATGTGTACACACATGCTCAAGCAGTAAGGGGAAAGGGCAAGGGAGAAGAAGAGAGAGAGACAGAATCTTAACTAGGGTCCACACCCAGTGTGAGTCGAATGTGGGGCTCCATCTTATGACCTTGAGATCATGATCTGAGATGAAATCAAGAGTCAGATGCTCAACCAACTGAGCCACCCAGATACCCCTTCATCACCTCTTTAGAGGCCCTATCTCCAAATAGAGTCATATTCAGAGAAATAAGGAGTTAGGGCTTCAACATATGCATCTGGGGGAGAGGGCAGGAACACAATGTAGTTCATAGCCAGAGCAAATGCAAGTATGAAATGAGATAATAGATTTTCAAGTACATGATAGATTGCAAGGTGCTATATGATATAATGCATTATCACTTGGAAGGAAATGTCAGAACATGTGGCCTCAGACCTCCACCAGGAGCAAGGGCTCATGAAAACCACATTCAAGATTTCTTGTTGTGAGGTAGTTGAAGAAGGTGGTGGGGGGAATGGGAGTAAAGACACATAAATATTTTAAAAAAAATTTTGGCCACTGGGCATCCATTTCCTTCATAACTATACCTTGATTTCCTTTGGTAATTGACCCCTCAGCCCCATACACTGGGTGCTATGAAAGGGCCCTGAATTCCTACCACAGAAGCTGAGAGATCCCTGCAAAGACCTTCTGCTAGACTCTTCTTTACTCGAACTCTATTCATCCAAGATCACAGAGCATGCACTTTGGTGGGCTGATTGGTTACACTCTCCTAGAGCTGTGTTTCCTATCAAAGTGATGTGAGGACTGGGTTTGAGTTAAAAATTGCTGGGTTTCCTTCCTCTTATCCGAAAAGCTCTGATAGTCCCAGTCTCATGATGTCCTGATCCCAAGTCTGGTTTTCTGACCTTATTGCTGGTTCTTAATGTTTCCTAATTCCTTTCCCAGAAGTCTCTTCTGTTCAAAGTCCTAAGGGTTTATATTCTGCTTGCAAAGAATCATCTCTGGTAAAGAAGAGTGGAAGGATGGACAGAGGGAAGTTTGCAAGAGGAGGAGGAAAGATGGCAGAAAAGGAGGGTGGACAATCGAAAGGAAAGAGGTGAAAAAAGGCAGAAGAAAGGGGCAGATGGAAAAGAGGGAAAGGGGGAAAGGTCATGAGGCACAGCTACTCACATCTTCCTTGAGTGAAATCAGTTCCATGCCTAGAGAAGAAAATATGGCTTCCCCCTCATGTTTCACATACAGAGCTACCACTCAGAAGATCCTTCTCTTCACAGAAACTAGTGCTGCTCTGGTCTACCCAGGTCACTTAACATCAAAAGGTTTCACCTCCTCAGGCAGCCTATGGTTCTGAAGCCTTTTATAAAGCTGAAATTTGCTCCCGGCAATCTATACTCTCCGGAGCAACTCAAAACAGGTCTTCTGACAGACTTGCTAATATTTTAGAACCGGTAGAGAGAGACAAGATAGAGATACCACAGAGAGAAGCTATCCTCAGCGAGGTCACTATACCCCAGATGCTGGTTCCCAGCTTTGTAAGTCCAGAGACCCAATTTAGCCAGGAGACCTGAAATGGACTACTCAATTCAAACACATTCACTATGTGATTCATGGGTAGAACAGGAGCCCAATTTCTCAATTCAAAAGCAATAGGATAGAATTACCTCTAGATCCCAACTTGACCCCTGTAGTCTTAACTGCGTGATTTTGTGCAAGTTCATTAACTTCACTGAGCCTAAATAATATCCAGTTTGGTACATAAGTTGCATTAGGTATTACCTGAAAAGCACCTTGTTGCATTTTGGGGACCCAGGACACATCACTTGTTTTCTCTCACATTCTGTACCAGACTCCTCTCCTGAAATCTTCAGATGCTCACCTGTTTGTATTCCAGCTACTGCAACAGTAGCCAGCTCTGCATGAGCTCTGAGTAACTCCATGAAGAAACAACCTGGAAGTGTCTTCCTCCTGCCTATACCTGCACCTCTTTAACATGGCTCTTCCTGCTGACTCCGAGGTGTGGGAGGCTGCAGAATGCTTCTTGGCACCCATCTGTGCACAGCCTTGAAGAGTGGAGAGATTACCACCACAGAGTGAGTCTTTGACCAAGGAGAGACAGATTCAGAATAAATTCTTCCCTCTTTCTCCCCTCTATGGTCCTGAGACCATTTATAAGGTTTTTCAGAGGACCTTCATCCATGGGCCTCTCAGAGTTTGGTAACCAGTGTCACTTGGCCATGGTTGACCCAGTAAGTTATCTTGTATTGGCTTTGCCTCCTTCTCTTCCTTATTCCCTGAGACCCTCACTCCCTGCCTAGTAAATAACACAAAAGTCTTTTCCTCAAACCCTGGCTAAGGTGAACTCTGACTCCCTTTCCCTTTCTGATCACCAAAATACCTCCAATGGTCTGTCCATTATCTGTATCAGGCAACTTTCATGGTACCCAAGAGGTCAAATTATTAGCAGTCTGTTGCTATTGGAATATCCACACAGTGCAATATTATGTAGCCCCAAAGAGGAAGGAAATGCTAGCATATGCTCCAGCCTGGGTGAACCTTGAGGACTTTATGCTAAGTAAATAAGCCAGTCAAAGGACTACAAAAAGCTCTACTTATATGAGTTCCTGAGAATAGTCAAATTCATAGAAATAGAAAGTAGAATGATGGTTACCAGGCACTCAGGGGATGGATAAATAGGGAGTTATTTTTAATGGGTACAAAGTTTCATTTTTACAATTTGAAGTGGTCTGGAGATTGCTTGCACAACAATCTGAATTTGCTTTGTAAGAGTCCATTGGGGCCACCCCTGCTATAATTTGTAAACCATACTTTAATATAGTTTCAAGCATTATGCTAGACTTAGTCTGTATTAATTAGACTATAAATATATCACGTAAACTATGACTTAGATCTTGAAAGCCCCTCATTATAGATCGGAGTGTGTCTTCCACCCCAAATTCATGTTGAAGAATTAACCCCTAGGAACTCAGAATGTGGCTCACTGCAGATGTAACAGTTAAGATGTCATTAGGGTGGGTCCTAATCCAATATGAACAATGCCTCTAGAAAAGGAGGAATTTGGAAACACGTACACATACAGGGAAATCCCATGTGAAGGTGAAGGCAGAGATTCTACAAGGCAAAAATGCCAAAGATTATCAACAAACCAAAGAGACAAGCCTAAGAGAAAGCCATGTAACAGATTCTTCTTTATAGCCTCCAGAAGGAACTAACCCTACTGGTACCTGACTTCAGACTTCTGGCCTCCAAAACTGTGAGACAAGACATTTCTGTTGTTCAAGCCACCCAGCTTCTGGCACTTTGTCAGAGCTGCCCCTGTGACAGAAAACTAATCCATGCCCCTCCAAGGTCTTTCTACAAGTTAGGTCCCCCTGCTCCCATCTTGTGCAATTTTTCTTTCTTTTTTATACCCAGGGACAAAACTTCATGTATATTTTATATGATTTTGGTTCAGAATATATGCCATTAAAATCACTGTGACTCTTGATTCTGTTATACTAGACTGCATTTGTTCCCCTTCCAGCTTTATATTCTCTGCAAACTGAACATCCAGTACCTCTAGGGTAAGGACTGTGTCCTCCTTCTCCTGGGATTCAGAGTGTGGCTCAATGGAACTTAGAACAACACTGGCCTCACAGGAAAATATACATTCCGCCTGGCTGAATGAATAATACTGGTTTTATTATTGATGTCACTGACATGTTTATGTGAATGGTAGATATCCCATAGGCCAACCAAAGTCAGCAAGATGGAAAATCATATCTCTTTTTATTAAAATGTCTTGGTGGTAATATAATGAAAGATTCAAAATTTTATTATAAATTTGTTTTAAAAAAAATAGAAGCCACTGAAAAGCAACAATTTAGCCTGTCTCTACCTGCTTTCTTTCTTTCTCTTTAGTGGTGATTTTGCCCCACCCCCATCATATATATATATAGAGAGAGAGAGAGAGAAAGAGAGAGAGAGAGAGAGAGAGAAATTGATCTAGTGATATTTCTGTCTCTCTCTCTCATCTCAGATATATGGAGAGAGAGAAATATCACTAGATCACTCTAGATCCAGATGTAAAGATATTATTTATATCATATATACACACTCATACAGAGAATGGATGGCTTGGCTGAATTCAATATAGAGGAAGGGTAGGGTATATCTTTTGTATGTTTGTTATTTTGAAATAATTTACCCCAAATTCTCTACTTGATTCAACACACTTTCCAGTTTTCATTATGGGTAAAACTTTGCTTGATACTCTGGCACATAAAGGAAGCAGCTTGGAACTTCATTTTTCTCTTTCCAAACCATCATGCCAGTAATCACAGCACCTTGTTGACATACCGTCTTGCTCCTTAGTTACCACTAACTCTGAGTGATCTCGGATGAATTACTTCCATTTTCTGGGCAGCTGGGAAACAAGAGCCTCGGGGCAGCTAACCCCTGCAGTCCCTTTCAGCCCTGATTCGGGAATGCTTTGGGGTGATTAGGGGCAGGGAATTCCTTGTTATCAATATATGTTTTCAAAATAGCAATTCTCATTTCAAGAAAAGCAATTCCTGCTAGCAATTCAGAGTTGACAGAGACAGAATTGGCACAGGATTAGTAATCATAATTTAAATCTCTCCCAAAACCTTTTTTCTAATGTTCGTAAGTGAAATATGTCAAAAGCATTATATTCACTGGTGTGAATTTTTACTGAATATCAAGAGTAAATAACATATGAATTGGGAAGAAATTTCTATTAAATCTATTTGGGGCCTTATGTAGATAAAGCTATTCAACTTGCGCTTTGCTTCAATATAGATGCAGCATTAATATTTATCTGCAAATAATCCATGGGTATTACTTTCACAGGTGACTAAAACAATGTATGCCTTTGAAAGACATGTGGGGAATCAGGAGCTTTCCCAAACCTCCAGAGTGCACCCTAGATAATAATTCTTCTGTGATGTGACCAACTAGGGAATGCCAAGCACTCTTTTGTGGTCACCAGAGGCAGCTGCAGCCTGGTGGGAAAAGAAGGCAAAGGATCTTAGGGGGATGTCAAAGGGCCAGTGATGAAGATCCCCATTAATAGCAGAATATCGGGCAAATGCAGGAAATAAATAAAATTAAATGTTTGCTCTCTCCCTAAAACATAGCCCCCACTATAATGTTCCTAGAGGAAATAAACATATACTGGTAGTCACCTCTGCATAGGAAATGTTACAAATGCAATCTCATCAAAGTCCACAATAGCTCAGGGATCAGTCATGTCAGCCTCTGTTTATAGATCTGTTAGGTGATGTTCAAGGGCTAAGTCAGGGCAGGAAAAAAACAGCATTTATTCAATATTTATCGCATTCCAAACATTGTGATAGGTTTGATTAACCCTCACAAGAATCCTTTGAAATAGGAGTCCATTTGACAGATGAAGAAACTGAGACCAGCAGAGGTTATATCTCTTACCCAAATAAAAAGTGCCAGCATTGGACTTGGCACCATAGACTCTTAAGTATTAATACTTTCCATTCTACTCTGCTGCATCATGGAGTGTAGTTGGAATTTTATATTAAGAACAGTTAACAACCCTAAAAACATTACTTTTCACTAAAATTCCCACAAATCTTTAGGGTGATGGGACATTTGCCCACCCCCCCCCCCCAGTCCCAAGTTTAGACATAATTCAATAGGGCAAATTGTTCTCTAATCTTTCTTCCCGAATCCCGTGTGAGACACAACAATGTGGTGTTAACTCAAGATACACAGATTTGCTTCAGGGGTTATTGAACCTTCTGGAATTGTATGTAAAATTATTATTATTTAGATATACGTCTGTGTTTGAAATATTTTATTATATTGAAGCACAAACAGATATGGGAGCTGCCTTCACTGGAAGGGATCAGTTTGAGGCGGCATGTCATTCTCGTAACAGCCTAAGACTGAATGAAATGAGGGTTTTTTCCCCAAGTAGAAGCCTGTCAGAGCCTAGTGCCCCCAGCAGCAACCTAGCATGCAGATAAGAAGCCTACATTTATTTCTTTACCTGCTGGTTTACATACTGCAGCAGAATCAGTGCCAGAGCAGACTCCTAGGAAGATGAGCTGTCCTGAGTCTCCCCTGCCCCACCAGGAAGACCAGAGTCAGGCTCCCAGCACTATGTTCTTCTCCAGAGCAGGAGGGTGCAGTCGGCACTTCTTTTTCGTGTTCTGATATGGTGCCATCACCCTGGTCCTTGCGACTCTGCTGAGCCATCAACTGTAGTCCTACTTTTGCCAAATTCTAACACATTCCAGAATAAATTCATGATCGTACCGAACATTGCGAGCACAGCTCCACGTAAGCAATCTGAAAAAACCAAAGCTTCTTTCTTGTCTTTATCATGCAGCTGTGTCTTCTATCAAAATCTTGGGACCTTGAAACTGTTTGATGAGCAAATGTCAAGTAGCTTAGATTGTTGTGGCTTTGTCACTTCCTGCTCAGCTGGCCCTGCTCTGCTCCTGCCTATTTGCTCCCCACCCATTGCTCTTCTCTGCTATCAGCTCCACAGCATCCAGAAGAGCTGCAGGTCAGCCCTGCCGGTCATCTCTTTGCTTCCTCTGTGGTGCTTTGGACCTCCCGCTTTTGTGCAAGTTATCCCCTGCATCTATGATGACTGTTTCTGTGTGGTTATCCCTTCTTCCTTTTTAGAACATAGCTCAGGTGCTGGCTCCAGAAAGCTGGGCATTAATTCCTAAGCCCTAGAGTGGCCCCTATATGAGAATATAGCACTACCATAGCCCTTACTATATTATATATTTTTACTGTTGTTTTTTTTTTTTAATGATTTTATTTAGGGACTCCTGGGTGGCTTAGCGGTTGAGCGTCTGCCTTCAGCTGCCTTCGGATCCTGGGATCAGGGATCAAGTCCCACATCGGGCTCCTGCGAGGAGCCTGCTTCTCTACCTCTGCCTGTGTCTCTGCCTCTCTCTCTGCATCTCTTATGAATAAATAAATAAAACTTTTTAAAAAGAGATTTTATTTATTTTAAACAGAGAGAATGAGGAGGGTGGGGGAGGGGCAGAGGGAGAAGCAGGTTCCCCACTGAGCCGGGAGCCCCAACGTGGGGCTTGGTCCCAGGACCCTGGGATCATGACCTGGCCTGAAGGCAGACACTTAACCGACTGAGCCACGCAGGCACCCCTGTCCTTACATTATTATTTTGAAATGTCCTGTTTGCATGCTCGCCTCCACCATGGGGGCTTTCTCCAAGGTGGACCTAAAGCCAATGTTGCTGGCTAAAAGCTATTGCATTGGGGTGCCTGGTTGGCTCATTCAGTTAAGTGTCTGACTCTTGATTTTAGCTCAGGTCACTATCTCAAGACCCTGAGATGGAGCCCCACATCTGGCTCCATGTTCAGCAGAGAGTCTGCTTGAGATTCTTGCCCTCTGCCCCTCCCCCACTCTCTCTCTCAAATAAATAAATTCTTAAAAAGTTGTTGCGCATCTTTTATCTCTTATCAACCACCTCAAAAGCCTAGGCATTATTTTTATCCCTACTTTGCAAATGAGAGCAGGGTTGGAAAGGTTAAATAGTTTGCTCAAGGTTATAAGGTTAGGAAGGAGCAGAGGGAAGTTTCAAGTCCAGTATGTCAGATCCTAAAGTTCATGAACTTAACCATTCCGCTAGATGGTCTTGTTCATCTTCCTGCTCAGTACCTTGCCTCAGCCCTCCACCCTCAACAGGGCACCTAGCATGGGGTTGGCACTCAATCAATGACTGTCTAATACTGAATTGGACCCAATTTACAAATAAGCAAATTACACTTGTACTATTTTCATCAGAGCCAGGAGGAATGAACAGGTCTTTTTACATGTATGGATTTTAAATATATTTATCTCATTTTTTTCCCCAGGTGACAGGATAATCATCTTTCTCCTCAATGCATGCAAGTGCAAGGCAAATTATAGATAAAAGGGCTGTATATTTACAAATGCAATTTGCTGTTGACATGTAACCATCTTGCATTTTACACGCCTCTGGACTCCCATGGACTAGGCTAACATGCATTAGTAAAACATTACGGAGAAAGAGCTTTAACTACATTTGCAAAATGTACAGTAATTTTTAAGGTGGCTCTCAACTGTTGCTAAGTCAAGGCTGTTCATGGATTGTGTGTCATTGTCCCTTTAAATACAACTCTCCTGCTCTTTGGGAAAAGGGGAATGATGTATATTTCTAATTATAACATACCAGGCTCTTCTACACTCTGTTTCATTCCCCGCAGGTTATGCTCTTTGCCAATATCTATTTAACTGTAGTGGTAACGGGAAAAACTTCCCAGTCTAATCCACTAGACATTCTTTGGCTCTCTTCCTCTTTAGTGGAAATGTATTTTTGCACTTGGGGTCATCTTTATATATGAGAAGGGGCAAGGCTGGGAGAAAATTGGTATTAAAAATAGAGCCAAGTTCCAGACTCTTTCTCTAGAGCACATGGAAGATTCTGGCCTTTTATTATTCATGCTTAATGCCGATACCATTCCCCCCCTGCTTCAAGAGCATGCCAAGGATCATTACAGCACCCTGGCTTCTTCTCGCCAGCTATTGGGATTGACGTCTGTTGTTTTCATTTTCCTCCCCCCACCCCCATCATACCTAGGTACCCCCATCATACCTAGCAGGACAGGTCAAGACAGATGGGGTGTCCATTCATCCGTAGGCTTGTTCCCCACTCCGATACTCTGACCACTTCTCTCACTTCACCCACCTCATATCCCCATGCCAAAGGCTGCCTCAGCCCCGGACATCACCTACCTCAAAGTTCATAATTCAGGGATGACGTTTACAAATCAGTTAGCTCCCTAAATCAAAACTGAAAATAGCTGCTCCCAACAAAGAATTCCTTTTAGGCAGAAAACTCAACTTTAATTGATAATGCCCCTGCTTGTAAATCTAATTCAAAAGTCACTGTAGTCATAGCATTCCAGAAGAGTTAAGAATATATTTTAAGGCAAATGAAAGCTTTTTTTTTAGAAAATCTTGGGTTTGACTACCTCATAACTTGTGCTGGGAGAAATAATTAGATGAGCAAGAAAAGGAGAAAGAGCATTGGCTGAGGACTATCTATGCCAAGCACTGCACTAGATGATTCTGAACTCAGAATATCTCTTTTATTTGTTACCATCACCCTTAGGTAAATATAAAAATCCAGGGGCACCTGGGGGGCTTAGCCAGTTAAGCATCTGCCTTCAGCTCAGGTCATGATCTCACAGTCTTGGGATCGAGCCCCATATTGGGCTCTGCACTCAGCGGGAAGTCTGCTTCTCCCTCAACCTCTGTGCATATACTGTCTTTCTCCCCCCACCCACCTCAAATAAATAAATAAAATCTTTAAAAATCCACATTCTTGCAGTTGAGAATACTGAGCCTCAAGGAGGTCAAGTAACTTTTCTGAGATCACACACTCGAGTGCAAATTTAAACCCTGGCCAGGGGACCTCCAAAGTGCTGATTTTCCCCTGACTCCACACCGAGAGATCAGGTATTGGCCCAGGCCAGATGAAGGTGTAGAATAGGTTAAACCCAATGCTTAGATTAGGGGCAGGGCCCAAGCAACAGCAAGCTAACTAACAGAGAAAAGCCAAATGGCCAATAGATGTAGCAGATACATTTGGCAAGGCTCAAGGAAGCAGGAAAGAGGTTCCAGGGAGGTATAGAACAGGCTCAAGGAGAGTGATGTTCAGGACTAGAGCTTCCATATGTTTGGAAACTGGAGGGCAGGACAGAAAATAGACAGAGAACCAAACACTCAATCACTAGAACAGAGCCTCAGGATTTGGGAGGGACCTAGGCCAAGCTTGGCAAGATGCTGAGGTGCTAAGTAAACAGCCTGGGAACCCTGTATGCCTGGATCAAGGATGAGGCTGAGCCCTCAGGACTAGTCTCAGTTATCTTAGGTCACTGGTTGCCAAATTGTATAGATGTGAGGCTCATTGACCCTGTGAAGGCCTCAGGCAGAGCCCAAGTATGATCATATTTCAGTGAAGCCAACAGGATTACTGACTCCTTCCACATTCAGTAAGTCATCACATCACCCACTGAGCCACCAAATGCTCCTTTGGGCCCTTTGATTCTTCCATTCCTCTGTGAGCTAGTGCCACTGCACTACTGTGTAGCAGGCCAAGTTCTGCTCTGGGTATAAAGAGATCACAGTTGGGTTCTGTGCTAGATATCTCAGCAACACAGCCCCCAGCTCTCCCTAATAGACCTTAGAATCTAGTAGAGAAAGATGGGACACACTTGGACTCGTAATGACATCAAGTCACATGTGATAAGGACCCCAGTAGGGGAGTGAAGAAGCAGCTGTCATGTAATGAGAGAAGGTAGAGAACTTTTGGTGGCAGGAGGACAAAGGAGGGTAGCTGGTGGGATTTTCAGGAATGTAGGAATTTTGCTATAAGGATCACAAGGAGATGTGTGGGATCAGGAAGTAGAGGCTGCAGCACTGAGCTTCAGGATGGGGTGACTCTCCTCTACACGATGGAGTCAAAGCTTCTTGTTATCCATTCTGCCCACATCTGGCTTCAAAATGCCATACCCCTGATGACAAGTGATAAGGAGTATTTTTTCATGTTCTTGTTGGCCATGTGTAGGTCTTCTTTGGAGAAATGTCTGTTCATGTCTTCTGCCCATTTCTTGACTGGATTGTTTGTTTTTTGGGGAGTGGAGTTTGATAAGTTCTTTATATATCTTGGATACTAGCCCTTTATCTGATATGTCATTTGCAAATATCTTCTCCCATTCTGTAGGTTGCCAGGAGTGTCTCAAGGTTTGTCTTCCTCTCTAATTTTTCCCCACTCAGTTTCCCTGCCTTCCCTTATGGTCCCTTTCACTATTTCTTATATTCCACATATGAGTGAACCATATGATATTGTGTTTCTCTGATTGGCTTATTTCACCCAGCATAATACTTTCCAGATCCACCCATGTCGATGTAAATGGTAGGCATTCATCCTTTCTGATGGCTGAGTAATCTTCCATTGTATATATATACCACATCTTCTTTATCCAATCATCTGTGGAAGGACATCGTGGCTCCTTCCACAGTTTGGCTATTGTGGACATTGCTGCTATGAACATTGGGGTGCAGTCGTCCTGTAGTTTCACTACATCAGTATCTTTGGGGTAAATACCCAGTAGTGCAATTGCTGAATCATAGGGTAGCTCTATTTTTAACTTCTTGAGGAATCTCCACACTGTTTTCCAGAGGGCTGCACCAGCTTGCATTCTTACCAGCAGTGTAAGAAGGTTCCGCTTTCTTCACATCCTTGCCAACCTTTATTGTTGTCAGTCTTATTAATTTTAGCTATTCTCACTGGTGTAAAGTGGTATCTCATTAGGGTTGCCGAAGGGTAGGTGGGGGAGGTAGCTGGGTGACTGACAAGCATTAAAGAAGTCACGTGCTGTGATGAGCACTGGATGTTTTACCGTATGTTGGCAAATTGCATTTAAATAAAAAGCTAAATAAAATAAAATAAAATTCTCAGAACCTATTAAGAAAATGCCATACCCCATTCTCCCTATTTTTCCAATGTTTTGTATATGCTCTGTCCCTAAAGATCACTGACAATTTTTTCACCATGAAGTAGTCCAAGAGCAGATCTCTCGGGCTTGGCTTCATTGTTGAATCCCCTTTCCCTTGAGCATATAGGGTGATGTGCTAGAGTTAGCAGGCCTTTCTTCATCAAAGCATATCTCCCAAAAGAGGGGGTGGAAAACCAGATTGTTCTCCAGACCATATTTGAAATATGCATATGACAGCTTGCTATTATCTAGTAGGAAATCTTTATTAAGCAAAACAATCATTTGGAACACAAATAATCCCCCCCATGTGTCTATTTCCTAAGTAAGAATTCTGCAGAGGGCAAGTTTTCTTGCCTCCGTATTTGTGGGTTCTTTGGGTATGTATTTTCATGAAAGCTTGACATAACTTAAAATTGTCTTTCTCTTCAAATGGTATGAGAATCTTCAGATCAAAGATTTTTATTTTTTAAACTCATTTTCTCAAAGAGTCCTGAATAGTGATACTCTATAAGACTTGTATGGCCTGGCTTGCTCCATAATGGTCTCAATAGGCTCAGGGACAACCTCAGGGGTGGGCAAGTGGCTTATTCTGTGTGGATGCTGTCCTCTGGCTGCACAGAAGGAGGCTGCAGGGAAGTTGGCCATTTTGGGGGGGCAATATGGTTCGGGTCTGTTCTGCAAGACCTCCATGATCTACTCATCTAAGGTACCAGAATCCTAAAGCCTAGGGCATTACATCATTTGGCTGAAGACCTCTCTCTTCAAAAGGAAGCAGCAGTGTAAAATAATAGAAAGAAAAATGACCCCCAAATCATGAAAGCTGAGCTCAAATAGCATCTTTGGTAACTAATAGCTGTGCGGGCAATGTACTAAATGTAACCTCTTTTAAGACTCTGTTTATTTTTATGATGAGATCAATAATACCTACTTCAAAAAGTTGTGAGCAAGAAATGAGTCTGGATAGAGTAAGCCCTTAGTGAGTGATGGCTGTATATAACATTCCTTCTTTGAATTTCAAAATTCTAATGAGAATGATTTTTAAGAAAAACTGAATCCATGCCCTTTTTAAAAAATGATTTCAAGTGTACAAAATAATATTTGGTTTGCTAAAAGGCTGACAAGTCAAAACATATGTCCATAAAATAGGCTTATGCACATATACTTATTATATGTCCAGATACTATGTACCTAAGCATGCATAGGTAGACACACACACTCACCCACAGATACACAGATACATACCACACCTCAAATTAATTGCAAATGTCATAAGTATTTGGTTCCAGCATTAATTTCCAGCCTCTCCTCACTAAGGAATTATGATTGCTAAACTGAATTAATATCACTGTCTTATTATTGTAAACACACTTGCTGGCAAGAGTTTCCCCAGAGTTCATTAGTTACCAGTCCTTAAACTTGGCACTGGCTGGGTTGGACCTGTAGCTCCAGTTTACCTGGTTGCCGTGGAAAGAAACAAAGCAGAGTCCTTTGACAGGGCTAACAAGCCCCTTTAGGATTTGTGTCTGCCCTCAAACAAGAGATGGAATGCCACACCCAGCTCTGTGATTCTGGTAGAGGGGTAAGAAACATCTGCCACACCTCAGGGGTAACACCACACCCTGCTCTTCTGACTTATTTGGGTGTAAACCAGATCATATCACTAATGGAGTTTCCCTGTAATTACTCATGCAGTTATCTTTGTCCTGTACAGAACTACCAGGTTTGGGGGTATTTGGAGTATGTGATATTCATTTATGTGTCTCACGGTCTAGCTGGCCTTGTGTAGTTCTTGGCACAGACTTGATTAGCTGGATGGATGGATGGATGGATGGATGGATGGATGGATGGATGAATGATGGACCGGTGGGTAAGCAGGTGGCACATTTGCTATTTTAGTTACCTATATCAACCTTGTTCCAGAGACACAGGAGAAGTTTTTTTTTTTTTTAAATAATCATTTACTCTATTTTTAAATATTGTCAATTATCATCTCTTCCATGGCCAGAAGCTGAGTCTTTGGATGTTCTGTCACAAGCAGTTATGCTGCTCTGTGCCATATCTCTATATATCAACTTCTACCTCAAAGCCATGCTTCAAATGATCTTCTCACCCCCTAACACCACTACCACCCCCAGTCCTTCCCCTTGAAGGGGATTAGACTATGCCATCCCCAAATATGCCACTTTGACATAAGGGTTATTCTGAGCTGAAGACAACTGAGAAAAAGCAGATGCAGGAAAAGCTCTGCTCGCTCCCCCTATGTGCCTAGAAAGAGGGCATATACTTCTCTTTGAAGAGGCTTCCCCTCTCTCATGTCAGGAAGGGAAGAATGTTCTTTATCACCAGAAATGGAAACAGTACTGAGTCTGCACAAACAAAATCTTACTAAAAAACCCTTATCTTCCACTCATTTCTTCCCAAATATTTACCTCCTCAAAATGTATCTGCTACACATAGAAGCCCAAGCCCCCTTTCCTGTCCTAGACCAGGTCTATAAGTCCCCAGGTGTCAATGCCCTTGGGGGTCTTCACTTCTTTTCCATGGATGCCTCTCTAGACATATAAAAGTCAACTTCAAATAAAATGTGTATGCCTCTTCACTGTCCACCTGTCTGTTGTCAGTTTGATTCACATATCTCAGCAAGAGAACATCAGAGAGTGGGAGAAAAGCTTTTTCTCTCCTAGAAAATTTATCTCTCTCCTGGTCTGATTTTGGACCACTGAGGCTCAGGATAAACTGTAACCTAGATGTCCTCAGAAGGCACTGGAAAGCTTATAAATGAGCACCTTTTCTAATCAATATACAAATACCTGAGAGGTTTACCTGCTTGAAAACACTTCTCTGATACTTGGAAGCAGTACGTCACAGCTGCCAGTTCAGAGTCCTTGAGAAAAATGCTTCCTCCTCCTTCACATCTCCTCTCCTTTCCTCTCCTTTCCTCTCCTCCCTGACAACACTTCCAGCTCTCTTCCTTTCTTTCTCCTCCCCCCTCCTTCCTCTCCATCACTCCTGAGGGTCCTGTTAGAGACGTCCAATTGTCTCTAGGATGTGCTACTATGCTGGCTGGAAGATCCCCTGCCCCGGGTGGATTTCCTCCTGAAAAAGTCATCCACCCTGATTTAACTTACTTAATGGCCCAATCCTTCCAAACCAATGTGACTGCTAAAAGTCACAATCTTTGATTAGCCTATTTTTGAACACCTCATAATGGTCAGCAAAAAATTAGGTAAGGAAGCTCCAACATCTAAAATCAATGCCTGGGGAACAGTCCCTCATTGTTTAAGTGTTAGCCACCTGCTAGTCCTTGAAGGATCTTCAGAAAACATCTTCAGCTATGGTCTGCTAAAGGACACTGGGGAGTAATTGGCATCCCCTGCCGTCCCCAACATCTTTGTGGCCACTGGCCTTATGTGGGCAGAACCTCAGAGCTTGGGACAGAAGCTAGAGCTCTCAAAATATCCCTGTGCTCCTGGATACCTCCCATCTGCCTTGTTATTAGATGAGCCCCAGTGCAGAAAATGAGTTGGTATTTTGGGTTCTCATTCTCCTCTATATTTGATTTACAGCAAGGAGGGGGAGTGAGGGAGCATCGGGGGTGGGGAGGTGACTTTGTACCATCATCTTCAAACCAGATGTCTTCCTTTGAGTATCAAAGTAACCACATGAAGAGTTTAATCCTCACACCCATTTGCTTAAAGTTGGAGGAGGGGCTCTGTTTCCACGTTGGGTTTTTTGTTTTTTTAAGATCTTATTTATTTATTCATGAAAGACACAGAGAGAGAGGTGAGATTGCCCTAAGTCTGAGGCCCAGGGCTGCCACTGCCACTCTGAGGTTTAGGATTTTCAGGATTATCTTCTTTATATCCCTTTCATGCTAATGGCCTTGGGATAAAATGTCCTAGAGATGCTTCTCTTTGTTTTTTTGTTAAGATTTTATTTATTTATTCATGAGAGACACAGAGAGAGGCAGAGACACAGGCAGAGGGAGAAGCAGGCTCCATGCGGGGAGCCTGATGTGGGACTCGATCCGAGGACTCCAGGATCATGTCCTGGGCCTAAGGCAGGCACTAAATCAGTGAGCCACCTGGGTGTCCCAAGATGCCTCTCTTTTAAACCATCCCTATAGCTCTGTCCCTGGCAGACTGGAATGTGGCAGCTTCATAGTCCTCCTTATTACCATGTAGGATCACCAAGGACTTACAAAGAACCTTCTACTACACGGAAGAGCAAAATTAATATGACCCACTCAGACGCAATTTTGCCTCTACCTTGCTGTCCCTTTCCAGGAGTGGGGGAATGAATTATAAAATTCTCAGACATAAAGAAGGGTTCTTGAATTTGCTGGAGAGTTGGGAAACATCATTTGGGAGATTCACTTTTGGCACTGGAAAAATGCCTCCTGCCTTGACCTTGTCTGGAGGGCTAAGAAAACTGGGGACAAATAGCAGGAGGCAAGAGTGAATGTGAGGACTAGCTGTTGACATTGAGGGCTCAAACCGCACAAGAGGCCCTAACCCAGATGAACTCAGTCTGGCTCCCCACAGCTGTCAATGACAACTCAGATTGAGAGAAGCTGGTGGTCTGTGCTCAGCCTCAGAGTGGCAGTGGCAGGCCTGGGCCTCAGACTTAGGCAATCTCACCCACTATGGGCACTGAAGCTAGAGCTCTCAAAATATCTCCTCCCCCCTCCTTCCTCTCCTTTTTGATAAAAGTGATAGACAGGAAGGAGTTTTGTAGACCCTAGAAAGACAGGGCAGGGTAGGGAAGGGCCTAGACAATGAGTCAGAAGACATGGGTTTGAAGACATGCTCTGATCTTGAGAATTGTGGCCTTGACCAAGGCAGCTGACTTCTGGGGCCATGACCTCCTGGACCCTCAATCAAGGGTAAGAACTTCTTTTTCTCATGTTTGGCATAGAGACATTGTGGGGATTTTTTGGAAGGCATTTGAAAATGATGATGTGCCACACAATACTGTTATTATAAATTATGAGTAATAATGATAGTAAGAAGGGGAGTCTGAAAGTCAGAGTTCCTTGGTGTTTTTCAGAATTGTCTAAGAAAAAAGGTCTTTTTCTAGGTCAGTGTTTTTCGAAATGTTATTTAACATGACCCTCAATAAGAAAAAATATTTTGCACTGTGAGCCAGAATCCATATCCATATGTCTGTGTATATGCATATGCATTAGTCAGGATTCTCTAGAGAAACTGAATCAATAGGAGATACATCCATAGAGATTTATTATGAGGTATTGGCTCATGTAATTTTGGAGGCTAAGAAGGCCCATGATCTGCCATCAGTTGGCTGGAGACCCTAGGGAGCCAATTGTGTAGATTCCAGTCTAGGTCTAAAGAACCAGGCACAAGCAAGCACAGGAGATTGATGTCCTAGCTCAACAGTTGGGCAGAGAGCAAATCCAACCTTCCTCCACCTTTCTGTTCTAATTAGGCCCACAACCAATAGGATGCTGTCATCTGCATTGAGGGGAGGGCAATCTGCTTTATTGAGTCCACCTATTTGTTTTTGTTTTGTTTTGTTTTGTTTTTTAATGATAAATTTATTTTTTATTGGTGTTCAATTTGCCAACATACAGAATAACACCCAGTGCTCATCCCGTCAGGTGCCCCCCTCAGTGCCCATCACCCATTTGAATGTTAATCTCTCCAGGCAACTCTCGCACAGACACATCCACATATGTTGACCAGATACCTGGACGTCCCTTGGCCCAGTGTTACAGACACATAAAATGAACCATCACAACACACCAAAACAAAGGTTTCACAAAATAATACTTATCTTGAAAAAAAAAATGGACTCTGATGTTTCCATTCTTTTTTATTCTACTTTAAAAAATGCTGGTCATAATTCCTTAAATTGTTTCAAAAAGCAATATTAGGTCATAACTGCTGCTCAAAAAACTCTAGACTACTAGATCAGGAGTCAGTAGACCCCTGTAAAGGGCTGGACAGTAAATTTTTTAAGGCTTTGCAGGCCACAGAGTTACTGTTGCAGAAAGCAGCCACAGACAGTGCATAAATGAATGGGCATGGCTCTGTTTCAATAAAACTCCACTTACAAATACAGGCCATAGTTGACCAACCCCTGATCTAGATGAACTCAAGTTTTTTTAGGTAGATATGTACTAAAAGACAATAAGATATAATGCAAATAGCCTTAAAAACCATCTGGATCTCTGAGTCGTTGCAGACTGCTAACAACCTCAATTTGGCCTCGTGTATCAACTCACCCTCACGTGGAGAGAGAGTTTTCCAACAGAATAAACAGCCAGCCCTGGGTTCTTCTCCCAGTAAAAATGAACAAACTGGCATCTGGTTGTGAGATGAATTACTGTGAGTCATTGCTCAAGTGCCTGATCAGACCTGAGTAAAAAGAGAAGTCATGCTCCTGTGCCTACAGAACCAAGAACAGATTCCAAAATGTCACATCTTACAATGAACTACCTTCCCTGCCCAACTCCTTCCCCTTTGCTGCAGCTTAGAGAAGCAAGATTGTCAGAATGTTAACTATGGAAACCAAAACAATCCTAAACTGGAAGGTACAGTTCTGTTTTCATTAGGGTTTTCGTTTGACGTGGCATGACTATGAAAGAGGAAACTACAATGCTCATTTTGGTGAAGGGCACGTTTTTATATGAGATTTTCTAATATGCATTTTAAATTATTTTAAAATTTGAATATTTGATGTAGGTCCTTATAGATCCATTTACAATATAATCATTTAAAAACATAAAGATCATTCTTAGCTCAAAGGCCTTACAAAAATGACAGTAAGGCTACATTTAGCCTATAGGTCATAATTTGTGAGCCTCTGACTTAGAGGGACAGAGGGCAGGACAGGACCAAGCCAGCATTATTCAACTTACAAAAAAAAAGTGACAAATTTGGCCTTTGGAATATATGCTTTCAGTGTCATTGCCCCTTTGAAGGGTAGTATTAACTGAAGAGAATTTTTTTTTTTGAAGAGAATTTCTTATATTGGAATTGAGATATTGACTAGGTTAAAAATTAAATACATAAAATACATATGGTTAGAAGATTTTCAAGCTACAACTGTGCAGTTAAATTTGCTTATAAGTATTTTTTATGATATAATGTAAAAATATGGTATTTTAGTATTGTAGATTTAGGGAAAGAAGTCTTCAACAATCAGTTGAAGATACAAGTATGGTGCCGCAGAGTAAAATTCCATGAAAATTCCATATTCTTGAGACCCATACAATGAAGTGAGAAAGGGAAATGTTTACAATCTAGCAAGTAGAACAGAAGTCACCATGAAGATTACACCTGTGTGTCCTGTTATGGGACCCTGAGCACATGCTAATGACATAAAAAAAGCAAAACCATATGAAGAGAAGGTACAAAGAAAATCAAGGATGAAGAAGAATTATACCAGAGGTGGATAAAGAAGAAAAAGTGACATAGTGGAGAATCTGACTGAAAAATACAGGAAAGAACCCCGAGCTCTGTGACAGAGAGCATTTGGGACCATGTGCACTTCTGCCAAACCATCCATCTTCAAAATTCCATGTTGTCCCATCTGTTCTGCCCATCATTATTGCGGAATAACCTGAAGCAGTGTAACTGGAAAGAGAGTCAATTGGGAATTTTAGTCAAGGAGGGAAGCATGGTCTTGGCTGAAAAGGCAGACTCAAACATCAGGTCTAAAGAATGAGATGAGGCTCAAAGTGGGAGAATGAGTGCAAAGATCTGAAGCCAGAAGGAACAGCAATGTGTAGGCATGCAGTACCTACAGTGTGTAGGCATGCAGATGTATGTGTGTAGTACAGGGATGCATACTTCACAGAAAAGTAATAAGCTTCAAAACCTAAATGACATAAGGAATGCTGGATCCAGATGGTTAATGTAACAAAAACATAGCCAAAAAATGTAAGAGCTTATTTTCTTGGGGATTATCTCAAGACAATTTTGATTATTCACCATTGTTATGCTCATAAATATATCTTTGTGTGTGACATCTACATCACAGATGGCAGACACACAACAAAAGTGCTATCAATAAGAGACAGTCACTACTGATCATAGTTCTCTTTTCCCCTGAGCTCAGAATCAGCCTCAAAATCTTTCCAACATAGTCCCCCGGTATTTCACTGAGAATTAGTTGTGTTTGTTACGTGAAATGAAAGACTTATGCCATCCTAATATATTGATTTAGCTGGTGAGTTTAAATTTTTAGCACAGCATCCACCAAAATTTTATTTTGATTACCACCTCGATTGCTTATTACATTGAGTTCAAGAACCCCTGAGTACTTGCTGCCTAGTTAACTTTTCAACAAACATTCACATTGAATTTTCCATTTGTTGTCCCATTTGTATAAGTGACAGTCTTCAGACATTTTCTTTTTCTTTTTTTTTTAATTTATTTTTTATTGGTGTTCGACATTTTCAATCATTATTAGTTTTATTTCCAATGTAAGGATTCCTCCTTCCCCCAAATAATATAGAGTGCTCAGGATTAAATTGCATTCATCTCTGAGGCCTGGAATGGTATTGGAGTTAAGGTTGGTTTTGACTGATTAAAAGTTCACCAACATTCAGAATCTTAATGATATTCTTTCTTTGAATTGTTTTATGACATGCATACATTCTAAGATGTTCTAGATTTTTCATTCTCCTCACTGAAATACCTGTCACTGAGATAACATCATCTAGTTGCTGAAATCCCCCTTTATTGAATAAAAGGTAAGAAGCAAGAAATTCTAGAAAATCTAGTCACAGTTCAGACAATCCCGTGTGAAGGCCTGGAGAGCTATCAAAGCAACAGAGAAGAGTAACACATTAATGTGAGCCTGACATTATAGATATCTTTCCCATCGAGGCATTTGCTAATTCTAAAGCAGCTTAGAGCCAAGAGACTAAAAAGCAGGGTATAAAGTGGCATCTAAGAGACTGAAAGTGTAGGCAGAGATTTTGGTAACTTCATAGAGCTTGGAAGACTGATGTTAAAATAGAAGGATATGTGGTAAACACCCCAGACTTCCAGTTTGAAACATAGCAGGAATAAAACCTAGGAGTAAATGTAAGCTAGAAATAGACCATCTTCCATAAAAACTGACACTGTTGTTCAAACCGCTCAATCCCAAACTGGATTAAAGAGATTTGACCCAATTTTAATAGGCTGCTGTAAAGAAAAAATAAACCCGCTATGGAGGAAGATGTCAGTCAGAGATTCATATGATCTTGATAATTTTCTGCACATAATATTTGACCCTGAATAAAAAAGTGACTGAACATGCTAGGAATTAGAAACGGTCATTAAAAATCAAAAGAGAAGACAGAATAAATGACAAGCTGGAAGATTTCATTAGTGTTTTTTTTAAGAGACTAATGAAATTCTCAAACTGAAAACGTAAAAACTAAAGGCTAATTAGTTGAGTTAAGCAGTAAATTAGACACAGCAGAAAGGGGGATTAGTGAACTAGAAGATAGGTCAACAGAAAATATTCAGACTTGGGGTGGCTCAGACTGAGCTCAGCTCAGACAGAGCTGGTGGCTCAGTGGTTAAGTGCCCAACTCCTGATTTCAGCTCAGGTTATGATCTCAGGGTCATGAGATCAAGTGCCACATCAGGCTCCTGGCTGGATGTAGAGCCTGCTTAAGATTCTTTCTCTCCATCTCCCTCTGCCCCTCCACCCTCTTCTTCTCTATAAAAATAAAAAAAAAAATATTAAGGAAAATATTCAGACTAAATAATGGAGACAAAAAAGCATCAAGGTACATAAAAGATTTTATTAGATATACAGGTTACATTAATAAGATTTAATATTTGGGGCAGCCCTGGTGGCTGAGCAGTTTAGCGCCTGCCTTTGGCCCCGGGCCTGATCCTGGAGACCTGGGATTGAATCCCAAGTCAGGCTCCCTGCATGGAGCTTGCTTCTCCCTCTGCCTGTGTCTCTGCCTCTCTCTCTCTCTCTTGCTCTGTGTCTCTCATGAATAAATAAATAAAACCTTAAAAAAAGATTTAATATTTGGATAATTGGTGCACAAGAAAAAAAAAATAGGAAAGCATAGGACAGAAGCTACATTTGAAAAGATGGTATACTGAGAAAAAAACCATAAAACTGAGGAAAAGCATCAAATCAAAGACTCAAAAAGTTATTTGGCCCTTAAGTAGAGTTTAAAACAAAACAAAACAAAACTTCCCACAAAGAAAAAATAAAAATAAAAAAATAAAAATAATTAAAAAAAAAACTTCCCACAAAGAAAATTCCAAGACAAGCTGGCTCCCAGACCAGATAGACTAGATTATCTTCAATGATAATCCTAGTCCTAAAATTCTGACTATAAATAATAGCTGCATTTTTTCTTATGCATCACAGAGTAGAGAAAAGCTGTTTCTCCTGTGCCTTGCCTGATTTTTGATCCACAAAATTAGGAAATTAATAAAATATTTTTTATTTACACACACACACACACAACCTTCTGAAGAAAGCGACAAGGCTGGATGTATTCACTGATAAATATTTCTAAATATTAAAGAAAAGATCACAACACTCTTCAACATAATTTTTCAGAGGATAGAGTGAACACTATCTAATTAATAATTATAATTAATTAATTAATATTATGAGACCAGTATAACCTTGAGTCCCAAAACTGACAGACATTCTAAGAAATAAAAATTATAGGTAAATTTCTCTTATCAATATAGGTAAATAATATTAAATACCAAACTGAAATCAAGAATATAGGAAAAGATAATATATTAGGACTAGTTTTAAGCTTATTCCAAGAATTTAAGGTTGGTTTTAAAACTCAGAAGTCAATTCATTATTGATAATTTTTCCCACTAACATAATAAAGGAGAAAAATAAAATAATTATGTCAATAACTGTAGAAAACTATTTTGACAAAATTTAACCCTGATTTATAATTTAAAAACAAAATAGCAGACTATGTATAAAAAGGAACCTCCCTAAACTGATAAAAAGAATGTCTACAAAATACCAATAGCAAACATCATATTTAATGACCTACTATTGCAATTTTTACCAGAGACTAGAAGTAAAACAATGACTGTTCTCTCTCCATTCCTGTTCGATCTTGTATAAGAGGTTGTGACCATTCAATTTATTATTAAATAAAATGCATATAGACACACATACATTATTAAAGTAAATGTACATGGATTAAAATGGAATATAAATAGAGCTGTTATTCACAGACAACATGATTGTATACACAGAAAAATTTAAAATCTACAAACTTAAAATTAGCAAGTGAATATAGCAAATTTTTTGGGTACAAGGTTAATATCAAAAATAAATTTGAATCCCATATACCAGCAACAATTTAAGAAATGAATTAAACAAATAATACCATGTAGAAGAACATCCAAAACAATTCAAATATCCAAAACCAAACTAATAGGCAAGATTTCTATAGTATAGAAAGAACATTATTAAAATAACATTAATAAAAATTAAGAATTGGAAGGATGTATTCTGTTTCATGGATTAGAAGAGTCACTGATGTAAATTTATCAAATTTTTCCATGTTGACCTAAATTCCAGCAGGCTTGTGCATGTGTGTGTGTGTGTGTGTGTGTGTAGAAATGAACAATCTGAATTTTGAAATTTGTGTGGAAATGTAGTGATCCTTAAGTAGCCAGATAAACTTGAAATATTTCTGATTAGATATTAAAACTTACTGTAAAGGCATTGTAATTAAGTTATTAATTAGTATGAGTATAGACAATTGGATCAAGAATAAGAGTGCAGAGATAGACCCTTGCACTGAAGTACTTGATTTTTGACAGAATGAAAAGAGGATGCTCAAAAGAGAATGCCAGATCAGCTGAAATTTTATATGAACAGCAACAACAAAAATAACAAAGGAAACAAAAACTCGAGCCATACCCTAACCCACATACAAAACTCAATTCTAAATGAACTATAGAAGAAATAGGAGAATATTTTCAGGACTATTTAGTTTGGCAAAGATTTCTTAAATGGGAAAATATAAGCACTACCTGTTAAGGGAAAAATAGATACATTGGACACTATTGAAAGAATGGAATTATAAATCACAGATATGGAGAATATATTTTAATTCATATTACCAGCAAAAAGACTTCTATTCAGAATTTAGAGAGAATATACGAATAAGGAAAAGATCACTAGAAGCAATAGAAAATAGGGGGACCCTGGCTCAGTCGTTGAGTGTCTGCCTTTGGCTCAAGTCATGATCCTGGGGTCATGAGATGGAGTCCTGCGTCAGGCTTCCTGCGGAGAGGAAGGGCTTCCTGCTTCTCCCTCTGCCTGTGTCTCTCATGAATAAATAAATAAAATCTTTTTTTTTTTTAAAGAAATAATAGAAAACAAAAAAATCAATAAAAAATGAGCAAAGGATTTGAACAGGCATCTTAAAAAACATAAAAACTGGGGCATTTGGGTGGCGTAGTCCGCTGAGTGTCTGACTCTTGGTTTCGGCTCAGCTCATGATCTCAGGATCATGAGATCAAGTCACACATCAGGCTCCAGGCTGAATGTGAAGCCTGTTTGAGATTATCCCTCTGCCTCTGGCCCTCCTTTCCTCTCTCATTCACTCAATCTCTCTCTCTAAAAAATCATTAAAAAAGTATAAAAAAAAACACTAGGAAAATGCAAATAAAAGCCACAGTAAGATACTACCTACACATTCAGAAGAATGGGTAAAAGGATTAACCATACCAAATATTGGTCAGTTGTGGAGAAACTCGATTCCTCATACATCCCCAGTGAGAGTATAAATTAGTGCAACCACTTTGGAAAACTATTTGGTATTCCACAAAAGCTGAATACACTTGCAGCCCATGATCCAGTAGTTCCATTCTTACGAATACATGTGCCGAGAAGAAATGTACACATAGGTTGACTAACACGACATGTTCAAGAATACTCCCAGCAGCCTTGTTTATAATGGGCCCCAAATTAAGAACAACCCAAATGTCCCTCAGTAGTAGAATGAATAAATAAATGGAATATTTTAGAGCAGTGAGATGAATGAGTTCCTTCTTCATACAAAATGTGAGTAAAACAAAGATAACAAAAGAACTGCATGATTTCATTTATAGAAAGTTCAAAAACAGACAAAGCTAATCTGTGGTGTCTATATATCAGGAGAGGGGTAATTTTGACAGAAGAGTACCATGGTAACTGGACATGCAGTGGCCAACCGTCCTGATTTCCCTGGGGCTGAGCAACCTCGACACAGGATTTTCAGTGTTAAAACAGAGTTAATTCCAAGCAAACTGGGATGGCCAGTCACCCTAACCAGCAGGGTTCCGAGAGGTGCCTCTGTTGGGCTGATGAGGCTCTCTTTGGACATCTGGGTGGTAGTTACATGGCAATCACTGTGTGATAAACTCTCTGGCTAAACATTTATGATTTGTCATCCTCCTTTTTAAAAAGATTTTATTATCTATCTATCTATCTATCTATCTATTTATTTATTTGAGAGATTGTGCACACAAGCCAGGTGGAGGGGCAGAGGGAGAGAGAGAAGCAGACTCCCTGCTGAGCAGGGAGCTCCATGCAGGGCTCTATCCCAGGACCTGGAGATTATGACCTGAGCCAAAGGCATTTGCCTAACTGACTGAGCCATCCAGGCATCCTTCTTCTCTTTTTTCATTTATAATTCATTAATACATTTATTAAGGAGTTTAACCTATTGATAAATGTAGAATGATGAAGGGATATGCAGAAAATGAATTATCCCCAAGTTATTTACTGATTAATGTGTGCTTTTCCTGCTGATTGGAAAAGCATCATGCTGATACTTACTTACTCACTATATATTTGATTGGTGCCTACCACTAGGTAGGCACCATTCCAGGGGCTGGGAATAGAAAGCTGAACAATGCTCCTATTCCCAGGGGACTTCCACTCAGGTGGCAGGGACAGGCGATTAACAAGCCCTGGATTATGTAACATACTATTAGGTAAGATAGGTGTAACAACAACAACAAAATTTAAAAGGGTCAATGTAGAGATTGACCAGGACTAAAATTTAGGAAAGTGTGGTCTGAGGAGGCAGTTCTATGTAAGTGACATTCAGTGAAGAGACTTGAATGAAGAAACAAGCTAATATCTTGGGGGGAAAGAAGAGAATTCCAAATAAAGGGAGCAATGAGTATCAATCCCTCCCTTTTGAGCACTTATTACAAATAAAACTATTATTTAAAGTCTGCTTTCCCACCACTCACTGGTGGCTCCATTAGGGCAGGGACCACACCTGACTTATTACTCACCATTTTTTCCCACTATCATGTGTGGTATGTACACTTCCTCAGTGTGTATTTGTAGAATGATTAAATTACAGAACCATCTTTTTACAGATCCTTCGGTTTGTTCCTGGGCTATCACTTCTGTCTCGGGAATCTGTTTATTTGTGCCTCAGTTCCACACTGGCTTAAATCCTGACTTTTGAGTTTGTCTTAGCATGTGGTAGTACAGTCGCAGGAGGCGTGAGTCAAGCAGTGGGCTATGTACCGGAGAGACAACTCTAAGTAAAAATAGACAGATGGTGTCATTGTTCTCATGAGGGTCAAATCCTGGTAGGATCATGGAGGGAGAAAGGCATTAATTTCACAGGAGAACCTGGCAGTGTTTTCTAGGTCTGAGGGGTAGATGCTTAAAGGCGGGAAATGAGTAGAATATCTTATCAGGATAGGGAAGCAGGTTTGCAGATCAGTCATCGACAAAGCTGCAAAACGAGGCTCAGTTTTTTTATTCGAGGTGAGCTTCTTGGGAGGCCTTTGGAGGTTCTAAAAAGGGCGTGCTATTTCCAGTCCCCAAACCAAGTGGTGAGTGTTAGTATCTGTGAAACGGAGCCCAGAATAAATTCCTGCTGAGATTGTATGACTGGTGTGGTGTGCGGTGTGATCCGTTCATCCGATCCTCCCGAAGTAGCAACACAAACAGCTCAAGCTGTTCCCGTGCCCTTGCTTTGAACCACTGCAGGCCTGGGGCCCAAGGGTTAAGTGTGGATTTAAAACATTAAACAGCCATCTGAGAATGTTCCAGGCAATAACCTGGTTGTGGCCCTTGGCGGGGGCTCGCTTCTCCACTGCCCCAGTTGGGGATAGTGTTGCAGGCTGCCCCAGATTTCGGAGGGTGAGATGGCCAAAGGTAAAAACGTCACTGTCACCGGCCAGGTGAGGATGCCAGGGCAGATTTAGAAACCTTGTCAACCCCATGTGCGGAAGAGCCAACGAGGCATGTATTTTAATCTTTGCACCTCGGTCGCAAACATTTCCAATATTTTGTGTTTCTGTTGTGCTCTCTCACCGTGAGCTTCCGCCCCATTAGGTGAGACCGGGCTGTCTTTTACTTTCTATTTCATGTTTTGGTGTAAAGTTTGATTTGATGGCATTCTCACAACCCAAATCATGCCTGATATGATCTTCATAGGCCATTTAAGTAAATGGAGCTGTTTTACAATGTAAATTATTACCCAGTTTTGCATGTCTGCATTTTAAAAGCTGAGCTTTTGTAAAGCAAGATAGAAGTGCAATGAGGCCTCACCTCCCTGGTTTTTGCAGGCAAGCATGGATGCCCCACCTGGGGGAGGGAGCAGCTCCTGCAATGTATCAGCTGAAATCTCAGGAAGATGGGCAAAGAGTATGGCTGGTTTCTGTGTTCATCAGCGTACTATGATCCTGATTGGACTCATTATCAGAGTCTGATTGTCCTCTCCATCCATATGTGTTCGGAGTCTCATCTCGCAGGGAGAAGGGATTTCTCCCAGGGCCTTATGGATGAAAAGCATCCTTGGCCCTTCCTGGATTCTTATCTTTACTCCTGGGAACAGTAATACTTCTGTGGGAGAATGTGTTGAGTATTAAGTACCTGGAGGGCTTCGAGCCAGCAGACAGCACTCCCAGAGCACCGTACAGTCCCAGGCTTCCTGACCAGAGCCTGTTGCTGAACTTGCTCTTGTCAGACACCAGGCTATGACCTTTCAGGGAGCAAGGAATCCTGTGTATTTCCATTTGGATGATGCCTGTTGAAGTGAACACATTGGACGTGTGAGATTCGGCTGGGGGACAATGAAATGAGCTAGTCTGCCCTGCCTCCTACATATGGACACTGGGCTTCTATTAGCACATGATGTTTACAGTGATGTTTGTAAAGTAATCTCTATCCACAACATGGAGCTCGAACTCATGACCCCAAGATCAAGACTTGTTCCATGCCCTACTGCCTGAGCCAGCCAGGTGCCCCTATATTGATTTTTTTTAAACTACTGCATCACATGATTTGCAAATATGACACAAAAGATTACTTTAGACCTTCATTTTCAAGTGGAATGCCTTGAGAAGAGATCTTCTGTTCTCCCTGTCCTCCATCTACCTTTTTAAAAATTAGGAGTTTCTAGTTTATATGGGTACACAGAGCACATATTTGTCTCCTTTCATTCTCAAGAGCCAACAAAAAAAAAAAAAAGAGCCAACTAAAATTGGAGAGAAGTATAAAAAAAAAGTTAAATGACTAACAGTAAAGCAATAGATTGGGGAGGCAAGGAATTAAGAACATGGCCAATGAGAAATTTCTAATACTTTCAAGAGGCCAAAGCCAATTGGAGCATTTGATACACAGAACGAGGAGAAAGCAGGAGTCAGAATTAAATCATACCAATCATAGATTTAATCTTTGGTGATTGGGAGAGAGGGAATCTGGGACCCTGCCCCCATCTAAGGAGCAGCAGTGGAGATCCCAGATCTTTATCTTGACAAAGCAGAGCCCTGGACAAACCTGATTTAGCTTTGATTTCCTATCAGGTCCTTTCCTTATTAATTTGTTTATCCAACACTTAAACTGACTCCTGATAAGTGTCAGGCAATGGAAGCAGCAGATCCAAAGATGAGTAAGATATAATGTGCATCTTTGAGGAACAACAGGGACTAATGGGAGAAGCAGATATATAAGCACATAATTACAGCGCTGTATGAGAAGTACTATACTGAAGTGCTACAGAATCACGGAGGATGGACACTCCATTCTTGCTGGGCAAGAAATGAGACTAGAAATATTTTTTAAAGGAGCTAATGTTTGATGTGAGCCCTGAAGGAGTCTAGGATTTCTCAGGCAGAGAACAGAAGAACATACTAGTGTTTAGAAGAAATAATAGGCCCCAAATGGAGTCACTTTTGCTAAGCCTCCCCAAAACTTAATACATACTCTCCCTGCAGTTTCAGCCTCTCCAAGGAGTGAAATTTTAAACCAATCAGTCTGGAATTTCCTGATCAGCACTAAGTGAGGTAATTTGCAGGATAAGACTCCCTGCCCTTCCCCCTAAGGGTCCCCTTCCCCTTCTTCTCCTCCAAAACCCATTTCTGCCTATACAATCTCTCCATTTTGTAGAGCTCCACAGAGCTCCCTTCTAAAGGATGCTGCCCCCATTTAAAAAAAGAAAAAAAGAAAAAAAGTCAGGCTCTACCTCTTTCCTGAGGACCAGTGCAATCATAGCTTTTATCAGAATAAACTGGAAATACCCAAGAACTCATAACTCAACAGATATATCACCAGTATCGTTCATCAAACGAAGATCTATGTGGGTCAAGAGCTCTTATTGAGATTTAAAAACTCTCTTAGAGATGCAGTGCCATTTGCTTTAATCTTATAATCAATATTAACTACTCAGAATGATATTTGAAATAAAATTTGTTCATGTGTGCATGGAGAGAGGTTATCTCTCATAGAAGACTCAAGCATTCATGAAGTAGAGCATTTGAGATAATCATATCACAGCTATCACATTTAAGTGTATACCCCAAGCTAGGCAATCTCAAGTGTTTTTCTCCTTTTCTTCTTCCAAATTTCTATCCTAAAGGGTATTATTGTACAAATTTTACATAGAAGGAAACTACTAAAGATAAGAGAGGTTAAGGACAAGTCCAAATTCAACTCAGCCAGTGATAGGATCAGGATTTAGACCAAATCTGCTGCTTTTACCTATGACTGGGGCATACATTCTTCTAGAAAGGCAACATTCTTCTAGAAAGGGCCAAATAGCAAATACTTTAGGTTATGCAGGCCAGTCTCTGGTCTGAGTCCTCAACCTTAACAATGGAATGGGAAAACAGCCAGATAATAAATAAGCCAGTGATCATGACTATGTGCCAACAAAGCTTCACTTATGGACTCTGAAATATGAATTCTCATATGTCACAAATATTCTTATTTTTATTTTTTTTTATTTTTTATTTTATTTTTTTTATTTATTTATGATAGTCACAGAGAGAGAGAGAGAGGCAGAGACACAGGCAGAGGGAGAAGCAGGCTCCATGCACCGGGAGCCCGACGTGGGATTCGATCCCGGGTCTCCAGGATCGCGCCCTGGGCCAAAGGCAGGCGCCAAACAGCTGCGCCACCCAGGGATCCCTCTTATTTTTATTTTTAACCATTAAAAATGCAGCAACCGTTTTTAGCTGAAAGCTCTACATATATGTACTTACTCTTATTATATATATAAAGTAATATAAGATACATATAATATATCTATCTTATGACCTTCCTATTGAACTATGCAAGTTCATTTGAGTGCTACTTTAGACCGATCTATCACTGATGCAGTTTTGCTTGTATGTGAAGGTAAACTACTTCAATTTTTATTTCTGTTTAATGGGTTCTCGTTTTTCATATGTTTTACTAACAGAGAAGTCATATATGATTGTCACTTTCATCATAATTATTATTTGAAATTAGGTATTTCCATGTGGAGATAAATGATTTCTTGCTCTTCCTTCATCTCTCATTTTATTAACAGCTTTGATGTTAACAATTAGCCAAACTCTGATTCTTGATAAAATTTCATAAAGAATGATTGTTTTAGCATTAAAAAAAAAAAAAGGCCAGAAACTGGCAGTGGGTTGGATTTGACTCTTGGGCTATAGTTTGCCAACTACAGACACACTTCACTATACCTCCCCCAACTTTGGAGGCAAGAGGAACGTTAAGGGTGCCTGGGAAGCAAGTTTGAGAAAAGGTAGAGAAGATCTGGAAAAAAATTTTGTGTCCCTTGAAGTCTAGCCCAGGAATGAGGGGCACTGGTACCAGAAGAACTTTATCTCTCTGTTAAATCTGATGGTCTGTTAGCACAGAGGCTGTTGTGACCCAAATTGAAATGCCAGAAATAACCTTATAAGTCTGCAAACTCCAGGAATCTCTGGTTCAGCCTTTTCCCCCTCCAGGTCCATACAAGTTTTTCTATCAAGTTTTCACTTCCTCACCCTTTGAGAAGGAAGGAAGCAAAATAAGAAAAGGGAATGTGACAATCACGCATCTGATAACAACATGGACCAGACTCCTGCTCTCACTCATTCCTTCCTCTCCACCTCTGTTATTCAATATTGACTATAGATAATTGAAAACATAAAATAACAGGGGTCTGAGAAACAAAACAGAAGAGTATGTATTTCCTTCTCATGGGAATTGAAACAGCCCAAAGTGGATCTTTCCACCTTATTGATCTGCTGTCAACTGGCTGCTTTCAATGGGTGGCCCAAGATGACTGCTCCCTTCTGGCCATCATGTCTGCATTCCAAAGAGAAAACTGTAGAAGAGTAGGGCTTTCTCTTTTCAAGGCATTTCCATTTCTGCTTACATCCTGAAGGAACATGGTCATTGTTGTACCTAGGTGCAAGGAAATCTGAGAAACGTAGACTTTTATTGTTGACATTCAAGTATCCAGCTAATATTTCAGGTACCAGGAAGGGGAGAAGAGATGTTAGTGTATAATTAACCATTTCTTCCACAAAATTCATTGCTACCTTCTGCTCGACTTTTACCTCTACGACACTGATACAAAAGGTTCTGACCGCTACTTCTGTCTTGAATAAAGCCCAGAGTGCTCATCCGAACTGCACCTTATACTTTGTGTATATCTGCCTCTCCTGGCCACCAATACCAACATTCAGTTTCTTTTTTTCGTTTATCCTCTTTCTTTACCTTTCCTCATTTACTACCCTGGCTCCTTTCAACTGGATTCATGACACTACACTTTGGCAACAGACTCTGAGACTAGTGTAGGACCTTCCAGGTTGACCTGATTTCCAAGACTCTCAACCTGATCTCCTTGGATGGGTCTTCTACCCATTTCACACCGAATTTGTCTTCCAGACTGAACCTGTTACTTTTAAGCTAACATTGAATATCTGAAGCATAGACAGGAATCCATTTTGATCCCAAGGGTACATTCAAAAAATTATAAAGGGAGGGGATCCCTGGGTGGCGCAGCGGTTTGGCGCCTGCCTTTGGCCCAGGGCGCGATCCTGGAGACCCGGGATCGAATCCCACATCAGGCTCCCGGTGCATGGAGCCTGCTTCTCCCTCTGCCTATGTCTCTGCCTCTCTCTCTCTCTCTCTCTGTGACTATCATAAATAAATAAAAATTTTAAAAAAAAATTATAAAGGGAAAACCACAAATACAGAAAAAAATGCCTAATTAACCATTACTTTTTCAAAAAATCAAGTTTAACTAAAATTTAAAGAGCTACAACATGGTCTCATTATTAGTTATTATTAAATCCACAGTAATAAATTTACTATTTGATTTACTGATGTGCACATCTAAGTTTTGAAGAAACTATACATATATTAGTTGGATGGCATTCAGTAGCACACAGTTACTAATAGGATACAGTCATTAGTGGAATTCCTAATTTAGGTTTGATTTTTAAGTACTGAAGAGAGCAAAATGAGACATTCCCTTTTGTTCTTTTCTTTCATATTTAGAAGTTTAATGACAGTTTAATGTCATTGGAAGAGATTTTTTTTTCATGTTTTATAGACTAATTTCTTTGTAAGAAGTAGGGATAGTTCCATAGACTAAACTTTTTTCCTGAAAGCTATCCTCTCCCAAGCTAAAGTCCCCTGGTTATAAAGTTAAAATGACATAAATATGAAATGTGCTTGTTGGATATCCTGGATTAAATAGACTGTTACAGAATTCCAGTCATGTATAATATGCAGCCACCCGAGTGCTCTGAGGCCAGTATTGTTCCTTGCACTTGTATCTCTCTTATTGACCAGATATCTTTGTTTGCAGTCTAGATATGTAGCTTTGAGGTTAAGAAATTGGAAACAAACGCATGCCATAGGAGAAACTTATACTAATGATTTGAGTTTACTGGATCAATCTTTTGAGGTTTAAGAATGTTGTGATTGAAAGTATTTTTTATCTTTTTCCTCATCTTTGCCTCCTCCAGAAAAACTTCTCCAAATGCTTACATGACTTTTCAAGGCTCTTTTGAGTCTGATTTATGTCTTTTGGGTGTTATGCTGTGCAGAAACTGGCCTGGAGGCTGCCCAGGATGATTCTGTTTATATTTATTTGATTTAGTTTTATACTTTCAACAGATAGGGAATAGTGTACCCAAAATGGCCTCTAGCAATGTGTTCATCACTTAGTCTATTTTTTTTAAGATTTTTTAAGATTTTATTTATTTATTCATGAGAGACAGAGAGAGAGAGAGAGACAGAGACAGACAGAGAGAGAGGCAGAGACACAGGCAGAGGGAGAAGCAGACTCCATGCAGGGAGCCCAACGTGGGACTCAATCCCGGGTCTCCAGGATCAGGCCCTGGGCTGAAGGCGGCGCTAAACTGTTGAGCCACGGGGGCTGCCCCATCACTCAGTTTAAAGCATGGGACATAATCGCTCCTCTAGTTGCCAACAGGAAAGTTTAGGGCTATAGATGAAGATACACTGTATTTATATGTGTGTGTGTGTGTGTGTGTGTGTAGTGTATATGTGTGTGTGTGTGTGTGTGTGTGTGTGTGATACACTGCAGTATATGTTGGAAACTAAGTGGGCATTAAACTGGGGACATTAAAGTACAAGAGTTTAAAAAACATTACCTCCAATCCCCTCTATTTTCTCAGTGTATCTGCTCCAGATGTCTTTATACTAAGAACTAGGACCCTCCTCTTGTTTATGAAAATCTACACACTATTGCAGCTATAGTGCTCTTGTTATGGTAGCCACACACTCTTTCAATGCCAAGCTTTCCTGGGTCCACATTTGTGCACACTAGGTGTTTTAAAGAACTTCTCAAAGAAGGTGGTGATTGAATTTTTAAGGTTTTTGATTGAAGTGAGGTTGACACATTTAACTTTTTAGAGTTAAATATTTCTTGAACTCTTACTTCCATGCCAGGTATATATGAAGAGGCAGTAGAGAAGTTAGTTGAGAATTTTCCCTCCTATGGGTTTTAAAGATTTATTTATTTTTATATTTTATTTAAATTCAATTAGCCAACATATAGTAAACACCCAGTGCTCATCTTATCATGTGCCCTCCTTAATTCCAGTTACCTCATCTATTTTATTTAGAGAGACAGAGAGTAAGCAGACTGGGAGGGGGGCAGACAGAGGAAGAGATTCTTCAAGCAGACTCCCTGCTTAGCTCAGAGTCCCTACCCCAGGCTCCATCGTAAGACCCTGAGATCATGACTGAGCCAAAATCAAGATTTCGTTGCTTAATCAACTAAACCACTCAGGTGTCCCTCCCTCCTATGGTTTTTAGAGTGACGTTCAAACAGAGTGACTCTGTCACCGCCACTGCTCTCATTGTGCTTAGTTAGTTGGGCTTTGAAGGACCATTAGGAATCTCGCCTATGAAACAGCTCTTTAGGAAAGCAGGAAGGGTTGACAAAATGTTTCCAGATTCCTAAAATTGGCAACAGGTATAACATAAAAGAGGCATAATAATCAATCCATGGTTGCCAGTGAATGAAAGGTGAAGGTAAGTGGGGAACAAGTCTGGAGAACTATGAATCGAAGATATATAGCTCCTATAAATACTAAAGAAGACAAGATATTAATTTCAGAGGTAGCAGGTTTCTGGACTTTTTATAGTCATTATTAAATAAAAGTCAATGGCTACATGATGAGATCCACCAAAGCTTGTACTACTTGCACTGTTCTATTCCTATTATAGAGAGGAAATAGCTTTAACAAGCAATGGAAAGACCACATCTCAGCAATTACTCTGGCTTTTGCTATTGGTATGAGCCTCATGTCACTAAAAGCCTATTGGAAAGCAGCAATTATACTGGAAATGTAACGCTCTGTTATCATCATCAGAATTACTTCCTCCACATGTTGCTAATTCAGAACAGACACAACATGGACTTCTTTATTGGCCAGAGGGGAATTGACATTATCTTGGGCCTTGTCCATATCAAGAGAGATTTCCGTTTCCTAACACATTTTCCATAAATTTACTGCAGAGGCCTAAATTGAATATTGTGACTTCAAAGTCAAGGGCCTTTAGGAGATTAGATAATCAGAGTTGGCTGAATTGAAAGGTTGAGTTGCTGTCATCTGCCTTGGCTTGTCAAGATGCTCGTAGGAAGCACTAGGTCAAATGTGAGGGGTCTCTGCTCCATGGCCTATTGTTGTAACCATGTTAAGACAAAGAATCATACTGGTCTCATCCTTGTCCAAGGGAGACATTGCCTAAGATAAAAGAAGCCGGTATATTTCTGTGAGATTCAGGGCGGCTCATGGATTGGAAAAGATGTGGCCGTTATCCCCCGGAGGTGTTAAAAGACAACAGCTATTTTGAGACCAGGGTTGGACTACGCTTGGTGAAAATAGCCTGAAGCTATAATGATCCTGAAATATAACATTATCTTTGATATCTGCACATGGTTTATGCTTTAAGTGTCATCACCATAGGTCTCCAATACCTTGATCAGCCCATTCAGTAGAGACATTAAGGTAACCACAAACTTCTTGTTCTTGTCCCTCTTCCAGTGAGCTGGCTCCTTTGCTGGTCTTCAGGCCTTCTGGGACCAGTCAATTATGAAATAAGAGCATACATTCTCAGTGCTAAGAATACCCAAGGAGCCTGTGGGGGTGGGAGAGGGAAGGGACAATGATTAAATAAATGAAACTTTGCATGAGTTCCCATTGTAAATGGGTTCTGAAGTTTAATGGGTTGTTGTGCCATAGAAGAATCTACATGCTACATGACTTTCCCACATATCTCCTCCTTCCTATCTCCTTTCTCATTCTCTGATTTGCCCATAATTAGCAGGTATGAAAGGACTTAAGCTAAGTAGTGAGACAATGTTGTCTGTGTTTGGCAGTAGTGAAGAAACTACAATCTGTTTTACTAGGGACTAGATAGTCCAAATGAGCCAGCATCCAGGGTTTGGCCTCTGAGAGGAGGAGTCTCTCAAAGAAACCAAAACCAAAAAGAGAATGTGCCTAAGTTAAAAAGTTGGAGAGAAACACTGAGATGTGTTAGAAAGAGCAAAGCTTGGGTGTCAGAAAGGCCTGCATATAAATTTCAATTCTGTCCCTTATAAATTGTACGGCCTTGAGAAAGTCATTTCATATCTATGACCATCAATTTCCTTGTCTATAAACTGAGTATAATAAAAGGCTATTATAAGGTTGTAAGAAATATATATTGTGTCTGGCACATGGTAGGTATGTGATGAATATGAATTATTATTCTATCATCATTATCATCATTTGGGCTGAGGACCATGCTGAAGATCTCAACCTTAATTGGCAAGTCTAAAGGGTAGGCACAGGTACCAAAAATAGTAGACAAAATCAAGAATCTGAATTGGAGTGAAGTGATTCCTGAGCTGTGTGTTAGGAAAGCTGAAATGCCTGTAGCTTGTCTCTACTGGTCTTGAGTCACATGGTATGTGAATGGGTCAGTCTTGTTGAAGTGTATAAGTGGGTCAATACTCTCTACCAGAGAGTGAGTTTGGAGCTCCTTTCCTGTCCCCAGGATAGAGCTTGTCTGACAGGAGCTTCTGGATGCCATCCATCCATGGAGATGACATCTTTCCCTCCCCTCTGCTGGGGCTGGGCTTCTGTGAACATGAAGGTGAAGGAAGCAATGGAATGCAGTCCTCTCTGAAAACCCAAATTCAGATCTTTCAGAAAGGGTGTTCATATTACTTTATTGCTTCAGGTATAATCATGAGGAAAGAGAGGACCATGGAGGGGGACAGGAAATGAGGGAGGAAGCTCTGATAGGGAGAAAAAGGCATCCAAGACTACAAGACTAAAAAAATCAGAGAGCTTACTGCTTCTTACCTCCAGTACTTATGAGTGAATTTTGTACTTGAGAAAGTGATGTCCTCATTCCTAAAATTAAGAATGGACTTTAGGTAACCACTAACATTAGGCAAGAAAGTAAACCCTTATTATTTCTCCATTTCCTTGTCTATAAAATGGGAATGCATGAGTCTAGACTCTTAAAAATCATATTACATTGTTGTTTGTTTTTTTGTTTTTTTTGTCTCACACCCTGGTGTTATAGATTCATTAATAATTGCAACTGATTGTATAAGAAACAGAGATCAAGGCAGGGTTTACATTTACACATCTCTCAGAGGTCCCCACCCAGAGATGCTTAGCCAAATTTATTCCAAATTAAGGAGATTTTGTATTGCATGTGTTTATAAAATGGAAAAAAAAACCCACTTTTGCTTCTTCTGCTCACACTTCTGCCAGGACTAATTTAAATCCAGAAGAAATAAAGAAGTTATGAAGAACTCCCTTTTGCTGTGTTTGTTTTTCTAATATTGTGTGTTATTGTATAACATTGATAACACAATATGAGGACCAAAAATAAGCTAGGCTTCTTTAGTTCAACTGTATTATTGGTTTCTAAGCAATGGTGGGGACAAAGCCCATAGGGAAATTTGACCTGCCAGACACAGTGCTGATGGGAGTCTGTGAGAATTAATGGAAGCCCTTTTGATCTTTTATTATTATTATTCAATTTGTCAAGACCTAAAAAAAAGTTCACTCATTTCTGTCCTGACTCTGGCAATCAGCAATCTGTTCTCTGTATCTATGAGCTTGAGGTTTTGCTTTGTTCTGTTTAGATTCTACATTTAAGAGAAATAATACACTACTTTTCTTTCTCTGTCTTAGTTCAGTTAGCATAATGCCCTTGAAGTCCATCCATGTTGTTGAATATGGCAAGATTTCATCCTTTTTATGGCTGAATAATATTCCATCATGTGTATGAACCATATGGTCTTTATCCATTCATTTATAAGTAGACACTTAGGTTGTGTCCATATTACGGCTGACGTAATTAATGCTGCAATAACATAGAGGTGCATGTATATTTTCAAGTTAGTGTTTTCATTTTCTTTGGATAAATATACACAGAAGTGGGGTTGCTGGATCATAGGTTTCTACTTCTAATGTTTTGAGGAACCTCCACACTGTTTTCCATAGTGGCTAAACAATTTGAATTCCCACCAACAGTGCACAAGGGTTCCCTTTTCTCCACATCCAACACATTCCTTGCCAACACATGTTGTTTCTTGTCTTTTTGATACTAGTCATTCTAACAGGTGTGAGATGATATCTCATTGTGGTTTTGATTTGCATTTTTCTGATGATGAGTGAGGTTGAGCATCTTTTCACATACCTATGGGCCATCTGTATGTTTTCCTTGGAAAAATGCCTATTCAGACCTTCTACCCATTTTTAAATCAGATTGTTTTTTGTATTGTTATTGAGTTGTATGAGTTTAATAGTTTGGATATTAGCCCCTTCTCAGATACATGATTTACAAATATTTTCTCCCATTCAGTAGGTTGCCTTTTCATTTTGTTGATAATTTCCTTTGTTGTGCAGAAGCTTCTTAGTCTTGTTTATTTTTATTTTGTTTCTTTTGCTTTTGGTGTCAGATAAAACCATCATCTTCAAGACCTATGTCAAAGAGCGTACCACCTATGTTTTCTTCAAGAAATTTTATAGTTTTTGATGTTACATTCAGATCTTTAATCCATTTTGAGTTAATTTTGTGTAAGGTATAAGATAGCCATCCAGTTTCATTCTTTTACATGTGGCTTTTCCAACACTATTTATTGAAGACACTGTCCTTTCCTTATGGTATATTCTTGGCTCTTTTTGTGGAAATTAGTTGGCCATGTATACATGGGTTTATGTCTGAGCTCTCTATTCTGTTCTATTGGTCTATGTTTCTGTCTTTATGCCAGTACCCTACCCGTTTTAATTACTATGGCTTGGTAGTATAATTTGAAATCAGGGAATATGAGGCCTCCAGCTTTGTTCATCTTTCCCAAGATCGCTTTGCCTGTTTGGCATCTTTTGTGGTTTCATATAAATTATAGGATTGTTTGCTTTATTTCTGTGAAAAATGCCATTGGAATTTTGATAGGGATTGCACTGAATCTGTATATTGCTTTGGGTAGTATGGACATTTCAACAATGGTCATTATATTTTCTGTGTCTTTGTTGAAGTTCTCCTTGTGTTCATTTATTCTTCTCCCTAGTTCACTGAGCATCTTTATGGCCATAACTTTGAATTTTTTATCTGGTAAGTTGCTTATCTCCATTTTATTAAGGTTTCTTTTCCCCCTGAGGTTTCATCATGTTCTTTCATTTGGAACATATTCCACTGTTTCTTCGTTTTGCTTCCTTTTCTGTTTATTTCTATGCAACCATATCTCCCAGTCCTGTAGGAGTGGCTTAGTGTAGGAAGTGAACCTTGCTGTTCAACCCTGTACCAGCTTTTGGTTGTCTCTCAGACCCCGTTGCTTGTCCAAGCAGCCTGTTATATTTTAATAGTTCCCAGTAGTTAAAGATATGCCAAGACGTTAATGTCCCAAAGGAGAGAATGTCAGCACCTAGATTCAGGCTGACTAGAAGCCAGACCCTCAGGCAGCAGCTTTTAAAAGTATGCAAATATAGGGACACCTGGGTGGCTGAGTCGATTAAATGTTGGATTCTTGGTTTTGACTCAGGTCATCATCTCAGGGTCATGAGATCCGCCCCCCCTCAGGCTCTACGCTGAGCGTGCAGTAGGCTTGAAAGATCCTCCTCCTCTGCCCCCCACCTTGCACGTGCTCGTTCACTCTCACTTTCTGTCTCAAATAAATTAAATCTATAATAAATGTATGCAAATACATACAGTCCTGTTACTGCCATCATAAGTCCTTACTGGCTGCCAGCGATCTGGAGGTGTTCCCTGGGCAGTGACCATAAAAACTGGGGCGCCAGTGTAAAGAGCAGGGCACCACACCCAGACGTGGGTAAAGCTCCCTCCAGGAGATATTAGCACTCTGGAATGTGGCAGAGAGTGAGCATGAAGAAAGCACCTGCCTTTCAGGTCTCTGGAAAGGATTACAGTCAGCCCCAAAATGCATAATTGGAGGCCTGCCCCTCAGGACACAGTCATGATGATTAGCTTAATAGGCCTCCCTCATAGAAATCTGAGCTCCTGGGTCTCTTGCTATGCCCTGGGGGTGACAGCTGTTTAAAAATTCTTTCTCAGTTGGTTAGAGTCCTGTGGGACCTGCCATCATAAGCCCCACTGGCCACAGGAGCAAAGTGATATGGAGGTGTCTAGTGGCAGGAGTTGCAAAAATTGGGATGTGTCAACTCCTTTTTGGGTGACACAGATTATTGCATTCTCCCGGGATCAGGAACACAAGCTCCCCTGGCTTCCAGAGCCAGAAGATCAAGAGGTGTCCCCTGGTGGGGTGGGGGGTGGGGGTGGCAGACACAAAACTCAGCATACCCAATGCACATACCCAAGATCCAAACTTAGAGTGAAGAGGTGCTTGTTTATATAAGAACCTCGAGCCTGAAGGGCAGGCATCTAATTTAACACACTACCTAGGAGCCTGCTGGAATATTCTCCAAGGACAGAGATTGGCAGATGTCATATTCACATTTTACCTATACCATATTCCATATTGACTTTCAAAGATTAAAAAAATCCACTTTTGTTTTGTTTTGTTTTGAGGGGACATATGATGGTTGAAGAGGAATACAAATATCCACCACTTATTTTCTGCTACATGCCTGGCACTGTGTTAAGCATTTTTACATTAATTACTTCATTTAATCTTCATGACAGTCTCATGAGGTCAATGGACATTATCAACTCCATTTGAAGAGAACAAAATTTAAGCTAGAAAATTTAAGTCATGTGCCCAAGGTCACACAGCTAGAAAATGGCAGTGGTCTAGGGCAAACCCTGGTGCATTCACACATTGACTTAATATTGTTTAAGGACCTATGATGTTCCAGACATGGTACTAAGTACCTTGGTGCTGAGCTGATTAAAAAACAGATACAGTCTTTAATCTCCATCTACCAAGGAAGAGGAATAGGAATGAGCTGTAAAACAAAACAAAAAAAAAAAACAAAAAAAAAAAAAAAAGAAAAGAAAGAAAGAGAAAAGAAAAAAATGTTAGATAGCAATGAACAGAGGAACTAGAAACAAGAGAGTTACATGGCACTTGGAGAGCCTGTAATAGAGGGATTTGACCTAGTCAGAAAGGTTGGGAAGGTGTCCCTGATGTGTCTGAAGCTGAGGTTCGAAGATTACTGCAGGCAGAGGGAATAGCGTAAACAGCATGTGCAAAAGTCCTGTGGCAGGAAAGATGATGGGGACTATGAGGGACTAAGAGCAGAGGGAAGGATGGTAGACAATATAGCTGGAGGGCAAGACAGGAGTGGCCATGTAGAGCCTTAGTAGCCAAAGTGAAGAATTTTCTTCTAAGAGCAACGGAACCTCATTGAAAAGTTCTGAGTAGGGAAAAACATTGAGCTACTAAATTAGATACAAATTTTCTTCCTTACTTTGTCAGTGGAAATGAGGTCAAGTAAAACACCCACCTTATGGAGCCACAAGGGAACAGAAGAAACAAGCGGGCAGCATTTTATGCTTTTTTTCCTTGAGGGTATTGATCCTTAGCAATAGGGTGAATAGTCTACAGGGATGAACATTATGTGAAAACCCACGAAGGGCCCACTTTGGCTTCTAAAATGCTTTGCCAGTAGAAATCTTGCCCAGTTTCTCAGTTGTTCTTACAACACAGTTACACGACAAATGGATGAGTTTTATTTGCTTTGTCAATAAAGCAACAGATCTGAGGTATCTACTCACCCAGTGTGGTAGTTAGTATGACTAAACATGCATAAAGACGAACACACCAATGAATTACTGACATCCATCAAGCTTAAGTGACTGCTGGTGTTTTTGTTTTGTTTTGTTTTGTTTTGTTTTGCATGATGTGGGGGAGATTTTCTGTTAAAGGACCCCAGGCCCTTTTAGATACACAGGGTTCCCCTAGAAGAAATAAACAAGGCAAGCCAAAGTGGGTTCCATTTCTTTTATTGAACTGAGCATATGCTCATCAGCTCTGAGAGAGGATTGTGGCCTAAGAGAAAGAACTTGAGCACCTGAGGTGCTCAAGAAAAATCAGAAATTCTGTGACTACTTCCGTCGTTATGAGTATTAAGTTTTTGAACTGAAAGAAGTTTCTTTACAGACTAAAAAGGAAAAGAATCTTGAGTTCAGTTACCTGTACTTCAGAAAAGACAAGGCTGTAAAACAGAACTTAAAAGACACAGATATGGATGGGGAACCAAGAACATTCTAGAAAATGGGTCCTTTTTTTTGGACCTTCAACAGCAGAGAGTATTCAAATAAGGCTGCTCCATGATCTCACTGTGTCCTGTTTCCAGAGTTGATGCTCATGTATTATTTTCTACAAAAGTAGCAGGATATGGGAAGCCTGGATGGTCCAGTGGTTGAACATCTGCCTTCAGCTCAGGGTGTGATCCCAGAGTTCCAGGATCAAGTCCCATATCAGGTTCTTTGTGTGGAGCCTGCTTCTCCCTCTGCCTGTGCCTGCCTCTCTCTCTCTCTCTCTTTCTCTCTCTCTCTCTCTGTCATGAATAAATAAATAAAATCTTTAAAACACAAATAAACAAAAGTAGCAGGATAGTCCCCACTGCCTCCAGCTGGGACTCTCCTACTCTTCAGCAAGCCCTCCATGATGCTTCTGTGCCTGGCTCCTCCGCCAATATCCCCACCTGCTCTGATCTCTCCCCTGTACTTTATGTGGTGGCTTTAAAATACACCCACAAGTTGAAATTCTGCCCTCCAAAAGGTGGGGCTAATTTCTTATATCCTTTTGAATGTGGCTGGACTTCTTGACTCACATCTAACAGATATAATATAGGGGAAGTGGCATCTAAAAATAACATAGAATATATCTCAGCTTCATCATTCCTCTTTTTTAGAACTCTTACTTTGTGGGAAGCCAGCTGCCATGTTGTATAGACATTCAGACAACCCTATGGAGAGGTCCATATGTGAGGAACAAAGTCTTTCCACCAATAGCCACATGATTGTGCCATCTTGGAAGTGAATCCTCCAGCCCCAGTCAAGCTGGCAGATGACTGCATCTGCAGCCAACATCTTGAGTGGCCCTGAGCTGGAATCTCCTAGCTAAACTAAATTCCTAGCCCAAAGAAACCAGGAAAATAAAAGTTTGCTGTATTAAGTCTCCTTATTTGGGGATAATTTGTTATATAGTAATAGATAATTAATATATCACATAGTAACAGTAACACAAAAATTTAGTAATACTTTAGTAGAATATAATATTGAAAAAAAAGAATCATGTCTGCATCTCACCATTAGAATCTCAGTGCATAGCCCGAAGTCAGTGCTCAATACTTATGTATTTGTTAAGTGTACGATAAGACTTTAATTACATTGACTGGCATTATGTTCTTTGCTTTACATGTATTTTCTCATGTAATTCTCATAACTATTCTATACAGTATATTTTTTATCTTTGTTTTACAGGTAAGTAATGTGAGATGAAGCAAGATTATGTATGCACGTTGTAGAATCTCTGTGACTCCAGGACCTAAGGCTTACACAGGAGTCTGTGGCAGTCCCATGGACTTAGGTCTAGCCACCATGATATGTGTTTTTGAACTTGCCGTACTGTCAGCTAGAGACATGTTCTTCTCACACCTCACCTCAGAACTCTGACAACTGAACCGAAACGTGCCAAAGCTCCCGTGGAGGTGTAACTGCCATATGCTCTTGCATGGAAGCATGAGAACAAGCTTGGTTGCTAAGGATGGGAAGACCCAATTCTTCTAGAGGAGGAAGGATGGGCAGAACCCACAGAGAGCAAATAGGAAAAAGCATTGTCCCTCTCAGCAGGGACTGTCTGTCTCACTATGGTTTTACACAAGTCAAATCTCTAACGTTGGTAGCGAGGCTTTAGGCTGGTTCAGAACAGTAGAAGCAAAGCGCCCAGATCTAGGCAGGATCCACAAGAGTCTGTGTGGATTCTCCAAATGCAGTCCACATACTCCAGAGATCAAGTTCTAAGGCTCCAAATCTCTACATTGCATTCGTGGTCCCTCTCTAAGCCTTGATGGAAAAATGTTGAGCTGTTGAAAACAAGGGTAAAAGAGATTAACCTACCAGATCCAATCAACAATCAATTTGTAGTGAACACCAACCAGATATGTTCATGTCTAAATACACAGTGTCTTTGTGGTAACCTACGTTTTCCTTTTAAAACATAAAAATCTGGAGCACCAGTGTAATTTAGGAAGAGCTTGAGAGTTTCCCTTTGTGCTGTTTTGGGACTTTCTGCACATTTCATGAAATGCTGTGACTCTGGGATGAGTTATTTAAACTTGGAAATAATCTTACCAATCTTTGCCCTTAATATCTTTCATCCTTCCTTTAAGATGGCTAATTATTTGTGTGTGTGAAATTAATTTTTGAATAGAGTTCCAGAAGCTTTTATGGCCCATGAGAGAATCTTGTGATAATGCATTTTGATATTTTCCCAATAAGCAACTTATTTTTCTGGTGGGAAAAGAGGGAAATGTGGAACACATCTTTTTAATGTCAAAATATTTTTTGGAGGAATATTTAGTAACATAGAAGCTCACTAGAACTACCAGTTAAAAAGGTAGGTTACAAAATAGTATGTATATTATGATGTTCCCACATCAAATATTTAGAAATATTTATGTTTATATCTATAAAAGACCAAGATAGACATGAAATATTAAAAATAGCTCTCCTTTGCTTGATGAAATACATCCATTCATTCCTTCTGATGTCTCTCGAATGTCTACTATGAGTCAGGCACCATCCTAGACTTCAGGTATCTAGAGATAAGATTCAGTTCTGCCTTCAGGTGGCTCACAGTCCAGTGAAAAAGTTGTTGAAATAAATAAACAGAATAAACTAGATCTATAAAAAGCAGTAGGGCATAGAGGTCCTCGGAATTCAGCCTTATGATTAACACAGGGCTGAGTATAAACCATGGTTTTGTACTGACAATGTGCCCTTAAGCAAATTTTCTCATTTCTCCAAGCTCCAATGTCCACCTGTCCAAGTGTAAATAGAACTACCTACCTCATATGACAGTCATAAGGAACAAATGGGAATCGTCTGAATGTGAAGCAGTAAGCATGGACCTGGCCATTTAAGCACTCAATAAGTGGCCACCATTGGCTGTTATCACCCAGGGCAGAATGGGAGCTCAGAGGAAGCCAACAGGCTCCTGAAGATACAGATCCCTGAGCTCACAGTCATATGACTAGCCCTGAACTGGTAATGATAAATCACTAGCCTACAGTTTGTGTTTTTTCCAAATCCAATCATTGAGCAAAATCTCCCATTGTTATCTTACAAAAATGTCCTTATTCTATAACAGTACCCAACTCCTGTTTGATGAGGCCTTTTTTTTTTTTTTTTTTTTGGCTTTTAGCTTCACTTATGTCTGTAGTGTCTTCTGAAGATGCTAAGGTAGCCCCCTACAGCATGGCAAATCCAAAATCAGCTCAATGGCCAGAGACTCTCACAGTCCTATCGTCCTGCATTTCTTCTTTTTCATTTCTCCTTTTTCTCTTCCTTTTATAGGAAATTTTAGTTCCTATCATAACAAAAAGAATTCCTGAATGTTACTTCCTCATGGTGACAGAGCAAAGTCATAGCCCTTAGAGTCAGGCAGCCCTGAGTTGGAATCCTATGACTCAGGCCCCAGGAATGTGGAGCAAATAACCAGTGCCAGCCCCATTCTTATGTGTTTGCAGGAGAGTGAAAATGACCTCATGAATCTGTCGTGGAGATGAAATGAAGGTCACTAGCCCAGTAACCAACACTTGGCACACACTCAATAAATGTTGGTTTTCTTCCTTTTTTTAAAAAAAAAAAAAAACATGTATTGACTGTATTTACACACAGACTTTCAGGACTCTGCCACTTAATGCCAACATGCCCTCATTCTCCCTTTATATGCATTCAGAAGTAAAGAGGCCTTTCAGATGCTTTTAAAGTTGAAGCCCAATTGAACTAATTAAGTGGGGGGGGGGGGGGGGAATAACACACCTACTCATTTTTAGCATTATCAGACCATAATGACAAGAGAAGAAAAGAACTGAACCTTGGTCAAATTGACCAAGCTCCATTCATCACCATAACTCAAAAGCCTGAATGAAAAAGGGTTGAACTGAAAGGTTGAATTGAAGGGTGAAGAGACTCCAAGGTCAAGCAAAATGACTCAAATGTTTTATTCATCCATTTATGCAAATTGTCACTCATTCGGCAAATATCAGATATATGCATAGCACTATCCTGGAAAAAAATGTAAGGCCATATCCTCTGTTTCCACAGGAGAGAATCTGGAGATAAAATCAAACCTACACCTTTGATCTGTTTTCTCTTTACAGGACTTCATATTCTGTTACTTGCAAATACTGCTTACAGGTGCTCTCTTCCCTCTCCTCCTTAACACACCTCAGCTGTTTATTATGTACCTGCTCTCTGCTGAATCCAAAGGATATTCTCAAAGCATACCAATAACCTTTTCATTGACAAAACAATGGGCTGTTCCCCCCACCCAGCTCTTTGCCAGTTGGGTTTTTTCCTGGTTTCTACACAGTCAACTGTTCCTTTCTCAAATTTCTTTCCAGGTTCACTTGTGTTGCTTTGCTTTGATTCATCACCTTCATTGTTGGCAAAGTTATTTATTGAAAATCCAATTCTGCCCCTACTGTTCTCCTGTTTAGAATCCTTTGGCATTTTCCTTTGGATCTTTGGACGTTGCTCCAGCCTGTCCTGCCAGCTCTGTCTCCTGTTAGTCCCCTTTAGAAACCTTATGTCCAGTGATGTGAAACTTTTTTTTCGAGTTGGTCATGCTCTTCCAACCCTCCACTCCTCTGCCTCCACGGGCTTACTCAGATGGGGATCTTTTACTTCTACAACATTCCTGGGCTTAACATCAACTTGGCCACCCTTGAAACTGCCATATGCCTGTGTCTATCTCAAGCTTGGAATTACTTTATAAAAAAACATACTTTCTCTTGATGCCCTAAGGTCTAACAAAATGCCTGGTACATCATAGGGGGTAAAAATTCAAACTTTGTTGGATAAATGAGGTTCTGTTGGTTTACCTCTATAACTTCTCAGCTGTCTCTGTCCTCATTCCCATTCTCTCTGTAGTCTCCCAAAATAGAGTCAAGTCTCTTACTTATACTGTCACAGAGGCTGTTAATTATTCTTACCTGTGTTCTATGTCATCTCATTAATATTCATCCAAAGCACAGAAGTCAGAGAAAAGTTCCTAAAGTATTACTTGCACATCAGCTGTTGGTAAATAGCCATTGATTCAGTCCCCTAGTGATGCCCTGCCTACCTACCTACCACCACTCTTCCTCTCCAAGACCTCAGGTTGGAGGAACCTGGGACATCAGGGGATTTCTAAGATGTTGGCTCCAAAGTAAGACCATCATCAATTCCACCTGATTATTCAGCCTATACATGTGTCTGCTATCTTTGTGTCTGCTTACAAAGTTGTCAATGATTGACATGACCTAGCAAATAAAGACTAAATTCCTTGTCATGGTATCAGGGCCTACATAACTGGACACCATTTTCAGCCTTATTTACAAATAAGGTATAACATCCTATGCTAGGATATCTCAAAACTTAATATGCTTATGAATCACTTGGGGGATCTTGCTCCAAATGTAGATTCTGATTCAGTAGGGTTGGAGTGAGGGCTAGGTGATGTCAATGCCTCTGCTCTACAGACCATAGCTTTGAGTTGTGGGGGATTCAATCTAAACCACCTCTGTGCCTGTGTTCCTTTTACTTCCACTTGGAATGCTCTCTCGTCTCAATTAATTAATTGATTAACACCTCAAAGCCAAGCTCAAATGCAACCTTCTCACTAAAATGTTCTCTTATCTCCTGAAGTAAATATGAACTTTCTCCTTGGAATTCTTGGATATTTGATATGGGAAATCAATCACCCAAAAGGTATAACTAGCAAAGTTTTCATATGCATTTCTACTTTAAGACAAGTTTTATTTTTTTCTGTAAGTTGACCCAATCACACCCTACAATGACTTACACATTCATTACTAGTTCTTCATAATAATTAAAGTACTATAGAGGGCTCCAATTCATTCATGATAAAATAACCAGAAAAATGTGAACCTAGATTGTGAAGAATTGCATGATAATAATTTATGTTCATAGTAATAACCCAGAGTCACATGAGTAACCTAAAATAGCTTCTAAATTATCAAAGAAAGGTTAAAATTACATTCAGCATATTTTAGTGTTAAGTGAATTTGATCATGTTCTAAGTCTCCAAAAACTGACATATGGCATGTGTGTGTGTGTGTGTGTGTGTGTGTGTGTGTGTGTGCCTGATATGTTCCAATTCCTTGAAAACATATAAGAACTACATAATTGTCTTTTACAGGCAAGTGTGATGTTCACCACTCTTAGCACCAATTCCATGCCTGTATTCCCCTAACATATGCACACACACATGTGCATATATATACTTGTGCATGTGCATAGGCCACACGATTTCTCAGGGGAAAAAATAGAAATCTAGGATTCTACTGTACTTCCTAAATTCCCAAAATAAACTCCTCAAGGCCCTCAGTTTGTTCCTAAAGCTGAAAACCTTACAGTTATCTGGACTGAGCCTAGGACTGTTTTTTTCTTTCTCCATTTTTATGTATTTCCATAATTAATGCATATTCATTCCATAGAGATTTGCAATGGATTACAAAACACACACAGTAAAATTTCAAAAACAAATTAAATTAAATATGCAGAAGAAAAAACAAGGGTTGAATGTGAATGAAGGCAGGAGGGATGGCTGCCTGGCCATGGGTTTCATAAGATACTACATAATTGTCAACCCAAAGCAAGGTTGTCAGCACATGTAGGTCTGACTTCTGGCTTCCCCTCCCTCCATCCTCTTCTGCTCCCATAGCCCTCCAGGGGAAACAAAGAGGCTTTTCCCTTCTTCCTCTTCTCTGGGGCTTGCTTATAAACCTGCCCTCCTCATGCAGAGGTAGCATTCTCCTCCTTGTCTTCCCTGGGATTATATCCGTATTGTTGCTTAGTATATTAGGGAGACTAAATCACACAATTGTTTGTTGTTAAAAAATTGATAATTTTTAAAAATTATCTTCATTACATTCTCCCCCTGATAAACTTTGTACACTGCCCCCACACTAAGCACATTTCTTTTCATGCAGGAAGCTAATTCCTTCCAGAAAGTAGGAACTAGATCTCATCCTGCACTTATGTCTTTGTCCAGCCCCCAGAGTCTGGCCAGATGAACCTCATTATTGGCTGCAAGTCTCACTTCCCATCAATAGGGATCCTTTCTTAGCCTCAAGAAACTTGACTTTCCTAATCCTTGCTCTGTCTTCAGTGGGATCTGGCCACACAACCAGGCAAAGCTTTCCTCTGCATGGATCAGCTCTCCAGCCACCACCACCTGCCTCATCCTGCCTGTTGCCTCCAAAGTGTGGCACAGGAAACAGGTGGTGGCTGAGCTTTGTTCCATTCCCTGGCTTCCCAGGAATGCTCCTGCTGCCCCTCCCCGACCCTCACCCAGTTATGTTTAGAGAGACATCTTTCCCAGGAAGTTTAATAGCTTGCATATCATAGCTACCTATATTTCACAGGGTGGATCTGTTAAAAATTAGGAGGGCTACAGAGGCCTGGTTCAAAACCCTGAGAGAGGATGGGCAGGCACGGATGCAGAACTGCAGGATTCTCAGCAGACCGAGAGAGTCTCGAAGGCCCCTCCATGGATTCTTAGTCCTTGAAAGAAATTCCTTCCTAGAGGAGAAAACAAACCCATCTCCATGGCATAATCTCAGGTCAACAACGGAGGGCCTGGGACAAATTCAGCATTCCAAATTTGCATTCCACCTTATAGAGAGGAAGACTGGAAGCCATTGCCTGGCCAGAAGGAAGACTGAGAATAAACTCTCTGAGCATGCATAGCTGCTGAAGAATGGGTCATACATAGAATGAGGCCAGTGCCAGCCGAAAGCCTGGGGTGTCTTCATCAGTAGGAGTGACTATAGTTAGTCCTCAAAGCATGCCAGGAGGAACTTCCTTTGTAAGAGAAGATGGAAACAGAGTGGGAGCCAGCGAGGCCTGGTTGCTGCTGAGCAGGGTCATTCAATGCAGCCAGTGGTCTTCTAGCCATTAACCATGCAGGGCCAAGAGGTTAGACCAGGGTCCTTTGCCTTGTCTTACCTGTTGCCTATGGACAACGCAATAGACGCTTGTTAGCACCTGAACAGAATCTTGAGCTTTCATGAGCAGAGGGGAAACCAATGAGACTGACAGAATGGACCAAAAGTTTTCCTGAACCAGGGCAGCGATGGGCATGCTACTCCTAATATATGGACTCTCCCTTGTATTCTTCGCTTTGCTCTGTGTCTTCAGCTTTTAAGAATCCTCTGGTTCCTAAAAAAACAAAAAAAAAGAAGAAAGAAAGAAAAAGAAAAAAGAATCCTCTGGTTCCTGATTGCCCATAAATTGTCCTTGGCATGGCTCAGAGCTTCAGGATTTGAACTGTCCTATTTCTTATAAATCTACCTTACTTCTTACATACAATTTGCCTTGATCTCAGTCATTTGTCTCTGCCTTGATTCAAAGCCTTGGGCTTTCTCCTATCCATGACAAACACCTGACTCTTCCAATAGTGTTTTATTTTCCTCAGGCTCAGTTTCCTACCCTTTATCGTCAGTCCACTGCTATTTACATCACTGTGTGAAAATATCTGAAACAATCAAAGTATCACCTTGGTGTTAGTAGCAATGAAGAGAGAGTTTTGTATGAGGATTTCCTGTATGAACAAGTTCTCAGCCCTGTGTGAACTGCCTATCTGATTATCAGTTGGTCACAATAATGACCATGAATCCCCAATTCCTTGACATTTTTATGACACACTTGAAGCACAATCTATTAGAATTGGAAGGGCCCCTGGAAATGATAGAACACAACCTTATCATTCTGCAAGAGAGGTAAATAGTGAACCAGAAAACTTAAAGCCTTTACCCAGAATCTTCGGGCTAATCAATAAAGGTGCTAAGACCAACATCTAAGTTTCCAGAATTCCAGGTCTTATATTCTTGCCACTGCATTAAAAGTTTATTCAACACGAATAAGTAAATAGTAAAAAGGATTAGAATTTTTTCAGGTAAGGTTTTGATCTCAGGGTCTTGAGTTCAAGCCTCGTGTCGGGGGCTCAAAAAAATAAAAAAGCAAAACTTCAATGGATGAAGCTCAAGAAGAATTTGCTTTACTCACTCACTGATTCCACTCCCATTTATTGAGTGCCCACTATATACCAGCACTCTACCAGGAAAAGGAGATAAAAGTGTGGGCAAAGGGATACCAATACTATCTGTGAATCTTAGACATTAAGCAACTATTTGTGCAAATAAATTATATAATAAATTAATTATAAATTATATATAATATATATATATATAAATATATATATATTATATATATGTCATTTATTTCAAGATGCAACTATCTACTTAAACATCTCAGCATATCCAATATCAAGACTGCTAGAACCAGTCTTACTTTTGAGATGACCTGGAAGTCAAATTCTTCCAGAAAGCATTTGCACTTGTTTCTTTTACCTGGAGCTACTCCCAACATGGAACCCACCCTGCTCCCCTCCCCTTTAAACTACATCCTGTGCTTGAGGTTTTCTGGACCTCACTTGTAGTCGGACTTCAGACCACAAGCCTGTATTATAATTGTCAGGAGAGATTTTTCTACCTCCTTCTCCCAGGAGCTAACTTTGAGCTTTTTTAAACGTTCCTATAGGTCCATACAATAATGGTGCATTTTACAGTCAATGGCATCTTAAATTCTATGAATTACAGTGATTATAAATTGCAGTAAGAATTGTGAAGGAATAATGCAGAGTGGCCCAAGGAGGTGTATAGGCTGACCTAATTTAGATGGAAGGCCTTTGTAAAATAAGTGATAGGTAAACTGTACTAGTTTGTGGGGGCTGAGACTGGGTGCCACGGAAATTTACTTCCTCACACAGTTCTGGAGGTAAGTCCCAAATCAAGGTGTCGGCAGGGCTGATTCCTTCTGAGGCCTTTCTCCTTGGCTTGTAGATGGCTGTCCTCTCTGTGTCTTCACATGGTCTCTTCCTGTGTGTCCCTGTCCTAATCTTTTCTTATAAGGATACCAGTGCGGTCAGACTAGGACCCACTCACTCGACCTCATTTGACCTTCATTAGCTCCTTAAAGACCCCCATCTCCAAATACAATCACGTTCCAAAATACTGCGGGTTAAGACTTCAACATATTAACTTTGGAGACACACAACCCAGCCCATAACATAAGCTGAGGCCTGGGGAATGGACCAAATGACCCAGGAGCTGAGCATTTCATACAGGGGGAGCAGCCTGTGCAAAGCCCATTGAGATAAGGAAGCCAAAGTTAATTTTAAATTCCTTTAGTGTGAAATCTCCAAAGGGAAAGAATGTCATTTCAATGAATCCGTTTCTCTTGAAGCCTGAAATAGAAATATGGTGGATTCCTCTTTACAAATTACTTCTAAAAAACAGATTTTTAAAAAGTAAATAGGGTTATGTTCTTTGATTGTAATTATCACCCATGGGATCCCTGGGTGGCGCAGCGGTTTGGCGCCTGCCTTTGGCCCAGGGCGCGATCCTGGAGACCCGGGATCGAATCCCACGTCGGGCTTCCGGTGCATGGAGCCTGCTTCTCCCTCTGCCTATGTCTCTGCCTCTCTCTCTCTGTGACTATCATAAATAAATAAAAATTAAAAAAAAAAAGATTTTATCACCCATGATTTCCTCAATATGTACTTGAATTTTTTCTCTGTTGCTGTACTAAATGCACTATGAATTGACATGCAGATCTGTAACACGATAAATTACCATCATTACATATGCCTTTTGCATGGGGTGGTTTTAAAACCATTTCCTCTCACTGCTTTTATAGAATAGCCTCATTTCCAGGGGTTAGCATCGCAGATAGGGCAAATAGTCTGTGGAATACATTATGATTTGTAACAGACTCATAGAAGGACACATTCCATCTGGTGTATGGAGGACACCATTACTCTTGGCTCATCCTCTTGAAATCAATGCGAAAGCCCATGCCCATCCCAGCACTCCTTCAAATGTGTTTCCTGGGACTTCAAAGTGGTAGTAACTATTGGCCATCTGTATGCTTGACATCCCTCATCATTGGGGAAGTGAAAATTAAAAATCACAATACGATAGCATGTTACATCTGTCAGAATAACTAAAATAAAAAACACAAGAAATAAGTGTTAGCAAGGATGTGGAGAAAAAGGAACCCTCGTGCACTGCTGGTGGGAATGTAAATTAGTGCCTCCCCTGTGAAAAACAGTATGGCGGCTCCTGAAAAAATTAAAAATAGTTACCATATGGCCTAGTAATTCCACTGCTTGGTATTTACCCAAAGAAAACAAAATCAATTATTTGCAAAGATAAGTGATTTTACGCCTATGTTTTACACCTATGTTTACTGCAGCATTGTTTACAAGAGTTGAGAAATGGAAGCAGCCCAAGTGTCTACCCATAGATGAACAAAGAAATTGTGGTATGCACATACAATGGAATATTACTTAGCCACAAAAAGGAAGAAATTTTGTCATTTGCAACAACATGGATGGATCTGGAGGGTATGATGCTAAGTGAAATAAGTCAGTCAGAGAAAGACAAATGCCAAATGATCTTACTTATACATGCAATTTAAGAAACAAAGAAAAATGAGATAAACAGAAAACCAAAATCTTGAGTACAGAGAATAAACAGTGGTCTCCAGAGAGGAGGTGGATGGGGAATGGCTGAAATGGATAAAGGGGATTAAGAGTACTTTTACCCCGATGAACACTGAGAAAGGTATAGACTTGTTGAATCTGGGGCACCTGGGTGGCTCAGTGGTTGACTGTCTGCCTTTGACTCAGGTTGTAATCCCGGGGTCCCAGGATCTAATCCTGTATCAGGCTCCCTGCAGGGTGCCTGATTTTTCTGCCTTTCTCTCTGCATCTCTCATGGATAAATAAAAATCTTTTGTTTAAAAAAAAAAGACTTGTTGAATCATTATATTGTACACCTAAAAGTAATTTAACACCATGTGTTAACTTATGTGAATGAAAAAAAGTGATTGCAGGAAAGCACAATCTGCCCCACACACACATTTTTTTTTTTTTTAAACATATGTGGCTCTGTAGCAAACTGGACCCATGGATTTCTCTGCTTTTACTGGGCCATCTCAAAACTCAGCGATTTGAAATTCCAGTCTGTTATAGTATTAGACAATAAGGGCATACTTGTATTTTCAGAGTTCTGCTACAAGAGCTTCTTGACAAAAGCAAATGCTGTCTGTCATTGCAGAAGTGTCCAGTTACAGTACAGCTCATCCAGATGAAATGCTCAATTCTTTTTCAAGCAAGTGCTCTGACCTTAGTGATCAAAAACACTCATGTGAATTCCTAGGAATGTGTTCAGCTTTTGCCCTGCTCTGTCCTTGGGTAGTGCCATAGGCAGACCTAAATGCCCATCTATATTTCCTAGGCTAGAATGTGGGGCTTGGGAGACTCCTTGGCAGGTCCCTCCCTCAGAGCAAGGGCACATTCATCCAGGGAGTTGGGGAAACTGCAATGAGCTGCTTTTTTGGTCCCTTGTCCTCAAATCGAAATAGGGGAGGTGGTCCCCAGCAATGAGATGTGAGACAGCTGCTCTACCTGTAACCAAATCTTAAGTTGGGTGGAAGAGGCAAGACCTCCTCACCAGCCAACCCCTAATTTGATTTCATCAAGACCCCAGGTTGGCCATTATTTACACTCCGAAAGAAACTTCCCTACCCTCTTCTCTTACTTCGTGCTACTGTGATCATCTCATGCAGAGAACAGACTTTGGCTTTGATAAAGAGTAGTGAGGGCAGACTAACTGATCATTCATTTTTGCAAACAGTAATTAATAGGCACCTACTAGATGCTCCGTGCTGTTTTATGTATGAGACACACTCTGTTCCCGCGTCTCTTCCACTGAGGCTGCTGTGCAGCCTTACTTCATCTTTTTCCTTTTCTTCTTCTCCTCTACTCTTCCTTCTTACTTTAAGCTTTCTTTGTTTGATTATTAGATCAAATAATTGTATTTGGTTTGAAAAAGAGAGAGAGGAAGCTTCAGAACGGCTACCACTGATTTCATTTATTAATTTCAGAGAGTGTGGAACAAAGCCACTGTACTCCTTCAAAGATAAAAATAAGACAAATATTCAGCTGTTGTAGTCCTGAAGCACTTTCAGAGAAAAGGGTGGACTAACAGCAATAAAATTCCAAAAAAAGTTGATTAAACCTAAATTTCTTTCACCTGGGAGAAACCGTAGGCTTGTGTGGTGAAATAAACCTTTTATTTCAAAGCTAACTTTTGAAATTTGAAAATAAAAGCTAAAGACTTGTGGCCCGGGACACAGGGCTATTCCAACCTAAAGCGCTTATCAGAATTTCAAAGAGGAATGATAACAGTGAGCACTCTCAGGTGCGGCAGCTCTGGGAACCCAGTACTGAGGACCACGCAGGACCTGCCACTAATATACTCATCAGACAACTGATGGGTTTCACGGTGGAAAAGTTTAAGGCACAGAACCCTTGAAGTGAAAATCATATGATCTTGCCTACCTATGACCCTGAGTCAAAGGCAGAAAAAAGGATTCTTTCCTCTCTCCTCTGCCCTTCTCCTGGCAATGGCCACATTAGAGGTTAGGAGAGGAGCTCACAAGGTGGATCTAGATTACAAAGTGTACCCACAGGAGATGGAGAGCAGTGGAGCTTTTACCTGGGAGCTTTAAAATCTTTTGATACCCAGCCCGTGCTGGAGAGGGGCATGAGGATGACCCATTAAGTCAAGCTCTAGGGGTCAGAGGTAGAGAACCAGGTATAGGCATGTTTTGAAGACCCCCTGTGTCTCTATTACACAGCGAGAATTGCATGTCATTTGAGGCAGGACATCAGCTCTGCCATGATAGCCCTTCCCTTCCTCCTCCCACTGTAACACTATGCACCTGGGAAGAATCCGTTTGTCCCCTAGCTCCATCTGGACTGCCCAAAATTCCTCCACCTCCTTGTAATTAAGCTGCTGGAAGAGGAAGGAAAGGACTCAGGCCCCCTCCTGAGTATATAAACACACTCAAGTGTCTCCCATCTTTAAATCAATAAGCAAGCCAACTCACCTCCATTGACTTTGGGTTGGGTTCCCTTCTCTCAAAACCTCCCTCGTTCTTTGCACAGAGGGCTTCAGAAAAAGAACCCATTGTATGTACCTACTGTCCACATCTCTTAATCTCCACCCTGTCAGTATTTAAAACATGCTGATATTTTGCTCCTCACAGAGTTTTTGCAATTAATTTTGATATTTTAAAAATACTGCCTTAATATTTTATTAATCTTGATTAGTTCGTTTTTTAGCACCCCCTTAGATTTTGCTCCCAAGGAGAATGCCTCACTTGACTTACTAAAGTCCTGGCCCTATTCTATTTACTCTTTAACCCATTATGATCTGCCTTCTGCTCCCCCAAAGGTAATGGAAACTAACTTTAAGAGATTCACAAAAAATCCTAAAAGTGTCTTTAAAAAATATCCTTTTAAAAATTTTTTTTTTTTTTTTTTTTTACTTATTTATTCATGAGAGACACACAGAGAGAGGCAGAGACATACGCAGAGGGAGAAGCAGGCTCCTCTCAGGGAGTCCGATGCAGGACTCAATCCCTGGATGTTGGGATCAGGCCCTCCAAAGGCAGACGCTCAATCACTAAGCCACCCAGGTGTCCCAAAAAACATTTTTTCATTCCCTGTTTTAGTTGACATTCTTTTGAGCATTTCAAACACATCAAGCAATAAGTAAAACATACACAAATAATAATGGTTACAAAAAACATTTATCCCTAAACCTGTTCCTAAAATGTTAACATCTTATTTCCTTTCCTCTTTATTATTTTAATATCCCTTCTAAACTTCCTAAAACTGCAGCAGTACTTAATTACAAATCTTCCCAAGGGCATAGTATTCTTACCCAGACCAGAGAGAATATCAAATCAGATAGCCACACAGACAGTGTCAGATTCCTGGTTATGGCCCAAATGCAGGTTATTTCTCCCAAGGCTATTCAAACCCAAGCCAGGACATCAGGCTGAAGCTTCCTTTATAAGATAATCTTTTCTTCCTACATCAGTTAAGAAAAAAAATGTAGGTCCCAAGCTTTTCCCATGGATTTTTTGTTTTTGGTAGCTTGGAATTTCCCCGTGAAATGTTGAAGTCTCTCTTGGCCTGCATGACATAGCCCATTGTTTCGTCATTGTGATGACCAGGTCATTGTGATAACTTGGTCTATTGGCATTACTTAAAATGTATGGGTGCTGTACTGGTGTCTCATTATAAGTCATGGTTTCATCTCCCAGGAGCAGGAGAGCAAGGTTATGCAATGAGCACTCTTTTTTCTTTTCTTTTTTCTTTCTTTTCTTTTCTTTTCTTTTCTTTTCTTTTCTTTTCTTTTCTTTTCTTTTCTTTCTTTTCTTTTTTCTTTTTTTTTAAAGGCATTTGGCCTATTCATCATCTTGGAACAAAGTTTTGAGCTTCCTTTCTGCTGAGTTATTTTGTATGAGCACTGGTGCCAGTTAAGTCTCTCTTGCTCTTGGTTCTGTATATTTTCCCAGGGTGATTTGGCTAACTCAGTTCCGTATATTTTTCCTCTTCTACTTACTCAGACATCAGTTTTATGTCTGTGTTTTAAAATCAAACCATTAATAGAAGAAATAGAATACCAATTTATGTTAACCTCCTCTCATTAAAATTAATAAGAAATTAAACAGGTCCCTTTACAGCCAACTTCTCTGCTCATCCTAATTACCTTTAGTGTACTAAATTTAAACTTTTCTCTTAATGTCATTATGAAATTATGGCCTTTCCCAAACTCAACATATTTCAATTAACCACGATTATTATACTTATTTTCATACTCAAATTCCAATTTGGCTGGTGGGAGATCTCTAAGCTAGCTCTTTTGTTCTTTCAGCACTGTTCCTGGCATCTTTGAAAGCATCTCTGCTGTTTGGCAATGATAGGGTATATCAGGACCATTCTATTCTGTGTGTATCTGTGTGCCACCATGCACATGCACGTATACCAGACATGCCAGTTCTATATAGTGAAGTATGAGAGATCCAAATCTGGGCATTTAGGACTTCTTGTCAACCAGGCAGTGAACAGAATGATGCTGCTGTCGAAGCACTTCTAGCAGGAAAAATATTGCTTTTTAACATCACATGTTCACATTGATTTTTTTTCTAGTATTATTAACATAACTAAGTCTCTGTACTTCACTCACCTTGCAGCATGAAGTTTTATTGACCTCTAACATATTCTGTAATAAATATATATTATGCAATACATGACCTCAGCTTGAACCTTCTTTTTTCATAGTTCTACCAATGATATTGGCTTTTGTGTTTGTCTTCACATCAAACTGACATTCAGGGACTCTGAGCACTTGGTCTTTGTTTCACGATCTCATTGTGGTCACTGATTTTCCATCTCATCCCAGATGAATTCTCGGCCCCTGGGCAATGTACCTAAGTGTTTCTTGCCCCTGAGGAGTAATTGGATGGTGGCATATTGATTTTTCTCAGTTTTGAGAAAAGAAAGAAAGAAAGACTTGACTTCACCATATTTGAAGGCTCTTCTCTGTTGGGGATTCAGTTTTGGAGGACACGAGATTTCCCTTCACCCATATGTTCCCCTACCACCAATTCTATATCTACCCCTACAATGTTCCGTCATTGATGTCCAGTATATTTGACAAAGAAAGAGAGATGTGATCTCTGGATATTCTCAGTGACAACATGAAAAAGATAGTAGCACCTTTTCCCTCTTTTAACACAGTTAATATACTACCTTCTAGAAGTCCTTGTTTTCTTATATTTTTAATGAATATCTTCTTTGGTAACTCAAGACTTACTGATCCCTTTGTTTAAGTGATTTGGAATGCCACCAGAGTTTGCTCTGGCTACTACAGGTTTAGCTTCTAACATTCCCTTGGAAGTTATGCCAAAAATACCCTGTTACATTTATACTTAGGAAGAGGGCTCTGGACAAGGAAAAGGGAGAACACTTGCTTAAAGAGATAAGAGATATAAAGTAAGAGAATACAAAAGGACACATATCCGATCTCTTTTTCAAAATAACCTTAGAAGGCAGCCCAGGTGGCTCAGTGGTTTAGCGCCGCCTTCGGCCCAGGGGACTTGATCCTGGATATCCGGGATCGAGTCCCATGTCAGGCTCCCTGCATGGGGCCTGCTTCTCCCTCTGCCTGTGTCTCTGCATCTCTCTTTCTCTCTCTCATGAATAAATACATAAAATATAAAAAAAAAATAACCTTAGAAGGATGGAGTTTGAATTTGACGGCAGCCTGGGTTTCATGTTATGCCTTCGAGCTGGACAGTGCACATGAGAAATGTCAGTTGGCTGGAGGCTTCCCGTTACACAAGGTAATGTTTGGGTCCAGAAATGATGGAGTGTGTGTAAATTTTTAAAATATGAATAAAATGTAAAAAAATTATAATCCTAATGCATATTTATTTTTTTAAATGGTTACTCGGAAATGTATATGAACATAAAACTTGCCAGGAGTGAGTCAAGCACTATGCTGGGCACTGGATATTGTGTAACTCTTCCAATACACATAGCAATACGCAGAGAAGGGTCTTATTTTTATTCCCATTTTAAAGATAGGTAAATTGATGCTTAGAAAGGTTGAATAAATTATTCATGGTCATAAACTAATAGATGGTAAATTCAAATTCAGGTGATTCAAATTTAGATAGTCTGACTCTGACCACAAGCACACGGTCCTAAACATGCTATATGTGCATGTAACAAAACTGGATGATACCACACATAAAATCTGGAATCCTCCTTTTTTGTTCTCTCTTATTAATTTATTAAGAGCATTTCCCCCTTCTTATAATGTTTTACCAAAGATCATTTAGAAAATGGGTGAATGCTTGGGGCACCTGGCTATCTCAGTCGGTAGAGAATGCAACTCTTGATCTCAGAGTTGAGTTCAAGACCCATATTGAGTATGGAGCCTACTTAAAAAAGCAGAAATAAAAATAGTCAAATACTGTCTTTTCTGGAAAATGTAACTTAATTTCCCCAGTCCCTTATTCATGAAAATATACATTCTTCCCAATTTTTCAGTGTCACAAATAATTATTCAATAAACATTAATCAACAGACAATAAAGCATTGTACTTGTATTTATAATTGTGTCTCCGATTATTTTCTTTCGACAGATTCATCAGGAGAATTATTGGGCCAATGGAAGTGAACAATTTGACTACCACGATAGGCATCACCCTATCATTTTCCTCAGACAGACACAAATTCACACCTTTGCCAGCACTTCATTAACAAGCCTTTTCATAGAGCTTCAGCCACACAGAAAATTTTCTTTAAAAAAATGTTTTGCCATGTTGGAAGGTGAATACAATATGTCCTATATTTGCTTTAATTAGTATTTGATTAGTTGTGAATGTGAATATTTTTGCATGTTTGTTGGATTTTGCATTTCTTTAAATTTTCTGTGTGGATCCTCTGCCCACATTTCTTTCTGAGTATCAAACTTTTACTTATCGATTTGTAAGGGCACTTTATGTTTCGAAGTTATTACCCTTCTGCCTTGTTGCTCAACTGCTTTTCCCAATTAGTGAGTTTATTGTTGCCAGTGATGTTTCTTGATGTAGGGGAGTTCTAATTGTATTATAGTAAAGTCTATCTAGCTTTTCCTTTGCAATTACTTCTGTTTGCTCTTATGCGTAGAATGCCTTTCCCTCCCCAGAGATCTGATAATTATTCACTTATATTTTTGTCTATGTGTGGTTCTTTCATCCATTTCTTTTTATTGTTGTTTTTGCTTTGGGCTATTGCACCAGCAAGGCTATAATTTGAGTTAATCAATTTTCTCAACCATTTGATGAATAACCTGTTCTTTTGGCATTTTTTTCTTTGTTGTGATTACTTTATTAAGCTGGGATATATACTAGAGACTATTTCAGGGCTGATTGCTTGATCCTATCAATCTGTCTACCAGTTCTTGAGCTCAAACCATACTCCTCTGTCGGATGTTGCTTTCGATATATTTTAATAGCTGGTAGGACATGTATCCTTAATATAACTGCCCCACTTTTCTCATTTCAATATATTCTTCTTTTTTTTTTTTACTTGATATTCATCTGTATGAACTGTAAAATGACTGCATCATATAAGCCAGATAGTATTGGCTTGTCTTTTGGTTTTCATCGTATCATTGAGATATATAATATGTCACTGCAAAATTATAATAGTATTTATTGATCTTTTGTTGGGCTATCTTTGTCGGTTTTATATTAGTGTTACACTAACTTCGCACAGTGAATCTTTAGATTTTCAGCTTTTGTTTTTATATCTGGAAAAACAAAACATATCACTTGGAGTTACTTGTCTTTATGAAAGTTGAAAGTTATCACTGGTAAAATTTTAATGCAATAGGATATTTTTAGAGGTAATTATCTTAGGGTCAGGTCAAGTTTGCCAATAAAATATCTATTTAACTATTGGAAACTATTCAGTTTTCCAAATTTTCTGACATTGTTTTTGAATAAAACTTTTTGATGTGTTAAAGTTTTCCACTGCTCTTATTTTAACATTTCTTTTTTACTTTTAAGTTTTGTTTTCTCACTCTACTTCTCATATATTCTTGAATTGCATTTAAAAATATCAGTTCTTGAATTTGTGCATCTACTTTACTGTTTCTATTTTTAATAATCTGTTCATTTTTTTCTATGCTTATCTTTAGAAAGTTTTTTCTTCTGTTTTCCTTGTTTTAAATATATGTTAATTATGTATAGTGCAAATCCTTTGAAATGTATCTATTTTATCTACTTGTTTTTTTCAAAGTCTAGTAATTCCATAAATGGCTTGCATAAAATAATTGTGTTTCTGCCCATTTCTTCTTGTACATCTTTGGTTTATGTATTTGGTGTATAAAATATATATTCTTTTTATATATTTATTGAAGACTGCACATTTTTCTGCACCCTCTGACTCATGTATTCAGTCTCATATGAATTTAATATTAATATATTTTTTCTTGTTCATATTTTTCTGATAACCATTTATTCATTTTTAAATCTATTTGTATCATTTTGTTTTGGGTATATTTCTTGTGAGTAGGTCACAGTTGGATTTTCTTTTTTCTTTTTTAAAGATTTTATTTATTTATTTACTTATTTATTCATGATAGACACAGAGAGAGAGAGAGAGAGAGACAGAGAGACAGAGACACAGGCAGAGGGAGAGACAGGCTCTATGTAGGGAGCCCGATATGGGACTCGATCCCAGGATTCCAGGGTCATGCCCTGGGATGAAGGCAGGCGCTCAAAGTGCTGAGCCACCCACGCTGCCCACAGTTGGATTTTCTTAGCTCAATCTTTAAGTTTTAATATTTTAATGTAGGATGATAAATCATTATATTTGTTGTTAAAACTGTCCCATCCCCTCATCCTGGATAATTATTTAGGATCTCTGGGGGTTTACTCAGGTGAAGTTCAAGGGAACAGAGTCTGGACACTGACAGGAGAAACAGCTACAGGCATGAAAACACAGAAGACTCATGCTTGGTCGTGGCCAAGTCCATCTTGCAAAGAGAGGAACATTCTAAGTGTCGTGTCTGTGGAACTGATCAGAAATCTAGAACAGGATCCATATCAAAAATTTTTCAAAGAAAAAAAATTTTTTTTCAAAGATTAGACAATTGAGGAGTGGGTTCAGAAAACAGAGTCAGGAGTGCTTCCTGGGGAAGCTTGGGGAGACCCTTGGAGAGACCTACACATTTTCAATATTTTACTATAAATGATACTAAAAGAAAAAATAGTGATTGGCAACAACAATTTATAATAACTGGTTTATTGACGTTGGACTAAGTTCCTTCTATAAAGATTCCCTTTAATCCCCACAACCCCCATGTTATAACTTTTACAGACAGGAAGAGAGGCTCTGAATTTTCCAGACCAAAGTGAACAAGTGAGTAAGTGCCAGAACATTTTCAAAAAACAAATTTCCCTAACTCAAAAGCCCATGATTTTGAACATTGTGTTATACTGTTTTCTTCCCAACATTATAATTGTTGTTGGTTTTCATTTTCCCCAATATTTACAAGCATATATTCTCTTGAATTATTCTAATTAGGTTTTTCAAAATCACACTTGAATACATAGATTCTCCAACTATCAAGTTCATGAGCACTATGATAATTTTTGATTCCTTCTTCTGTAAGATAAGGAATGGAATGCCCTTCTACTTCCCCACATACTCTTTCTTCTCCTTTGCCAATATCATTTGGAATTACAGACCTATTTATTATCAGTCTTATTTTTAGTTATTCTATTTCAAGAAACAATGACAGAAACGTTCCATTTGTACTGCTATTTTATCTACAATAATTTTTCTTTTCTTTTCTTTTTTCCTTTTTTTTTTTTTTTTTTTTTTTTTTTACTAATTCAGCTGGGACTGTCACAATGTTTTTGAACCCACTTCTGCTATTCTTGATTTTTTGTCTTTAATTACTGTGTTGTTTAATGTGAACGTATCTTTACGTAAATTTTTGAAGAAAAGTGCAGGGGTGGTATCTTTTTTGAGCCCTTGATTAGAATATCTAAGAATGCCTTTTTTGTTTTCTTTGCAAATTAGCAACGTTTCAGCTTGAGTCATAAGCATTTTCTCTCAGCATCATTTAGACTTTGTTCCGTTATCACCTGGCATCCAGTCCTATGATACACTGTTGATTTAGCCTGTTTTCATTTAATGATAAGTAACTTTAATGTTTGGTCTGAGGTTTGCAGAATTTTAAAAAATCCTTTATATTTAAACATATTTGCTTGATTATATCTGTGAATCTTTCTTCATTAATTTTGTCTGGAAATGGTGCAGTTTTTAAAATTGTGCAATTTTTTTTTCAGCTTGAGAAGTTTTCTTCCATTCTTTGTCTTCAATATTGCAGTGACATTGTTCTGGTTATATCTTTCTTGGCAAGGCAGTGGCGGGGGTGGGAGAGTGTTTTTCTTATCCATATAAGTTTTTGTTTGTGATCTACCAAATCACCCATCTTTTTTCTCATCATTTTTATCTTTGTTTCTCTTCTCTACATTGGTAGAAAAATTACCTAGCTTGTTCTCTATATCATTTATTTGGTTTTCTGCAATTTTGATTCTGATCTTTACTGCCTCTAAATCAGATTTCAATTGCACAATTTATTTGTAGCTTACCTGAGTCCTATTCTTATCTGCCAGCTTCCTCTTCGAATTCAGTTAGAATCTCAAGCATCATCTAATGCTTTATTTATTATTTCAGAAAGTACACCTGTTTAGTATTTATTAAGAACACAAAACAGCACGGCTAAATATTTTCTTGTTTTATCTAGCCAAGTTTTCTTTTCTCTTTAAACAAGCATGCTTTTTCTCTGCCTCATTGGTCTAGGTCTATTTTATGTTACAGAATACTTTTATTGACTCAATGTATCTTTATCCTACCTCCCAACACAGGCACACTCATTCTTTCTCCAAGTTGGTTGCACTCTGAATCTGCTAGAATCTTCCTCTTAAGTATTAAAATGGAGAGCAAGTTATGGTGTATACCCTCCACTGTGACTTCCAGTGTCGAGCTAGCAATGGGTACTGCTAGATCATCGCAGAAATTTTTCTGCTTCCCTAACCGTTTCTTTGTAAATGGGAGGTGAATTAACTAGTAAATAACTTGAAATATTTCGTAGTCTTTTTGTGGCTGAAACAGTTCAGGGGGGGCTTTGATTTCAAGAATACAATGCTCTCAATATATGTAGCAGATTGTATTTTCTAAAGATGGCCACAGCAATATATATCCCATCCCATAGATTCTTCTTCTTTTTTAGATTTTATTTATTTATTTATTTGAGAGAGAGAATGTGTGTGTGTGTGTGTGTGTGTGTGTGTGTGTGTGTGTGTGCAAATGGGGAGGAGCAGAGGGAGAGGGACAAGCAGACTCTGCTGAGCATAGAGCCCAAGGCGGGACTCGATCTGATGACCCTGAGATCATGACCTGAGCTGAAATCAAGAGTCAGATACTTAACTGACTGGGCCACCCGGACTCTCCCCATCCCATATGTTCTTCTAACAATGTGGCACTGACCTGCCTTTATTGGGAGGTGAGTTCTGTGATCTCTCCCCTTGAGTCTGGTTGGAGCTTTGTAGCTGTCTTCATCAACAGAATGCAGCAGAAATGATGCTGCATAACTGAAGGCTGGGTCATAAAGTCCCATGGCACGTACACTAGGATTCCTGAATGGACATGTATGAAGTCTGGCTTCCCCAAGGCTGCCATGCTGGAGAGATCATGAAGGAAGACCACAAGTGGAGATTCCAGGAAGGCGAGGCTATTCCAGCCCCCTTTCTAACCTAGGATGCAGAAATATGAATGAGTGAGACCCCCAATAATTTCAACCCTCAGCCTGCCAGTAGAGTCCAGTTAGTTCTCCCCACCCTGCCCTGCCCAGATTGTAGATTCTTGACCAAAATGAATACATGAACATCATTGTTTAAACAACTAAGTTTTGGAGCGGCTTGTTACATAGCATCAGATAATCCAAAACAAGTGCTTTCCATCCCCACCCCCACCCTCACCTATATTATTATATTACCCACTCCCTATGTTACTATATTACTTTACATCTCAGGTCATACTCTGCAACCACCCACTTCTTGCACTGAGGCCCATTGTACTTTTCTGGGATTTACAATTGTATAGACTTTAGAAAGATGAGAGGGCTGAGCTGAGTGTCCACCAGCAGCCAAGAGGTGACTGACAGGCTCTCTGATTGGGGACCACCCAGGGCCCCGATACAGAGCTCTCTTTCTCCCGATGGAGGAAGGAGGCACTCTTCCTTGGTCATCCCATTCATCCTGTGTTAAGAGTCATTTCTCTGAAAAACTGGATGATCCATATTTAGGATCTTGGGGTTTCAGCCCGATTAAGTCCTACAGCCCTTTTGGGTTTTCATGGGTATTTTAAGGGGAGCTAGGAGAGGGAAGTCCAGGCAGCCTTCACGATCTTGAAGTACAGTGTTCTAGCTTTCATTCTGAGGTTCAGAGGTGTTGCCAAAACAACAGACGCAAAATGGACCCCTCTCTGGGTCCCCTGGCTTGTCAGTCACCTGCGCTCTGTGGGACCCGGTGTTGTGAGCGTTCCAGGAGAATGAAAACAACCAGCATCTTCTTTATTTTGTTTTATTTTTTAAAACAGATTTTACTTATTTATTCATGAGATACACAGAGAGAGTTAGAGACATAGGCAGAGGGAGAAGCAGGCTCCCTGAAGGGACTCGATCCCAGGACCCCAGGATCATGATCTGAGCTAAAGGCATACAGTCAAACTCTGAGCCACCCAGGTGTCCTAACCAGCATCTTCTTTAGAGCCAGTTGTCTCTCTTTGTCCTACCTTCTAAAGCCCCAACTACGAGGAAAAGGGGAACATGCAGAAATCTACAACCCTGCTAGAAGTCACCTAGCTCTGGGATACTTTTGATAGCAGCCTAGGCGGGTTCTATTCTTCAGAAATCATTAGATGCATATGAATTGCTTGGGGATCTTGTTAAAATTTAAATGTTGATTCAGAACCTCTGGGCTGAGGTCTGAGCATCTGCATTTCTAGCAAGTTCCCATTGAGCAGCACACAGTGAGCGGTGAGGCTTTGGGCAGTTCCTGTTGCTCCCACACCCTGGAGGCAGTCCCCAAAGACTCTCACTTCCTGTCCCACTAGATGTGGTTTTACAGCTATTGTCACTCTTATGTTCCCTGTCTTTTTGCCTCCCAGTACTTATTGGCTCCTCCTTCCATATTGTCCGGCAGCTGTGGGATAGCTCAGGTGGGGAAGGGTCACTCCTTGTGTCCTCACTAATTTGTTCTCTGTTCAGTAACTACTGATCGCTCTGAGCTTGGCTCCTCCAGGGGCAAAAATAATGAGACGGAAGACACTGATCAGAGGCTTCTCAGGGAGAAGGGCAGTGAGTGCCCTCTACAACGGGATAAATGCTAGGGTAGAGGATGATGTAGGTGGTAAGGAGATGTAGATGGTAGTTGGGGAGCTGGGAAGGTAAGAACAAGATTCTTTAAAAGCTTCCCGGAAGAGGCGACATTTTAGCTGGATCTTCAGGTACTACTAGTAGGTGTGAGCCAGCTGAAGAAAGAGGAGGGAAGGGCATTCTGCAGAGAAAATAGCAGGTGCCAATGTTTGGAGAAGGAGAAAGCATGGTGAGCTCAAGGGACTGCAATTAATTATGGCCAGAGCATGCCATGTGGGTGAAAGGCTGGGGAGAGGACTAAGGTAGTATATTAGCTTGCTTGGGCTGCCCTAACAAAACATCACATGCTGATTGGCTTAAACAACCGATATTTGTTTTCTCACAATTCTGGTAGTTAGAATTCTGAGGTGGAGGTGTATGCAGGTTTGGTGTCTTCTGAGTCTGAGGCTTCTCCCTTTGACTTGCGGCCCCTCCTTTCTCCCTGGGTCCTCACATGGTCACCTTTGTCTGAGCTTTCTGTGTCCTGATCTCCTTTTTCTGTAAGGACACCAGTCTTCTTGGATGAAGACTCCCTTAAAGATCTCCTGTGACCTTAATCACCTCTTTAAAGGCCCTACCTCCACATGCAGTCACATTTTGAGGTACGGAGGGTTAGGGTTTCATCATATGAATTTGGCGGGCCACAGTCCAGCCCAGAACAGGGAGTTGTGGGGTGGGTAGGATGGCCTTCTTGCTCAGTTTGTTGCTGTCTTCTACCCTTCTTACTCCCTTGCTGTTCCATAGGGGAGCAGCTGGACAGGCTTTGGAGGAAGGAAGCTGAGCATGGAGGAGGAGCTTAATCTGAGCAGGGGTGTTTCACTCCCTCATCTGTGGATGCTTTCTCTGATACTTCTACTCTTGATTTAAATTTTAGTGGCAGCCTACCACGTGTGGGTTTTCTTTCCTGGTCTTTCTTCCTATATGCCCTTTGTTCCATCGGCTAGAGGGTCCGTGGGTTGCAGTGCCCCATGACTACTTGGGATACCCAGGGCCAGAGACCACTGCCCCTCTATAGGGCAGACAGCTGTGGCCACTTTCTGTTGGGCTTGGGCCCACGAGACTCTTGGAGTGTTATCAACCTTGAAACCCCACAGCTCCTTTGCCAGAGATGCTGTTGGGCCTTCTGAACATTTTCAGGGCTGGCTCATTTCATTTGCTCACATTTACTATCTGTAGCCATCTAAAACACAAGGGTGTGTGCACACTTTTGAGACTGGGAGCAAAACTGGGACACTTGCCCTTGAGAGAGAAAAGGCATTGTGTCAATGAGAGGCACTTGGGAGGACAAGTCCTGTTGTCCACAGGAGGAACCACAGGGATGGAGAAGCAGGTCCCTGGAGAGAATACCTGCAAGGAACTTCTCTAAGCCTTGATACCTACTGGGTCGTTTTCCTGTCCTAATCAGAAGTATTAAGCCTTTTGGCAGGAGGCCTGTTAGACACTGAGCAGGACAAAGGCTCCTTTATTTTTAAAGTAAAACACTCTGTTTTTACTGTTTCTTAAGAAACTAACAGTCTATTTGGGTAAACACATTCTATTTACCCACATACCAATCGAAGGCAGCCAACAACAAGCTCCCCAAATACACTAATATTGGTAAATGTTTATCATTTGTATTGCTTCCTTCATCTCAAGGCTCATTTTGGGTAAATAAAACACATTTCTCAATCCTGAGTTTTCTCCTATCTGTTCTCCAATTTCCCCGAATGTTTTTTTTTTCTTCCTTCCGTTGGATTTTGGATTCACATTCTTAAAATTGCATCTACACTGATGTTTATCCTTTTCACTTCTCTGCTGAGCTTTAGGATATATTCAAATTAAGAGATATAATTTAAAATTTAGAACTATGAATATAGTTAGTAGCAAACACAGGCTATGTGGCAGAAAGGCATATGGATCAGGCTAACTGTAAAGTGGGGGTAGGGAGAGAAAAACTCTGAGGTAGAGAAAATAAGCTTCAGCTCAGCCCAAATATTAGTTTCAAGCCAAAGAAGTTGGCCTAGGCCCAATTCTATCCTTGGTTGGACACAATACACGATTGCCGTATTTTCAGAAAAAGAAAAAAGAAATCCATCTATAGGGTGAGAATCTAAGTATCTATTTTCCATCAGAGTGACAATCAGAAATCATTCTTTTGCATTTATTTTTCAACTTTGTATTTGCCTGTGAACAAAATTGAAGCTGGCAAAGGATGCTTCATGTGAATTACTTGAACAACAGTTTCTCATTGTGTTGAATTACATTGAAGCTGCTTGCTGTGAAATCTTGCCACAGCCCAGTAACAGTGAAAGATATTGTCACTTTTTTTTCCATGGCCGTGAAGTTAACCCACTTCTGTACCACATAAATGAATTGATGGTCCTTTCCAAAGTGGGGGAGAAAAGCTCTCCAAATCCGAATCACCAAGCATTTACGTATAGCTTATTAATGTTTTCAGAATCAAAAGCCAGTCTATTTCCCATGTCACCTGATCTTCATGCTTCCTTACATCACATTTCCAGATTACATGGCTTCTCAGTGTTTGGAATATCTATAGTTGCCAACAAAGAGAGAGTCATGAAGTTCCAGCCCTAGCTAGTAATATTTTCACCTAATTTAGGAAAGTCCAATTTAGAACCTAGTCCAGAAAAGTAGTAGAGAGGTGAAAATAATCCCAAGGGGCCTGCTTACTGTTCCTAAATTCACCATCCACCACTAGGGGGTAGATGATGAAAAAGGGCCTAGGCTGGAAGTGGTGGCTGTGGCATTTCTCCAAGGCAACGTTTAAGATTTGCCCATTTGAGGCATGGATTGGGATTAGAGCTCCATTTGCCTTGTTTGCCACATGATGGTTAATGGCCTGTTTCAGAGGCTAGTGGCAGGGGACACAACAGATCATGGTGGGGCTCAATCCCCTTTAGACAGACCTCTCTCCTCCTCCGGAGCGTTCCTACCAATTTGGGGTGGAAAATGCAGTTTTCTATTCCTGCTACTTGATAGCTGTAGGCTCCTAAAAGCCACTTGCTGCTTTTACTCATGAGTGAAATGGGACTAATAAGAGCTCTACCTGTTGTGAGATTAACATACTTAATCAGCAGTCACGTGCTATTCAGATATGAGAATGGTCACTGTTTCTCTGCTGCTTCCTCTGCGTAGGAGAGAAGCCAAGCAGAAGCTCTTGCTGCTTCTAAGCCCACCTCATCAACCCTGGAGCCCTGATCTACAAGTAAATCAAGGATGAGCAAGGAGGGAAGGAAATTGAATGTGTTACATTCTTCTTTCTGATGGTTGTGAGGCTGACACCTGATTTCCCTCAGGCTGACTGTGATTACGCTTTAAGGCTTCAGGCACAGGATTATTTTCATGGCTGCTTACCATTAATTATATGGAGAAGCTACAACCCTAATCCGGAATCCTCTCTCTGGCAGCAGAAGTGTTTGATTTCTCCGAAGACACTTTTTACCTAAAATAAATAACCCAAACAGAAAAAAAACCCATGCCCTTCTTGGACTGTACACAAGGCACTGTGGTATACAACGAAGAGAGCTGGACTTGGATTCAAGTCCTGTCCCTTTTGAGCTGTGTGACACTATGTATCTCTGAGTCTCCATTTATAAAGTAGAAACCATATCAGTTCTGCTGCGCCCAAGACAGGGAGTCATTAAGAACCCGGACTAGCTTCAAAGGCTGGCTTTGCCAATGACTGGATACGTGATATCGGTAAGGTTAGTTAACCTTTCTGGGCCTCTGTTTTCTTACCTGTAAAATGGGCTAATAATTGTATCTAGTTCAGAGGATGATTGTGAGGAGTGAATTTTAAGGGCAGGTAGAGCATTTAGAATGGGACCTGGCCAGAGTAAGCTCAGGAGAAATCTTAGCTCTTATTACCAAGTATGTAAACAACACTTAAGGACCAAAATGCACTCAGCATACCGTTTCAACAGTTTCACGGACAAATAGACATCTCAGCTTTGCAGCGCAAAGTCACAGAGGCAAGAAGACAACTAGCCCATCCAGGGTCTTCTCAGGAAAAAGTCAGGAGGTGCTCCCTTGATGCCAGAGTGTTGGAGAGGGCCCGGCAGAGGGCCCAGAGGAGGGCCAGGGCCTCAGCTCAGCAGAAAATTCAGCTGTGAGTGAGGGGAGGGTGCAGGGAGGAGGGGAGGGGCCGCAGTAAGGTGACAGACTCCTGGGGAATGGCACAGGCCCTGGGGACAGAAATGGTGAAAATGGTTAAGAGCCCTCTGCTGGGGGGAGCCCATTCAGATAGCAGACAGCCAAGACAAGGAGAGGGGAAGCATGTGAAAGGGACACCAAGTCTAGGTGAGATCATGTCTGGAACCAGAGGATGAAGCAGTTTATATTTAAATGGTTATGGCAAGACAACACCCCCACATTACACCATCCATTCCCATTCAAGTTCTTTGGGAGGAAGTAAACATTATGGAAGTGTTAATTGCTATTCAGTTTCAAATTTAAGTCTGCATTTGTACAGAGGAGTCTAGGAGATGGCACATTTTCCTTGCCACGTTATTAAGTAAAGGCTTTCTAAATAATTGGTTGGGGGCGCACGGCCCCCCGCTCCCCTCCCCTCCGCCCCCCGTGGCCCAGGCACAAGTTGCTGAGCGCTTCCTGGTGGTGGTCTAGTCCTTTCCAGGTCTTCTTCCGAAAGCGGTCGGACGAGGAGCAGGTCCTATTGGTGGTGCCCTGTCGGCCGAGCTCCCGGGGACCGGTACCGAGGGCGGCCGCCGCGGGGCACGGGCCTGCGGGCCACAGGGGCGGGGACCCGGCGGCTGCGGCTCAGCGCTTCCCGCGGGCTCCGGCCTCGGCCGCGCGGGTCCCGAGGACGCGCTCCCGGCGCACGAGGCCCGCACGGGCCCCCTGCTGGGTGGCGGCGACCCTGCAGCCACCTGGACCCCGGCTGCGGCGACTGGCGGCCGTGCGATTCCCGAGCGGCCAACGGGCTTCCCCGTCGGGATTCGGTGCCTGTCTTCGCCCAGGGCCCCGGGAGCCGAGCAGCGCTCCGGCCTCTGGCACCGCCCCAAGCCCCGGGACGCCACCGCGGTGCCCGGAGACGCGGCGGGGCGGGGCGGGGAGCGCGCCCACCCTTCGGGGTCTCAGCCACCCCTCGGCTCCCCGAGCCCGTCCTCCCTCCCGCCGGGGAGCGCTGCCCCCGCGCCCCACCCCCGCGCCCCGGCGCCGCGCGCAGCACCGCCCCGCGCCCCGCAGCGCCATCTGGGGGCCGGGCACCGCCTTCCCCGCCCGGGGCGCCCCCTCCTTCCCTCCGTCCGCGCCCGTCGCCCCTCGCGCCTCCCCGAGGGCGCCCCGGCGGCGGGGGGCGGCCCGGGCCTGGGGCAGACGCGGGGCCGCGGGGGAGCGCGCGATGGCAGCGACGGGCGTCCGCGGGCGGAGAGGCGGCGGCGGCGGCGGCGGCGGCGGCGGCGGGCGGCGCGAGGAGCCCCTGTGATTGGCACAGCCCGAGCCGGAGGAGGCGGCGCGGGGAGGGCGGAGGAGGAGGAGGAGGGAGGGGGCGAGCGCGCGCGGCGGCGGCGGCGGCGGCGGCTCGGCGGCTCGGCGGCGGCTCGGAGCTGTGCCTTCCACCTCTCCAGCCCCGGCTGCACGGGGGCGGCCGCCGCGGGCCCGGGGCGGGGACAGCACGCAGCCTCGCCGCGCACACCCCCGCCCGGCAGCGGCCCCGGCTCCCGGGGCGAGCGGGAAAGCGGCGGCGGCGGCGGCGGCGGCGGCGGCGGCGGCGGGGGAAGGATGCAGGGGAAGAAGCCGGGCGGCTCGTCGGGCGGCGGCCGGAGCGGCGAGCTGCAGGGGGACGAGGCGCAGAGGAACAAGAAGAAGAAAAAGAAGGTGTCCTGCTTCTCCAACATCAAGATCTTCCTGGTGTCCGAGTGCGCCCTGATGCTGGCGCAGGGCACGGTGGGCGCCTACCTGGTGAGTCCCCGCGCCAACTCCGCGGCGGGCCGGCGGGCGCGAGGAGGGGGTCGCCGGGCCCGGGGCACCGGGCATGACCTCGGCCCGGCGCGGCGCGGCGCGGGGGTTGGCGAGTGGCGCCGCGGCGGCCGCCGGGGGAGCTGCCGGCCCGGGGTGCCGGGGAGCCGGGGAGCCGGGGAGCCGGGGAGCCGGGGAGCCGGGAGCGGGCGGGACCGCGGATGCCGGCAGCGGCTCGCGCGGCCGGCGGGGCCGGGGCCGGGGCCGGGGCCGGGGCCGGGGCTGCCCGGGGCCGGGAGGCGGCCGGCGGGTGGGCGTGAAGCCCTGCCTCTCCCCGCCGGGAGAGCGCGGCCGGAGGGACTCCGGGAGCCCCCTGCGTGGGGAGGCGGGCGGCGCGGTTTTGAGGTGACCTGCACATGGGAAGAAGAGCCAGTGAGCATCCTTCGTCCTCTGCTCTCCGTTCCAGCCGCCTGGAGAACAAATCCATTATGCATCATTTTCTCCCAGCGCTTTCCCCATGCGCCAGTTACGGGGGGATTTAACAGCTTAGAGTGTGGCCCCGACCCGAGCCAGGGCTGCAGGGGGACAGCCCCTCTCCGTATCCCGATAGCCATCTTTCGGCGTCTGGGATAAAGTTACATACGGTACCTGGAGAGCAGCTGCGAGTTTGTGTAGTTCTGCGCCCCGCGCTCAGACCTCGGTGCCTCAGCGTGGTCTCTCGCCCACAAGGGGGTTGCAGCATTTTGCACTGTGTGCATCTATTTCATTTGCCTTCCAAAAGGGCATATTAGTGCTCAGACGGCCCAGGGGTGCGTAACATATCAGAGGAAACAGCTTGTAGTGACTCAGCAACTGTTAAATACCTACTTTGTCGCTTTGTCCTGCCCTGCGCAGGTGGTCCTGACTTGAGTTCCAGAGAGTGCACTTCCAGACCCCAGGACAGCCCTGCCTAAGCAGGAGGAGATTTTTTCCCCCCCACAGTGTATAGTGTTCAGCCATCACTTGGTGATTGACCCACAACCGGAATCAAATGGCAGTGACTTTGTTAGTGAACAAGTTTGAGGAAGGTAGAATTGGACAAGATTTTGCCTACTGGATAGCCGCATCCCCAGATAGATCCATGCTCTTCCTGCTGGACCTCGGATCCCTCCTTCCTGGCCTTGGGATACAGTTAATGGGAGCCAAACTGCTGAGACAGGGCACCATTCATAAATTGTCTCCAAAGACTCGGGGGCTTGCTGTCAGAGGAAACTACGGACAGGTTTGGTCTCTAGTGCGAGGTAAAGTCAGTTTTGTGGTTCCGAGAGAGGGTTGTTTGAGCTCAGCTCTCTGTTCCTGGGGTGACAGACTTACCCGGCTTCTGAAAATCAGATGCATTTCGTTTGCTCCTTGTGAGATGAAAGTGTTTGAAATCCCTGTCTTTGTGCATCCTTGACTTGTGTGCTGCAGGTGAACCCTGTGGCCAAAAGCGTATTTTCTTTTCTGTTTGGATATACATTTGCACTTTTCTCTACATTTACAGTACAGGCAATACCTGTGGCCCTGGGGAGTTCTGACGTAGGGATGACTGTGTCTTGGTTGGGGGGGGGGGTGGTCAGTTTATCAGACCTTTCATGGAGAGAATTTGACTGTTACGATATTAAAATAGGTATGTGCATTACCAGGATGCAAATGCATGTTAACAAAATATTTGTGCATCTGTATTGGGAGCATATGCAAAGTATGTACTACCTAACCTGGCCTGTGTTTGAGGAGGTAGTTAGTATATCAACAGTTGCCTTCAGTTGTTAGCCTGAAACCAGTTTTGTTCAGTAGAGTGCATTATTCATGTGTGGCGAACAGCAACAGAACTTTTTGCGCCATGAATTATAAAGGCATGGGCTTAGTTTTAGCTCACAATGATCTAAGGGTTTTAGAAAGGCATGAGGCTGGGTAGCCTAAGTTACATTATAAAGTTAAGCAGAGGGCTGGTGGTGAGGGGGATATGTAGAGGCGGGGCTGGCATCAGGAGATAGGAAGTTGACTTTCATCCCAGAAGAGGCCAGTGGCAGGCAGTCCACCTGGTGAAGGCGGAAGGGGGGGGTGGTTCCTGCTGGCACTTTCAGCCTGGGCTGATAGCCCGGTTCAGAGGGGTAGGGTAACCCGAGTCAACAGGTGACCAGCAGAGAGCAGATGGGGGCCCAGGAGAGGACAGGCCTAGGAAATTGAATTCATTTTGATTACTAGGAGTGGAGGCGTAATGGCTCCGAGCTCTGCCTTGCCCGGTTGCCCTGGACTCTCCTTTGTCATCTGAACCTCATGAAAATAAATAGTTTGCTTGCCAGGCTTGACCTAATCAGCTCGCTATGGGTTTTGCTCTTCTGGGCCACTTGGGAGTTTTCTGTTCATCTGTTATTTTGGAGGTAGAATAAAAAGTTTGCTAGTCTTTCATCTGTATGAGGCTTCTTTATGGATAACTTGGGAATAAAACATTGTTAGGATGCAGGAAAAGCAAATTTCTCCTTGTTAATGCATCATGGCTTTCTCAAGAAACCGGAGAGCTTGCTTCTGTAGGTGATCACACACACGGGATCGGTGTGCAAAATGTGTGTTATATATGATCTCTGCATTGGCAGTCAGCCTGTCCCTCTGATGAAGCATTTTCAGATACCTGAGGAAGGGCACACCTTGGGACACACAGCCAGCAATGCTTGCTTTGATGGATGGGGGGTGGTCGAAAGTTCTATACCAGTGATGTTATTTCCTATTTGATCCCAGTAGTCTATGCAGCTACCTTCTTATTTTGTCTTCCCAGATGCTTTTTTTTTTTTTTTTTTTTTTTGTACATTTAGAGGCTTCATTTCATTTCTCCCTTTACTTTTTGAAAAGACAGATTCCCCGGTGTCTTCAATGACACTAGTGTATAGGCTTTTCAATGGCAGAACTGAAGCAGGAAGTTGTCTGTGATTTGAGAAGTAACTTTGAAAAGCAGGACTTTGTGTTATGTGTATGTGAGTGTATATGTACATGTGTGTGTATGTGTGTGTGTGTGTGTGTGTGTGTTTTCTCTCAAGAACCTGCATAGAGAGGAAACTCTAGGGAGACTTGTATATAAGACAAACACTAATTGTTATTCTGAGCAAGGAACCAGCTTTTTGCCTGGATGTGGGGTTCTCCCAGGGGAGTGCAGAAGGCTATTGACCCTGACACTCAGACTCTGATCTGGGGAGATCAGGTAATCATCATGCAACCCCAGGGCAGCTGTGGATTCTGAAATCTCTTAACACTTGCAAGTGTTTGAGCTGGATATCATGCTTCAGAAAAGCCAACAGTCACAGGGCTGTTCTAGTCACTTCAATGGCCTGACTGTCCATGAAATATATATATATATACACATATATATATATATATTTTTTTTTTTTAGCATGAACCATTAAGAGACCTGTCCAGTTTGATTGCCGTGGCTGCTGAGTAAAGAATACGCTTTTCCTTGACTTGGGTCTTTGCTTTGGGTGGCTCCAATCTGAACTGACCTACTTGCAAGGATGTGACATCTGCTCAAGTCTCAGGCACTTTGGAGCAGGCATAGGTCTGTGGGAGCTGCACGGAGAGCAAGGCATTTTGTGTGCACTTCATGGTGGTGTGTGGAGACCCACTGAGATGTTTCAGGCCATTCATGAGGACAGCCCTGAGTGTGGAGGTTCGTATATGTTCTCAAATTGCAGAGGACTAGGATAGATAAGGATGTATACAGGGAATGAAAGCCTCTGACACCTCTGGGCATCATGATTGCGGCTCCCATACAAGGGCATTTGAGTTTCTTCAGTATGAAAACTTGAGGCAGCAGGTGGGGTCTCCAGGGTGCAGAGCGCAGGCTGGGCCTGTGACCCCAGGGGTGGGCATTTCCCTATTGAGAGTTTTGTACACATTGAGTCTGAGGTTGTGATGATGAGATAATGAGCAGGATGACTGAGTGCATATCATAGAGCTGTATCTCATTGATGTCGGTAGCCCCTTTTAAAAAATTTTAGGCCTGGGGCACCTGGGTGGCTTAGTGGTTGAGTGTCTGCCTTTGGTTCAGGTCATGATCCTGGGGTCCTGGGATTGAGTCCTGCATCAGGCTCCCTGCAGGGAGCCTGCTTCTCCCTCTGCCTATGTCTCTGCCCCTCTCTCTGTGTCTCTCATGAATAAATAAATAAAATCTTTAAAAAGGAAAAAAAAATTAGGCCTGAGAACATTCTGTGGCTTGTGGTTACTGGTAAGGTGAAACTGCTGGCTTTATTCTTTTCCCCCTCCTAAAGAAGCATCGTTTTGAAGATGGGTTTTTGCGTCTCTTACCCAGAAGCAGACAGCTGAGAGACATTTTTAAAGTCCTTGTCAAATTAGTATGATGACTAAGGCGACTGTATTTTACTTAAATTATTTTACACACTTATGGTTAGTCAAAGTGACACATTCCCTGCCATTTGCGTAATTACTGTATAGCCCCAGGTAGTAAGAAAGAAAATTACCCCGATTTTTTTTTTCTTGCTGTTTGGTTGCAAATGTTCAGCTAATAATTATTTAGGGGAAAAAATGATTTCTGAAAATTCCTTCCAACCAGCTTTGTGTGCCCAGCTTAGTTTCTGTAGGGGTTTTCTCTTGTGTGTTTAACAATCAAAGAATCTGTTGTGAGGGGAGCAAGATGTCTTTCCTGAATTTTGTAACTCTCCTGTATTTCTATTTTAGATTCCTTATAAAGAGGATGACCCAGAGGTGCTCCCTTGTTAATCAGATGACCAGCATTTAAACTCCTCTCCTTACCTGCTGCTGTAATAGGTATAGCTCTGTATTAAGCTGGATAAGTTTCCACTGGCACAAAGGCAGTTGGAGCAAGAGGGTCTCAGGATTTCTCTTGCTCACCGAAAGCAAGCATCTAAGTACTACCTTTGCTCAGGAATGCGCTCACTTAATGGACTGGGGATGAGTAAGTATAATGCAGCAAAAAAAAACCCAAAGAGGATACAGCTACATTGGATGAAGAAAAAGGCCTTGAATAAAGAAAAAAATATCTGTGAATGTTACCGCTTAATTGCAGACGTTGGTGTTCCTTTCAGAGTCTGTTCCAGGCCTCCTGCAGAGGCTGGGGGAAGTAGCAAGGAGTCCTGCTAAAGTGACCCTGTTCCTTGGATTAAGGAGGGCTCCTTGAGGTGTCCGACAAGGAGGGCGGGGGCCGCCAGGTGGCTGGGCAGGCAGGTGTGTGGAAGGTGCTCACCCCTTGTTGGGGTAGAGAATAAAACTCTACCAGCAGTATTTCTACTTCTACTTGGCAAATACATTTAACTTGCACAGATTGAACTGCAACTCATCATTTAATTAATAACCACATTCCTCTGAAGTAGAGTCAAAGTACTTATCACTTGTACTCACTCATATTTTCTAATTGTACTCTGAGATTTATGTTAATATATGCATCATATATTTATATACATGTTCTTGGACGAGGCTACATACACCAGATATTGTGTGCTGTCCTTTTTGGAAGATGTTGAGGGACACTTCAGTGGCAATTTTGATTGTATGGCTTAAACACAGGTTTAGAACTGCCCTGAAGACAAGGCATCTATATTCTGTTCCATCTCAGAAATGTTTTTGGTAATCTGAAGGCCAGAAAGATGGCATCCTTGTTCTTGTAATTTAGTTTTGGTTTCTGTTTCTTTATGTGTATCTATGACATTGGTAATAAAGAGGAAAAAAAGAGTGGAATCAACTGACTTTGGTTCACAGGAGAAATGAATGGGTATGGTTTGAGAAACTTGTATTTTATAAACACTTGTAACCTAAGTGTTTATGTGTTAATGTAACAGGCCGTATTGCTGAATGGTTAAAACTCCAAATTAAATGGTGAAAACTTCCAGATGGACACTGATAAGCACCTGTGGCAGCTGTGGCTCAATGGATGAGCTTCAGGAGACCTGGGACCCATGTTCTCCCCTTCTCAGTTCTGTTTTCTTAGGCTGATTACTTAAACTCTCTGTGCCTTGGTTTTTCATTTTAAAACTGGGATCCTAATAGTACCCAGCCTCATAACAATGCTATGAGAATTCAAGGAGTTGGTAACTTGTAAAGCACTTTGAATGCTAACTGGCACACAGTGCTTGATATATACTAGCTATTAATAATGGCATGGTTATACATATTTACTGCAAACATTCAGTTTGTAGCCCCAACAAATGAGAAATAAAACCATTTCAATCAAGTTTTGATTTGGGTGTAGCAAATTGTACACTCAAGTAGTTCCCTATTCTGCATGAACATTTTGTCTGGGAGGTAAAAGGTTTTTAGTAGTAAAAAAAAGTACCAGTTGCTAATTCCATTTATTCCCTTATTATAAATATAGCAATCCATTTTATCTTAAAGATGCTATAAAAATTACCAGTCATGTGGGCGAGGAGCTCACTATAGTAATGGTTATATTGAGCATTGATAGTCAGTGGGTACTTTGAGCTGGATGGAGCAGGGATGGTGTTCACACGGCTGGGAGGGGACAGGTGCCTTGGTGTCTCACTTTGAGAGGCCCTGTTATCTGTTGTTCTGCTCTGTGGCCACAGGATGCGGAATACTTGACAGTCTTCTACATTGTACGCAGCTGAGGAGCAGTAAAAAGAGTTCTGGACTTGGAGTCAGAAGACCTGCAATTTGAACCTGGACCTGCAACTTACCAGTTCCTGGTGACTTGACTTACCTGCGCCCCAATATCCTCATCTGTCTTATAGGTGGTTGGGAGATTTAAATAAATGGATGCGTGATAGGGTGTTTCTCATAGAGTACAGGATTCAGTACTTGCTTTATCACTAGTGACATAACCCTACTCATTGACCTTGGCACAACAGAAGTCCTTCCCAGGGGCCGAGAGTTTGCTTCTTAAATCGGAGATCTGGGCCCTCGTAGCTTGCTCTGCTTCTCTGGAAGAAGCGTAGCCACTTCAAGGCAGCGTGGGGTGTCAGGAATCGGGATCAAGGGGGACATACGTTATGGAAATAGGCTGCCCTCTGGGCAACCTTGTTTGAGATGATGGGGGGGTGGTGGTGGTGGGGCTCAGGTGTTGTGCCACACCCACCGCCTCACCTTGATCCTCCTGCGGTATGAAGCGGGGTTCAGCAGGCATGATTGTGGGCGTGCTCCTCATCTTGATCCTTTTCGGTTTTACAGAAGCTGAGGGAATGAGCTCTTGATAGAGTGTTGTATCTCATTCCTCTGGATCATTCACCTTCATTGATGATGATTGTGTAGGGGGCTACCTTTGCACAGAGCCACCCACTTTTCCTCCCCAGGTCTGACCTCTGTCCCTGGGAAGGATGAGGAAGGAACCAGGTTCCTCTCAGTGAACCAAACTGCTGTAGCTATTACGGGTGAGATCTTCGATTCATGCTTGAGTGCCACAGGCTTCCCGAGAGAGCATATGCTCTCTCTGAGCACCACTGCATCCACAAACCCTGGTGGCTTGGTGTCGACCTCACTGAGGAGGAGGCCTTATCTGCTTCCCAAGGCCCTGGACCTTCTGTAGCCACAGCTGTTCAGTGGGCAAGCTCAGGGGGCTTTCTTCGTGGGCATTCCAGGGACCGTAGACAGAACGGAAACCTTCCACTGGGTGCAGGCGGCGTCTCTGCAGTTGGCTATTTCCAGCCTCTTTATTTCTGTTCTTTGTGGCTTTGAGCCGAAGCTTTCTGAAAAGGGAAGCCCTTCCTAACAGAGAGTTTAGCAGCTCAGTTTTTTTTTTTTTAATTTTTTAATTTTTTTAATGGAAGTGTTGATAACCAAGCCAGCTGTTTCCTGAAATGACCAGGCATTCCCTTTTGAAAAGGGAATAGTTACTTCACCAAGACATAATAGCTGGTCATTAAAATTGTTTTGGACTTTGTACAAAAGTCTCATTTATGACTTCTGGTCAACACTTACTGAAAATATTTAAAAGCCAAAGGCAACATAGGTTGCTGCAAGCCATAGTTTTTGTATTGGGCTGGTGGGGGAGGGCTGGCTAGGGTGGATCCCACTCTTCCCCTCTACCTTCATGATTTGGTTCCTAAATAACCTGGCAGTATATTCCAATACTCTGTTCTTCTGGGATGTCATATCCCTGGTGGCATTTCAAGATACCTGGTCACAGAATGGAAGGGTATCAAACATAACAGGGATGTCTTCTTTCCTTAGTGTTGGATTTTGTTAAAATCTTACCACAGGCGCTCTGTGAGTCCTGGAGGCAAGCTGTGGCCACAGCCCATCCAAGCTGGCAGGGGTGCAACTGCTGCATTCCTAGGGTTTGGTAGCACGTCCGAGTTACTGTGCAATAGAATGGGTCCATTCTTTGTGTCTCTCCATCCGTCCACACTCCCTTTGTGAGTTCTGTACGATGCATGGTAGCAGGTTCTCATTTGTCTGGCAAGTTGCCCTTTGGGACGGGTCTTTGGGTGATGAACCTGGCTGTCCAGGTGACTCTGGACATTTTTTGTTGGTAGGTCTAAAGCCCGTTGTGGTTCTCACTTCCTGGCCACCCGAGCTCCCGGATAGGCAGAGTTAGCAGAAAAAGGAAGGAATCTAGGGACGCCTGGGTGGCTCAGTGGTTGGGCCTCTGCCTTTGGCTCAGGGTGTCATCCTGGAATCTCGGGATAGAATCCCACATCAAGCTTTCTGCATGGAGCCTGCCTCTCCTCCCTCTGCCTGTGTCTCTGCCTCTCTCTCTGTGTCTCTTGTGAATAAATAAATAAAATCTTAAAAAAAAAAAAAAAAAGGAAGGAGCCAAGAGCAGGCTTTCAACAAATCGTCCTGGGGAATATAATAGAATATTAGGCAAACTCCTCCCTCAGTCCCTGCCCACACAACTACAGGAACTTAAGCAAGATAGAAATGATTATTTTTACCTCCATTCCTGCACTTGCAAGGTTGGTGTAGGGAGAACAGTGTCACGATGGTGCTTTTCAATTAAAGACTTATTGTAAAATGTTCTTGGGAATGGCTATTGTCTCTCCCTCCCCCCCACTCTGGAAAAGGCTTATATAAAATAGGCACTGCTCCCTCTCTAATTGTTGGATTTGCTCCCCCATCCTGACATTGCTGCTTCCCCATCTTAGGCTGATTAGAATGAGAAATTACCACCTTGAATATCAGCAAGTCGAAATTGGAAAGCTGCCCTCTGATTATATAAGCTTTCAACCACTGTACCTGAAATCTCGTGTTTACCTTGCTGAGACTTCTCTTAATGAAGATAGGGATTTCTAAGCAGCATGGACCCATATGTTTTTTATTATGTAAGCTTCAATGATTGTGATGCAACCTGTAAAATAAAGAGTGGTGTTGATTAGTTCATCTCTCCGTTGGCTTTTTGGGTCAGAGAATTATTGGAAGTAGACTCACAGAACCACCTAGAGCTCTCCCCCTGGAACTTGCCCGCCTGCTGCTTCACCACCAGCACCTTCTCCCTGGGGGTGCACCGGTGTGCCCTGGGTCTGTGGTCATCGTGACTCTCAAGGTCACAGAGGGCAGGTGCCCATGGAGGCTTGAGAGATGGCTTGTGCAGTTCAGCGGTGGGTCTGGGAACACAACCACTGTGATTGTGTTGGGCCTCATGCTTTGGCCATTTCATTTCCCTAAGTGCTGCTGTGATGATGCCTTTGGAATGTATTTTGTCTTGTTTTGCATAACGTGCTGGTGTCTTGCTGTGGCTCATCTTACTGTCCTCTTCTCAAAGCCATACGTGTGTGAGGTGCACAGCACGGCACACCACATGGTCCATTCCAGATTTTCAGCCTCCTGAACTGTAGACAGCAGCTTATTTTGTGGCCAGGGTGGGTGCTGGGAGAAAAGACTGAAAGGAGACTAGACCAGTTGAAACAGGTCTAGGAGAGCTTCAGATAGGCCTCTGCTGTCATTATGCAAAACATTGAGGGCAAGACTCACAATCTATTATGTGATTTATTATGTGGCATGTTGCGCTGCCTCCCCAGTGTGGTAAATACTATATCAGCTGGGAGGCTTCACATGCCAACAGTTTTTCAGCCAGCCAAAGGGAGGATATCTTTTGGAAACAAAAACCATAAATTAACACCTTCGCTTTACCTTTGCCAATCCATGGAGATGCATATAAATTGAAAAGTCCGTAAGCAGTTTCCTAGCTCTGCTGCTGGCGGTTGATGGGAGCAGATGGGGAGGGCCTTCTTGCTGCACATGGGCTTAGAGTGGTGTGGGGAGCCAGTGGCACTTGGGCTAAAAGCACGTGCAGCTCTGTGAACCTTCTGAGATGCACAGGTGCAATGGGTTGTCTAATTGACATACCATCCCTGTGTCCCAAGGTTGGCCTTGGCTTGTGTTCTTAGGCCTCTTTAACAATAACATTGCCCAGGAAGGAGCACCTGGGTGGCTCAATCGGTTAAGTGTCTGCCTTGGGCTCAGGTCATGATCCCAGAATCATCGGATCAAGTCCTGCAGAGGGCTCCCTGGGGAGCCTACTTCTCCCTCTGCCTGCTGCTCCCCGACTTGTGCTCTTTCTCTGTCAAATAAATAAAATCTTTAAAAAACTCAAAACTTTGTCCAAACTCTGCCCCTGTTGCTTTCATCTTAGGCAAAATCAGGGCACAGGAGTAAGTACTTTCCCTAAATGTGTGATTCCGCCTTCCAGAGCTAGCCCACATTAACCAGCAGGGGTGAGCAGTAAGAAGAGTTTTATTTTTGGAGATAATGATTCTATACACATATAAATAAAAATAATAGTTTGGTGAATACTGGAAAAAACCCAGTATTTTAAGACTTCTGTCTTTTAAAATATTCCTTTTTTTTTTTTTTTTTTTAAGCAGACGCTGTTTTCTAAAAGGCATCATACCTATTCCTAATTGGGTGAGCAGATAAAAATACAGATGTTTGTATTTCTCTTGTCTTCTGATACTTCAGATTTCACTGGGGAATCCTTTTGTCACTTAAGGGCCAAGGCAGCAATTAATACCTCAAGGGTTCCTGGCACCCAAGGCTGTCAGGGAGACTACTGTGCGTGACAAGGGACACATTTTAGATCCCCCAAAAGGAAGCCGAGTGTTCTCGTGTTATGGCCTGTCATCTCTGTAACTGCTTTTCTCGTTGTGCCAGATGAGCCAAGCCCCAGTGGTCATGGTGGTCAGCTCAGCTCTGTTGCCAACTGGTTGTTCATTAATTTTCTTCTTGCCTCCCTGTGCGGGCCCCTGACTCCATAGGGCTACGCTCCACCAACCCCAGCAGGATGTCACAGACAGATCTGTGAGGCCTCTGTGAGGGAGTGCTCCCCGGAGTCAAAATCCTGGTCACTCCCCAGTAGGACTCTCATGCCCGGCTTCTGCACAGGCATTGTCGGTATCTGACTAACAGCTCCTTCCTTTGTTGGCTTCCCACCAGCCTCATTCAGGGGGTAATACAGCTGAGCTCTCCGTTAGGGCCCTCAGGCCAGAGAGACCTGGTCCCACCTTGGACCATGGGCTGCATGTTAATTCTAGCCCTCCTGGACCCTGTTGTATTTTATTTGGGAGTGGGGTCTTCAAATTCTGTTTAAACATTTTCCTCCTGTGGAATTCAGAGGGTGATAGGGGTACTGTTAGACATTTTCCTCTATCTCAGATGTTTTTTTTTAATATTTTTATTTATTTATGATAGCCACACACACACACACACACACACAGAGAGAGAGAGAGAGAGAGAGAGAGAGGCAGAGACATAGGCAGAGGGAGAAGCAGGCTCCATGCACCGGGAGCCCGACGTGGGATTCGATCCCGGGTCTCCAGGATCGCGCCCTGGGCCAAAGGCAGGCACCAAACCCCTGCGCCACCCAGGGATCCCCTATCTCAGATGTTAGATTAAATTTTGATTATATCTTCTCCCTTAGATATAGAAAGGTGTGACACCTGGACTCAGGGGTAGAAAGGTGGATGATATGAATGTGTCTCCCAGTGTGTTTCTGAACAAAGAAATGGGGTTCTGCTGAAACAAATGACCACAAACTAGTTTAGAATAACTAACTAGGCTTAGAATAGCAGATTTATTTTCTGGTGGTCTTGGAGGCCAGGGGTCTGAAATCAAGGTGTTGGCAGAGCCAAGCTGCTTCTGCGATTCTGGGTAGAATGCTTTCTTGCTTCCTTATAGCTTCTGGTGGTGGCCCTTGATCTTTGATGATATTTCCTTAGGTAGTCTCTGCTCCCCTCCCCTATGTGACTCTGAGGTCAAATAGCATTTTCTTGCTGTGTCTTCTCTCTTCCTCTTAGAAGGACATCATTCATATTGGATTAGGGCCACCCCTAATGACCTCATCTTACCTTAACTACATCTGCTAAGGCCTTGTTGCAAATAGGGTGACATACCAGGAATTAGGGCTTCAACACGGTCCTTTTTGGGGGAATCAATTCAACCTGTAATACCACAGGAGAAAAATATCAAGGGATCCATAAGCGGTCTGATAGTACAAAAAGGAAAGAAAAAGAAAGAAAAAGACAGACTTTTTGCCCATTTTAGGGTTTTGGGTTGGGTAGGAAGATTATGGGATGCTATTGGTTGGCGTATCATTTTTTACAGAAATGCTACCCTATGACAGTCCTTGTTTTCTTTCTGAATAAGTAAGGGGATAACTCTGTTTCTGTCTGTGAGGTGGCGGGTAGGGTAGGCTGTGGGAGTGAGCCTGATTTGCATTAATGAATAGCTTTGAACAAACCCTTTCCTGATTCTGGGCATAGCTGAGTGTGGGGATTGGCCTGTCTGAGTACGGCATCTGATTAAGGGAAATGCATGTTAAAAAAAACCATCCTAGAAATACACGTGGGTGAGCATTATGTGTGTATATATTTAGAGTGTGTGTAGTACATCTCTCCCGCTCCCTACACCCGGGACTCCTTAAAAGGAACCAGGCCCAGTGAAATGTCCAGCAGGCCCCATCCCCTCCCTGAAGTCCTATCTGATTCGGTGAGACTGGAAGAGAATTTTATCACTGTGCCATCCATCCCAGGTCTGGTCAGATATGTGTTCCATTAGGGCCAGACACCTGTATTCTGATCTGATTCATCTCCATGTTTTTTTTTTGGTGGTGGTGGGAGCTGATTCTCGGAGTTTCTCAGCTTTCGCTCCTTTTAAAAGGCTTCAGTTTAGTCTCTGCCAAACTAATTATCTTGGACAACTTCTTTAAGTGCTTGTGAGCAACATTGACTTCAGTAAGGCATGTTCTTGGCCCTCGCGGAGTTTATATATCCTGGTGGGAGGGATGGCATGTTTATATTTTTTTCACTAATGACTCATTCATTCGGGCCAGGCAGCAGCTCTAACCTCGGAGAGCCTTCCAGCTGGTCCAGCCGTATCCGCTTCTGCAGGACAATGAAGTCTCCACCATGGAAGCCACGTGTTGGGTCAAGATGTGAGGTGGTGTTGGAGATGGGCCTGTGGGTAGAAGAGGAGATTGTTTATGGTTGCACATGTAAAATAATTTTCTCAACCTTGGTCAGAAGATGTCAGGCTGACGTGGCAAGAGTCTGCCTAGGAGAGCCTTTGCAGGTGGGATGGGAATAGCCTCGATGGAGAAGGGGCAGGCTAGGGAAACAGGGCCATAGCTACATACAGGAGCATGTCAGGACTAGCACCGGAGGCTCTTCAGCCAGCAGTGTGGGGGCTGTCGCACCTCTCTTGGCAAGGCTTATATCCCTTGCCCCTAGCTTTGAAGCAGTGCCCTAAAATGCTGCGAGAGGCCACTCTGCCAGCATATGGAAGGAAGCAGGGCATTCTCAGACTTAGCTAGAAGCAAGCATGGCCACATCGCATGACATAGCCAAGGGGCTGAAGGACAGCTGGTTGTCCCAGAACGCTGTGCTCACCGGGATGGGGGCAAGGGAGGAGGAGGGAGAGCTGTAGCATCCACACACAATGGCACCTCTGTATCCAGCCTCTCTTTTGAGTTATCTTCAAATGAGATTTCTGCAAGATGAGCTAAAATTAGGAAAAGGTCCTATCATATTTGACTTTTTTTTTTTTTAAACACTTTAGCTTGGCCTCGGATGTATCAGTTCTGGCTAACTTTAAAGCTGGTAACAGAACAAACTGTGTTCACACACAGGAAATGTCTCCAAACAAAAAGTGGGCGTGCAGTTTACAGTTTAAAAATTGGATGGAGGCCATTCAAGATTCCCCTCCTGTTCTCCTTGAGAAGGACTTGGCAAACTGATGAGAGGGGGCATTCCTCCTTGGAGTAACCGTGAGGGTCCAGAGGGAAGCCATCCTCTGAGCAGAGCCAAATGGCTACAGGGATGAGGGGGCTCGGAGGCTGGTGGGGCTGCGTGCCCTTCATCTTCACATCCTATGCAGAGGGCACATGAAGTCTGGCCAGAATGCCTCTGGCCTATTGGCCCACACCTGTTGCCCACAGATGGCTGATCCCAACATAGGCTGAGACAGCTCAGGAACCCTGTGTGGCCTCATCACTTGGCTCTACCATTAGTTTGAACTTCAAGTTTATGCTTGTGGCTTTTTTCTTAATATAGGGACCTTATTGTTTTACTTATTACATAAGGACTACATGTGTTGAAAATTTGGAAAATATAAGTAAACATAGATACAATTAAAAAAAAAAAAAAGAAGAAGCATCAATAATGCCAGAACCTGGAGGTATCCTCTCAAGATTTTTGGTGCCCATGCTTTCAATCTCTGGGTCTACCTGTGTTTCTTTGTGACTTTGAGGACAGAGTACAGGTGACCCTTGAACAGTGCGGGGATTAGGGGCATCAACACCCACCTGCCTTCCTGCAGCATCGAAAACCTGTGGGTGACTTTTGACTCCCTCAGAATGTAACTACTAATAGCCTACTGTTGACTGGAAGCCTTACTGATAACAAGGTTGGTTAACATATATTTTGTATGTTATATGTTATTATATACTGTATTCTTACAATCAAGTAAGCTACAGGAAAGAAAAGGTTATTAAGAAAATCATAAGGAGAGAAAATACATTTATAGTACTATATGTACTTAATGGGAAAAAATCTGCATACAAGCGGACCTGTATAGTTCACATCTGCCCATTAATTTGGGCAAATGACTTTACTTTTCATTTGTATCTCTAAGATTGGCCTGGTACTTATACCTACTTCACACTGATGAATCCATTCAGAGTGCTTAGCCGTGCCTCTGCAGTATATATATATACTTGTTATATATTATTCTATAATAAAATCAGATCACACTGCACATTCTATTTAAGAATATACTCTTTCCCCTAAACCATTGTGATTACTTTTCTGTAACATTAGATGCTCTTTGGTGTCATGGTTATAAAGAAAAATGACCCTACTGTTTCTGTAATATATACATGTTTCTGTAATATGATCAATATTTGTTATGAAGAATTTTATTTATTTATTTATTTTTAAAGATTTTATTTATTTAGTGAGCACATAAGTGGGGGGAGGGGCAGAGGGAGAGAGAGAATCTCAAGCCGACTCCCTGCTGAGCGTGGAGTCTGATGCAGGGCTCAATCCCAGGACATGGAGATCATGACCTGAGCTGAAATCAAGAGTCAGATACTTAACCGACTAAGCTACCCAAGCACCCCCACCATGAAGAATTTTAAAAATGAAGAAAAGTTCAGATAAAAATATTTTAGGAAATTCTAAATCTTACCATTCAGATAAAACATTTTGATGTTCAAGGGGTGATAATTAATTACCTTTCTATTCCCCCCCCCACCAATTAATAATCAGTTGTGTGGTAGACATGTTAGCCAGCCACAGGGATATGAAAATATCAGCTTAGATTTTGTATGGAGAAATTTGGAGTTTGAAATGCAAAACTCCATTTGTGGCTGGATTCAGGCTTCTCACTACTTTGCTCCTGGTCAGAATGATAGGCTGACTCTGCAGGGATGAGAAAATATATAAATGTATTTTCTCTTCCTTAAGCTCAGGTAAGCTTACGTCCTGCAGGACCACAGAATGCGTGCATCCTGAGGACTCTTTACAAAAGGGGAGGAAAAGGAAGAGGTTAGGGCAAGCCTGCTAGGCTTCCTTTCACAACTTTATTGATCAGATAAGTCTTGCTAGCCCTCTTTGGGGAGAACTGAATGAGGAAGTCAGAAGAGCAGGTGGTTATTCTTTGTTTCTTCCAGAAAGTAGAGGTTCTCTAGTATGAATAGAGATATGGGTTCTGAGAAGAGAAAAGAGTAACTCCCTCTTAGAATTATCATTAACAGTATATCATTTCAGAGTTCTTTCTGTTCTTCCAAGGAATATCAGCTGGCTGGCTAGATATACTTTGTAAAATATATGTCCTTGAAATACAAAGTAGAAAATTTAACTTCTTCAGATTTAACAGAAGACTTAATTAAACTGTGGAAGAAATAACTGCCTTCTACCCTTGAATGTTGCCATAGAAGAATCCAAGGCCAGCCTGCTTTGTCTTCCTTTATAGATTATGTGCTCCTACGTAAGATGCTGGAGGAACTCCCTCTGGGTATCTGACTTAACCACAATGTATATTAGTACTGCATGAGGTATGTTACATATTTGTGGCACTCCCTGTGTTTTTTCAGTGGACAGATTTCTTTATTAGTGTCAGGAGAATTTTCTTATATTGTCTCTGACTTTCTTGGTTCTTTTTGCAGTGAGTTCTCTGCTATAAGGACACCAGTTATCTGTATGTTGGATGGTCTTTGAACTCCATACTTTTTTTTTTTTTTTGATTGCTTGGATCACTTGTTTTTATCCATATTCACTTTTTATTTTAGTTTTCCAGTAGTCAGTAAATTGATGTGAAGCCATCTTTCTTTAGTTCACTGTAGATTTTACTTTATTACTTTTTAACTTTTAATGTTTAAATAGTACCAATTTATTTCTTTCCGTCTACAATCTCTGTTTTCCCCTTCTTTGCTTGCTTTTTTTTTTTTTTTGTTAATGTTGCCTTTGAGTTCTCAATTTATTGTACTCATATTCATATTAAGTTCTGTGGCTTAAAGGTCTTTTGAGGGAATTCCTCTTCTTGGGTTCAGTTTTCCTTTAGACTGAATTCTTTGTTTTTGATACAGTGTTTCATTTGTCCTTTCTTCCAGGTTTCTGTGTTGGTAGAGACCAGACCTTTTTGTTTGCTTTTTTCTACTCTGTAGAAATACTGAGTGTGTCTAAGCAGATCTTTGTTATTCTGGGTGTGGGCGGATTGGTTGATTTGAAGCCTCTTTTTTGCCCCCTTAACCACTGAGTTAAAATTTGATGTCTGGCTTTTTTGTTTCTGTTCATGCTTTCCGCACCCTGAGGGCCTACAGAGCATCCTGGACTGGCTAAATTATAACAGGTGGTGTGCACGGTGTTGACTAGATGTGGCTGGATGTTGGCTTGGTGGCTTTTACTTCTGGGATGTTTTAAAGGTTATTTTAGGTGGGTTCAGTCTTATTATGTGGGAGTACACACTGCATGCCCTTGGGCAGTATTCTCTGGCCTCTGATCAGCCCCGAATTTCATTGTGTACTCCGAGAGCCTTTACTTCTTCCCAGCTGAAGTAATCAGCATCATGGTTCATGGCCTTGTTTTTATCCTTTTCTTCTTAGTGGATGTTTTCACTATTCTCTGGTCAGAGAAGAGGAATATATTGATACTTACTCATGCTTTTCTTCAGATCTGGTGATATTAATGAAAACTCTTTGGTTATTTATTTAGTCACTAGTTCATCATCCTGAGGGCAGTGGATACAGGATTTTGAGCCTTGCTATGCCATACCAGTCTGTTCCAGAATCTTCCTTTACTTTCCCTGGCAGGCAGTATTTGAATTTTATGACATTGAGATGTGTTCATTTTTTGTTTGTTTGTTTTCATTTTATTTTGACTGGTGATTTAAAAAAATTTCTCCTTTTAATTTCTTTTTTTTTTTTTTTTGGTCAGATTTTGGAAGAGTAAGATTTTGTGCAGAAGTTTCTACCATTTTACTTGAGAAATACCTTGTATCACTTTAAAACTTTGCATAATATTATATTGTATCTCATTCCTATGTATCTGTCAGTAGGTTGTTTACTGCTTTGTTTTGCCAACATAAATCCAGATTTCCTCATTATTTTTTTGTTTTGCTTTTTAGAATTGTAATATAGGTTGATGAGATTAGGGGTATGGTCACAGTTGTGGAGAGGGGACTGTTTTCTGAGGGTCTTTTGTGTGCCAGGGAGCATGTGAGTAGTCTGATTTGATTCTCACAACAACCCTGTGAGGTAACTGCCATTATTTCTGCTTCTGCTTTACAGATAAGGAGATGAGGGGTCAGAGAAGTTGAATACCTTGCTCAGAGTGACACCAGTAGTGTTTGATCTTTGGTCTCTCAGCTTTACCTTGCTTTGAAATCCCTTTCTTTTCCTCAAACCACACCTCCTTAAGAAATCACAGCCCACTGGAATACTTAAGCATGCTTGGTGTTTTGATATAATTTTAACATGTTACTACTTGTAAGAGAACACTGTTCTTTTTCTTTTTTTAAACTGGTAGTGAATTTTGAACATGACTTCACTGGGGATAGAGAACTGTGTTCTCCCTCTCTCTTTTCGCTGTGAGTACAAAATGGCATTTGTAGAAGATATGAGCTCTGAAAATGAGTCTTTGTACATTCCATGCCATGTCACAGGGCCCCTGCTCTGGGCATGTTGTTACCTGTGCACTCACCCCTCAACTGTGTTTCTTCCTCTGAACAGCCAGACACTCAAAAACAAGGGCCATTATGTAAGAATCCGGCCCTAATGGCCCCCACAAAATTACAGACTGCTCCATGCCAGTGTGAACAGACACTCTAATTAATGTTTACTTCTTCACCAAATGGTCATTTTATAAGACCTTAGTACAAAATCACATGTCCCGTATTCAAAAAGTATTCCGCAGGACCTGTGGACAGTAACATTTCGATGTGTACCGAAAGACCCCTGATTGGGATATCATTTATTTATTTTATTGTCAAAAATGAAAATACGATGCCTGTCTTATGTATGTGGAATGTATAATGAGTTTCAAAGTATTGTCATGGATTATGTCATTTCAGCTATATGGCAATCCAGGGAGATAGGTGGAGTATTTTTGACTGACTTTTACTTTTAACTCTTTATTATAAGTTCTCAAACAAAGCAGAAAAATAGAAATTATAGTGCAGTGAATACCCATATACTTGCCAGTTAGGATTGAACAATTGAACAATGTATTGAACAGTACACACACACACACACGTATATATACACACGTACAAATATATATACATATACTTTTTTTAACCACCTTAAAGGACATTATAGAAAGGACATGTTACACTTAAATACCTAAATACTTCATTATGATTCCACATACAGTATGATCATATCTTTATAAAACCACAGCCTTATTACCCATCCCAAGAAGGTAACTATTCCCTCATTTGAACTAATATTCACTTCTCTCCAGATGTTCCCAAAATATCTTCATTGGCGTTGCTATTGACTTCCATTGCTCCATACCTAGCTCTATCTCCAGAATGCTCCACCTATTTTTTAGGCAACCAAAAACCAAGGAAAGATCCTGCATTTCATTTGTTAGATGACTTTTAGTTTCTGTTTTTCTTTTTTTAATTGTTTTTTATTGTAGCAAAATACACATAACATGAAACCCAGCATCTTTAACATTTTTTATAAGATTTATTTATTTATTTATTTATTTGAGAGAGAGAGTGACAGGGAGAGGCAGAGGAAGAGGGAGACAAAATCTTAAGCAGACTGTGGTGAGCATGGAACCCAGGGTAGGGCTCAGTCTCACAACCCTGAGATCATGACCTGAGCTGAAACCAAGAGTTTGATGCTTAACCAACAGTGCCACCCATGCATGTCAGCATTTTTAAGTGTACAGTTCACTGACATTAAGTACATTTATATTCTTGTGCCATCATCACTCACCATCCAGAACTCTTTCTGTCTTGAAAAACTGAAACTCCATATCCATTAAACACTACCTCCATTCCCTTCTCCCTTCCAGTCTCTGGCAACCACCATCCTACCTGCTGACTCTGTGAATTTGATCACTGTAGATGCCCCATGTAAATGGGATCATACAGTGTTTGTTCTCTTGTGTCTGGCTTGTTTCATTTAGCATCACATCTTCAAAGTTCATGCGTGTTGTGACCTGTACCACAATTACCTTCCTTTTTACAACTGAGTAGTATTTTATTGTATGGAGGTACCACATTTTGCTTCATTCTTCCGATGATGGTTGTTTCCACAATTTAGCTGTTGTGAAGTAATGCTGCTGTGAATGTGAGGGTACAATGTTCAGCCTCTTTTTTAAAAAAAAAAATTTATTTTATTTTATTTTTATGATAGTCACACACAGAGAGAGAGAGGGGCAGAGACATAGGCAGAGGGAGAAGCAGGCTCCATGCACCGGGAGTCCGACGTGGGATTCGATCCCGGGTCTCCAGGATCGCGCCCTGGGCCAAAGGCAGGTGCCAAACCGCTGCGCCACCCAGGGATCCCCTGTTCAGCCTCTTTTAATCTAGAATAGCTCTTCCCCCTTTTCCTACCATGTCCACTTTTTGAAGATGTCAGTCCAGTTGTCATTTTATAGAACATTCTATGGAATGTTCCTTGTTTTGAATTTATCTGATTACTCCTTGATGGTTTGATTGGAAGTTCATTTTTTTTCTTGACTGGATTTGTTTTGTTTGATTACATTGGAGAAATGCTAAGGGATTCCTTTAAATACTTCAGATTAGACATCCAGCTGATCCCCTGTTGGTGATGCTAAGGGTGACCACTGGGTTGATGTGGGTAGTGACTGCCAGACCTTTCCATGTGAAAGGGACATTCACGTTCACTCCCTTGAAGTTGGCAAATGAATCTTTGTTGTTACTATCCTTTTAACAGATGAACCTATTGCGGGCACCAATACAGTACTTGACACACATTCTCTCACTTAATCCTTCAGGATTGTCCCCATTTTGCAACTCAGTGTTGGGAACCTTACTTGCCCTTCTGTTATGAAGACACTTTGCAGACCCCTCCCCATCCTGCTTTTCTTTCCTTGTACTGCTTCCTACCTCTGATAGGTCATGGCCTTTCTCTACCAGGCTAGTTGGTTTGATGTGGGCACTGTCTGTCTAGTTTATGTATCCACGGGGTGAGGACTTGGCTCTGGAGCCATGCTGCCTGAGTTCCAACTCTAGCTCTACCCATGATGCATGACACTGAGTTGGTTCCTCACCCTCTAGACTTCACTGTCCTCATCTGTAATTTGGGGATGATGCCTGCCTCAGAAGATTCTCATGAGTGTGAGTTTCCATATGTGGAAGGCTTAGTATGGTTCCTGCTACATAATACATCTCAGCCTCCTTGCTGTCACCCCTTCCATGGGTCCTTGAAGACAGTTCTTCAGGCTTTTTGCCTTGAGGGTTCTCTTGTAATGCCCTGTGAAGAAATACACTGCCGATGGCTGGAAATCTGGAGGATATACAGAGTAGTGACGATAGTTCTAGAGCGGGGACCAGCAAATGACAGCCTGCAGGCCAGATCAGCCTTGTAGGCTGCTTTTGTACATCAAGTTTTATTGGAACACAGCCATGCTCGTTCATTTACAGATCATTGTTTACAGCCACTTTGGCACTACACCAGTAGAGTTGAGTAGTTGTAGCAGAGACCATATAGCCTGCAAAGCCTAAATAAAATACTTACTTTCTGGTTTCTTATAGAATAAGCTTGCAGACCCCAGTTCTGGAATCTTAGAGTTCTGAGAGTTGTGGTCTCTGATTGGTGGGTCCTGGCTCCCCTGAGAAGATGCTGCTTTCTGGTGAATTCCTGGTGCAGCTTTCATCCCCAGAGATGCCATGGTGTTCCCCATCTTTCTAATCTTTTCTTCCTCCAGGCAGGCCCCTCCTGCTGATCTTAGGCTGGCCACCTTTGTGCTCACAGATGTTCTTTGCTGGGGTCCTGAAGGCCTCACATGGGAGGTTCCTATACTTGGGGTCTTGCCTCCTACCAGTCAGTCAAGTAGGCCTGCTGCTTGTATTTTGTACGGCATCCTCTAGATGACCTCCGGGGAGCTCCTTTGCACCCCCCCTCCCCCCCTGTCCCTTGTGATTGTACTCTGTGATGGAGGGGGGTAGTGCGGCCTTCCCTCTATTCATATTCCTGGCCCTCAAACACTGTAACAGCTAATTGTAGGTATTTTGCTTCTGCCAATATGTTTGGGGTCCTGCTGTTTGACCCAAATGGAACTGATTCAAGTCCACTGAATGAGAAACCTCATTTCCATCAGTTACTTCTGCATTTGGATGGCAACATACCACTTTCCCAAAGTCATTTTCTCTGGTGTGCAGCTTATATTACTTGATTTATTTTCTAGTCTTTAAGATAGTTTTTTATTGATCTGAGGCATTAAATTTAATTCCGATGTGGAAGCCTCCTTTCTCTTGTATTTTATATCGACTCCTTACCATGTAAATCATTTACTTAATGTTTTTAATTAATTTGGCGTGAAGCCTCTGGAAGCAATAATGGCGTTTCTCCTTGTATATATTTTTAAATTTTGATAGCAAGTCCTGCTCTCGTCTCCTGTTTCCCTTAAACAAAATTTAAGATGTTTGTATTCTGTGACATCTACTGTATTAATCAAGGCCATTGACTGAGTGTCTGTGATTTGCCGGGTCCTCTTCTAGGGGTTGGGGACAGAGCACTTATCAAAATGCACAGAAGGAGCTTTCCATGGCAATGGTTTCCTCAAAATCTTTGCAAATGACATCAGAGCAGTGGCTGAGATTCTTCAAGGAGCAAATGTGTGTGGCTGAATGTTGAAAGGTCCCTTCATGGGGCCAAGAAGGGGGAGGACATTGAAGTGGACCCCACAAAAAGGCAGGGTCATCTGCAGAGGGGGACATGTGCCCTGGGAAGAGGAGGGGTAATAACTGAGGGGAGGCCTCCAGCTGAGGCAGGCAGGGGAAGGAGGAGGACCTTGCTGGGTAGAGGTTGCATTTAGGTCAGAGAAGGCCTGGAATTCTAGACTCAGTCTAGTAGGCAAGGAGGAGTCATTTTAGATTTTTTGCAAAAAAAAGTGGTGGGACCTGTGGAAAGAGGTGTTTTAGGAAGAACAGAGCTCAGTGGATTTGAGGCCCATAGTCTGGCCCAAGCATGCAGCCAGAAGTTAGGAAGGAAGGGTGTAGCTGGGCCACCTCCCCATCCTCCATGCACGGGTTGCAAGGCCACACAGAGACTGTCCTCCTGTCTCAGAGCTTTACTGAAACATAGAAAACTGTGGTGAGACAATGGGACAGCATCTAGCAGCCCAGAAATCAAACCATCGTCACGTGAGATATTTTTTTAAAGATTTTATTTATTTATTCATATGAGAGACACACACAGAGAGAGGCAGAGACATAGGCAGAAGGAGAAGCCGGCTCCTTGTGGGGAGCTCGATGCAGTACTTGATCCCAGGACCCCAGGATCACGCCCCGAGCCGAAGGCAGACACTCAACCACTGAGCCACGCAGGCATCCCTGTCACATGAGATCTTAAGCAGGGTGTGATGTTGGGCATTTTCAATCAGCTGCATGACCTCCTAGTCCTGGTTGGCAGCCAGAGAGGGCATTGGAAGGAAAGAGCTCATTGAGTGTTTGTTGGGCATAGTTTTCCCGCATGGTCTTCTAAATATTGGCTTCCACATAGCACAGAGATGAAACGATGAAACATCTTGAAGCTTCTGTTGAATATGTTAAATATTAAGTGTGAAGAGTGACATTTTGACAGGGACAGATCAAACACTCGGGTATGTTTTAAAACCAGATCCAGTTTTGTGTCAAAGCATCCAGAATTGTCACCTCCTTACCTTACAACTCCTTACGACTCATAGCGTGGGCTTTCATGTCCAGAAAAACCCTCATTCACTGTAATCCAGACAAAGAAAGATGTACAGTCACTAAAAAAGCCCCCGTGCTTCATAGGAAGGACCTCATGCTTACAAAGAGAAATGTTGCATTTCATGGAGATTTTAATCATTTTTTTTTACCTTCGGGAAGTAAGAATTGCGATGCTTTTCCTCCTCAGTTCCGTTTCTCTTGTGAGAAGTTGTGTTCTTTCTTCCTGAAATAGCTCTTCTCAGTAAGGCATAATTACAGCATAACTATAAAGTAGAATATGTGACTCTGTTTGGAAAAATCTGCCTGTGATCTGTACCTGTGCTGTTGAACACATGCTTTTACCCACATGCAGTGAATTGGGCAGCCATGTGTCCAAAGGCAATCGTGTAATTTGAGAGGGCTACTGTTACACAGAATAGCTGTTAGCATAAGGGTTCTGCTAAAATATTTATTGCTTGTCCCTGAGCTGGCACCCCATAATGCAGGTACATGATGCATCACCACTTATACTGTGAGATGCTTGGTTTCTATCACTTATTTTGTCTGTTTTTTTTTTTAAGCCACCATCTGCATTTTCCACTTTGAAGTACATTAGTTACTATGGAAACAGTGATGTCACTGGTGGGGGTGAGGGTTAGTAACATTCACGAGGACGGGATGAAATCATTTTATTTAATGGTTTGAAATTTATATGACACTTGGGGAAAATTATAGGTATGTTTGAGACAATGGCATGCTTATACAATCACAGCTAGCATGATGCGTGTGCATGTAACAAAAGTCAGCATTTGTGTGTTTTTTTAGGTTGCGAACAAAAACATGCCTGAAAATTAAGACAAATATACAAAGGAAAGAGAAAGGAAGGCCAAGGGATTCATACAATTGTTCTAGCTGTGCAGGCTCAGGGTTATAGCAGATGCATAGAGTTCCCTCTGTGGGTGTGGTTTACATAAGTAATGGTGCATTTTTCTCCATATGAAAATACTGTTTAGGATAGGTCTTTGGCTCTCTGAGTGACACTTGTCTTCTGGGCAGTGGTCGATGAATGATGTGCAGCTGAGCTCTCAACAAGATCCCTCGAAAAGGTGCCAGTGGTTCCAGAAGCTTTGTCTCGTGTGTGACAGGACCGGCGAGATGTTGAGTATGAGGAAGGGTACCTGGATCCCTTTAATCATACTGTCCAGCGTGCTGTGCAGAGTGTGAATGAAGCTGGCCTGTGTTCTCCTTCAAAACTGCTCTCTCTCTCTCTCTTTTTAAACTTAATGTTGAGATAATTGTACATTCACATGCATATGCAAGAAATACTACAGAAGGACACCCAGTCTCAATGGTAACATTGTGCATAACTCTAGTACATTGCCATAGTCAGGAAATTGGCACAGATACAATCCACCAGCAGACTCCCCCAGTTTTATACGCATTCACTTATTTGTATGTGTGTGTATTTCATCTTTGCTGTTTCATCTAGTGGGTAGGTTCATGTGACCGCCCCCACAGTCAAGGTGCAGAACCATTCCCCCTGGTGGATCCCTCCTGCTGTCCTGGTGTGGCCACGCCCTTCCCTGCCCCCAACCTTAGGCAGTCCCCAATCTGTCCTCCATCTCAGAAATGTTGTCACCTTAAGAATGTTACATATGTGGAATCATTCAGCATGTAATCTTAGAGATTGGCTTTTTTCACACAGCAGAAACCCTCCAGTTGTGTGAGCCCTGGATCCCTAGGATCGCCAGGTGATATTGCTGAATGATATTCCATGGTATGGATGTACTGGGCTTATTTCAACAATCGGTCTTTCAAGGACATTAGGTTGTGCTTAGCTTTTCATACAGAAAATACTTGGGAGAAAATTTGATGGGGTCCCAACAGCACACCATGGGTAAGCATTTCGAAAGGATCCAGTTTTTGTCTCCTTTTTTTTTGGACTTTTCAGCAGGGCTTCTTCCAGAAGCAGGATTTTTTTCTGGATTATTTAGAAAGCAGGCAGGCAGGCAGGCAGGTAGGGAGAGATTGAAGCCCAGGGGAGCTGGCTAGCCAGCTGATGTGTCTCCTTTCAAGGGTGGGCCTGGGTATCTGGTCTTTTTAATTTGTTTGCAGAGGGGAGCAGAAGCACTTTTTGCTCTGAGACCTGCACTGAAGCAGCTTTGTCTTCCAGGAGTTGATGGAAGAAGGTACTTTCTGTTTTGGATAAAAAGAGCTGTAACACCAGGTTGCTCATCAGCCTTCTTATCCCCACCCCCACCCCCAAACCCTTTTGGAGGAAACCAAAACCTAGACTCTGGTTCTGGGACAGATCTTGGGTCTCACTCATTGATTTTCATTTCAAAAAGTGTTGTGCTTGGACTTTTAAAAATAGGCCCAGTGATTGTTTCAGCAGTCACAGGACAGAATTTAAACACCAAATTTCTTCTCAGAGTGCCTGCTATAGGGGATGAGGGGAGGACTGTGTTTCTGGTCTGAGATTCATTGGAAGTGGCCCAAGCTGATAGACCCTGTGATCTGATGTCGAGCCTCCCCCTGAAAGTCTTTTTTTTCTAAGGTTTTATTTATTTATTCATGAGAGACACAGAGAGAGGCAGAGAGACAGGCAGAGGGAGAAGCAGACTCCCAGCAGAGAGCCTGATGCAGAACTCAATCCCAGGACCCCAGGATCATGACCTGAGCTGAAGGCAGATGCTCAACCACTGAGCCACCCAGGGATCTCAAGACTTTTCTTTACCTTGTGTTTTATGCAACCAGCAGACTCTCCCCTTATCAACTCTGCCATTCAAGCTATTGACCTAAAGAAAGGAAGGGGGTCTTAGCATTGGGACTGGAGGTTTAAAATCCACTTTGAGAAACCTGGTGAATGAAACAGAAACTTCTAGTAACAATACTTGTTGGTCAGAGAGTGTGTGCTGGACTTTGCCTGCACTGAACAGTGGATGGGAGTCCCTGTGGGAAATAAGCAGCATGCAGAGGTGGGAAACAGAACATGGGAAACAGAAATATGTACCTTTGCTTCATGTTTTCTTCAGGAGATGATTTTCTTGGCATAAACAATGTGATTTCTTTGTCTGGCAATCTCATTATCATTTTCTAGCACTAACCTGGGATGTCATGCTTGAGTAGGGGAGACTTGTGCCCTCCCCCTCATCACCTTCCTCATCACTTTCCAGGGCAGTTGCTGTTCTCTTGGGTCCTCCATTGCCATCATCCCTATCCTGATACCAAACCCTTTAATCAGTGCTGTGAAGGATGGTTGCTCTTGACTGGGCAGCTTAGTTCTAGAGCAGCCTGGGATACCAGCATTATGTGTAGTGGGGTCTCACCTAAGGACAATCCTCAGTTGCCTGGAAGGTCAATAGTGTCTTTAGGGGTTATGCTGTACGAGAAGTGCTTAGCCCCAAATCGGGCTCAGCATCACTGAGGTACAAGTACAGAAAGAGGGTACGTGGGGACTGATGCTCAGTGAGAGGATGTGACATTCACATCTCCCTTCCTAAGCACATATTCAGGATATGCCTTTAATGAGTGGAATTGGGAATAAACCATTCACACTCTTTAGATAATATGTTATTGAAGGTGTGCATTTGCTTATCTCTGTATTTACAGCTCCTACTTCAGGGTTGAGGGCATGGTAATATTGGGTAAATATTTGCTGAATGAGTGAATGATCAAGCAGAGGGACATGAACTTTGCTAATATGGGATGGATCAGGGGCATTCCACCCCCCTCTGCCATGGCCACCCTTACACGACTTTTCAGCCCTCCTCCGATTTTACCAAATATATGCAAAAAAATATAACTCCATGAAAGCTAGTACATTATGGCCTAGAAAGAAGTAGAATTTTCTTTGCGATCAGGTGTCACCAAGTATCTCAAGGAGCTGTAATATCAGCTTGTTCTTTAAGAAGTTGGTTGGGCTACACTCCTAGCCCCTGGTGTGTAAGGGGAAAAAGCAGATGGGTCACCAGCCACAGTGTGGCCCAGGGTGGAGCCATCTTCTGTAAGCAGGTGAGCGGTAAGGACCTGGATGAGACCATTCGGATCCTGGGCTTATCTATCAGTGCATCTTAATCTGGTTATCAAAAATGCTTTGAGGCTGGTGGGTAATAAAATGACTCTCTCCTCCTCCCTCCACCCTCTCCCCCCCCATTTTGTTGTTGTTGTTGTTGTTGTTAGCAATAGGCAGTAATTTCCCTTCCACCAGCCACCTGGGATGTTTGCTTTGTGAAATTCGCTTGTCCTGAAAATGAAAAGGAAACTTGGTACTGAGACTCTAGCCTCTCCTTTTTCTGGTTTACCTTTTCCCCTCCATCGGCTGAGGCATCAGAAGAAAGTTCAGAAACCCTGGGGTACTCAGTAGAAGAAACACCTGTTTGGGATCACAACATTAATTTTATGCCTGGCCCTCTTGCTCAGATGCTGGGGCTTTTGGATGATGGGCTGCCTTGCTTTGGCATGCTGGGGCATTTAGAAACCGCAGTGTTGGGGCACCTGGGTGAGTTAGTGGTTGAGCATCTGTCTGACTCTTAATTTCAGCAGGGTCATGAGATCAAGCCCCGCATTGGGTTCCTCACTCAGCATGGAGTCTGTGTGAGATGCTCTCTCTCTCTGCCCCTCCCCCCACTCATGTGCATATTCTCTCTAAATAAATAAATAAAATCTTAAAGAAAAAAGAAACTGCCGTGTCTTAAACATTCTATCCCCTTGCAGTTCCTTTCACGTAAGCAGTTGGTTCCATGGGGATTTCCCCTCTTGGTTATTTGTAATTATTTTATACCATTATACATCCTTATAAGTTGCTGTTGGTTATAAATTCCAAGTTGTGATTTATATCTCTGAATAATTACTAAGGCAATCTTTTCACCCATTAATCACATTCTCATAATTATTGCATGTGTTCTACTGGCTTGCATATGGAAATTATGGTTCCAACTGTTTTAAGCAGAGTCATATTGGTAATATCCCTGAGAGCAGCATCCTGAGACACCACTACTTTTTTTTTTAATAAGATTTTTTAAAAAAATTATTTATTCATGAGAGATACAGAGAGGCAGAGATGTTGGCAGAGGGAGAAGCAGGCTCCCTGTGGGGAGCCCGATGTGGGATTTGATTCCAGGACCCCAGGATCACGACCTGAGCCAAAGGCAGATACTTAACCATTGAGCCATCCAGGCGCCCCGAGACACCACTTCTTACTCAGTTCTGTATGCTGTACCAGGAACTGTGTTAAATGCTATTCATGTACCTATGTATCATCTACTTAACCCTCCTACTGATACACAGAAACGTTGCACAGAGCAGAAAGTTTTGCCACTGTAGCAATCACATAAAGTTGCACTAATGATAAAAATAGTCTCAATGAATGATAAGAATAGTGATACTATCTAACACTATTCCGAAGTTTTTACATCTATCAATCTGTTTAATCATCTCAAAATCTTGTATAATAAGAATGATGATTACCTTTATTTTATAAATAGAGATTCTGAGTTCTTGATGGGTCAGACAACTTGGTTGGCACTACTGGGCACCGAAAGCGTGTGTTTCAACGCCAGAACCTTTTTTTTTTTAATAATAAAAAGTTGTTTTAAAATAAAGAAAGGGGCAGCCCCGGTGGCGCAGCGGTTTAGCGCTGCCTGCAGCCTGGGGTGTGATCCTGGAGACCTGAGATCGAGTCCCGTGTCGGGTTCCCTGCATGGAGCCTGCTTCTCTCTCTGCCTGTGTTTTTGCCACTCTTATTCTCTCTTTCTATGAATAAAAAAATAAATAAAAAAATCTTAAAAAAATAAAGAAAGCATCATTAATTTTTAAAAATATTTATTTATTTATTTGAGAGAGAGAAAACGAGAGTCGGGTGAGGGGCAGAGGGAGAGAGAGAATCTTAAGCAGGCTCTGCACCCAGTGCAGGACCCCACATGGGGTTCGATCCCAGGACGCTGAGATCATTACTTGAGCCGAAATCAAGAGTCAGACACTCAATGGATTGAGCCACCCAGGCGACCCTATTAATTTCTACAACAGAGATTATATGAATCACTAAAATCAGAAATTATTATGAAATGCCTATTTTCTAGTATTAAATGGAATTTAAGTGATTTCCACAATTTGCATCTGTCTAGAAAGCTTTGATAGTTAGATTTGGGTTCTAATTTTGACATTTCCTTTTTTAAATCGTCATCATGATTGTTCAAATTTAGCACTTTTTGAATACCCACTTTGTGCCAGGCCTTGTACTGAGTGTTTTCTACATGTCGTCTCATTTAACTCTTAAAATAGCAAAATTCTTTGAGAGCTGAGGAAATAGCTCCACAGAGGTGAACTCATCAGAACCTCTCCAAATTGCTTGGGTTTAGCAGCTGGAGGCCTCCTGGAGAATTCACCTGGGTTCCAGGAGCATAAAGTCTGAGGTCTTTTTCCAGTACATCAGGAAAGCTTTCTGGGAAAAGGTACATCTATATGGGTTATATAAATGATTCTTGCTCATTTAGTAGGAAAAGGCCTACCCATCCCATGTGGGTGCCTGGGAAGAAAATGGCTCATGAGGGGCTCAGGGGTGCTGAACCTGCCTTTCTACCCTGGGTTGGCTAGTAGGCGGGTCCTCACAGAACAGAGGTCATTTCCTCCTTTGCCCCTTTGCATTATCACCGGGCAGCCCCAGAGCCGACTCTGCCTTTTATATCATTGCCTTCCTTCTCCAGGGCTACCTTCCCAGAGCTCACTCCCAAGGGCAGGAGGGCTGTGCTGGCTTCTCCTTGAACGAGCTCAGAGGGCAAGAGCTTCTCAAGGGAAGACACAGGACATCAGAGGCTGGAGTACCCTTTTCAAAGTTGTCCTGGCTCCTATGTCTCCAGTAGAAGCTGGGCAGACTCCACTTTCTTTTAGCAGCCAAACACCAGAGTGTCTGAAATCTTACATGTTACAAGAAGACAGAACCCTTCTCTGCTGGGCAGCTGGGTTGGGAACGCCCAGGGTCTTCTAATAATGCTGAGAACAGGCCCTTGTTTGGGTTTTAGCTTTTGTAAGACATCAACCCTTAAAGCCCTAGGATGGCCCTTGGACATGTGCATCCTTGATTCCATTGGGCAGTTTGGGGTGGATCCCCACCGTGAGCAGCACGGTGAGCAGCACTGCCTGAATTGATCCTCACACCCCCCTTCTTATTTTGTTGCTAACGTACGGGGTGTTAAGGAAAGGCCTGTCTGGGCAGGTGACATTTGAGTAGATTTGAAGCAAGTATAGGATCAAATCAGAGCTATTCAGAGCAAGAGTGTTTCAGATGGAGGGAATAGGAAGTGCAAATGGCCTGAGGTTGAGCCATGTGTGTTGTGATCAGGGAATAGAAAGACTAGTGAGTCTCTAGCAGGGGGAGCAAGGGGAAAGTGGTAAGAGATAAGAGCAAAGTGATAGCGCGAAGAGCAGATCTCACCGGTGGAGATCCCTGTGAGCCATTGTAAGGCTGAATTGATCCCTTTTATGTATTCTTTTGGACTGGCAGGGATGATCAGTCATTTCTCCAGCTGCCCCTAGTAGCCTTTGCATGTTCACTTTTCCTTCTGTATGTGCTGTGCTTCCCCATGGTCTCTGTTAACTGTGCAATGGGACAGTTTTCCCTACAGTAGTAATATATTGCACAAAAATCCATATCGGAAGCTAGAGGATTGTGTCTTTTTCCACGAGCTAACTCTTACTAGCTAAAAAATGACATTAGAGCCCATCTCCTATGCTTCTCTTTTAATTAAGGGCCCCTTTAATCCAACACATAGTCCTACTATTAGGTGAGAAACTTATGAGCCCCTGGGTCAGGGTGGCTTCCTCATTTGTGGGGCGAGTGTCTGAAGTCTCCCTGTCTGGGGGCCCTGTGTGACTATGAACATGGACACGAGTGATTTGCCTCTTAATGCTTTGCCCTTCCAAAGACATGTTATATCCCGATCAGTGATGTTTCTACACGGTGGCCCTGTTTATGTGTTTCCCGACTGCTGAGTCCCATAGTGCAGGGAGGCATTTGGTGTCCTTACCTCTGTGGCTTGGTTCTTATGACCTCACATCAACTCCATCAGTCTGGCTTACCTCCAGATGAGCGCTGAAGGTATGATATGATGGTGCATTGTGGATTTTCTGTAAAAGTTGGGAAAATGAGACGGCAGGTGTGGACAAGTGCCTGACGTCCTCCGTTTCTGATCCTGCCATCTTTATATACTTGTTCAGGACTCGAAGCTTGCAGGTGGAAGAGTTCTGCTTCCAGCTGGCATTGCGGTTGACCGGGATGGGAGGCAGGAGCGCATTTCCCTTTCCTTTCTGGGTGCGTCTGTGTGGTGGCCAAGACTCCCTTTCCCAGTGGAATCCTTGCCAGCCTTTATGTGTGACATGTGCGAACGCCGCGTGTCATGATCGCTCTCAGGTGCCTCCTTCCTCAGGGCGGGGTCATGGATGGGTTTAGAAAATCCTTCAGATTCGGAGTTAATACAGACCTTGCTCATGGATGGATGATGTTTTGGCTTTATCCTTAAGTACTTTCCCGTTCTCATTTAGAATACTGTCCTCCTCTCTCCCTTCCCTCTACCATTTCTCTCTGAGTACAGGAACGCATGAGCTGTGTCCCGATGGACTTCGGCTGTCCGAGCACCCCTTCCCACCCAGTGCCTCCAGTGGCCACCCTGAAGGTTTAAATCAGAGTCCTGTTGGCCTGCCTGCTGAGATGCTGCATCCACAGAGCCTGTACCCCTCGCCCATACCCTACACCATCAAGCAACATGTACTGCCCGTATGCATGGGAGCCCGCAGCACCTGCTGCCAAACAGCCAGCCTCATTGTGGCATCTTCGAGTAGCCTGGTGGCCTGGGCTGTTTCAAACCCAGCTGGTCCCAGGGTTGCTGGGCTGCCCTGCAGAGGTGATTTGCCAGTTTGTACTAACAGATTTCAATCCCAGGAACTTCTGAAGACCTACTGCCCTCACCCTGTCTTCTGACCATCTTTTTGATGTTGGAGGTAACCACACGATTTAAAGAATCCAGGCCCGATGTGCTGCTGGAAGTTTAAATTCTCCTTGTCCCATGCTAGCTGTATTGCCCTGAACAAGTGACTGAAGCTCTCTGAACCTCTCTTCCCGTGTCTAAATTGAAGTTAATACTACCTGTGCTCCACAGTTTGTGTCAGGATTTAATGAGATAATGTTTGTGGAAAGCACCTCGTCCAGGTCTTGGCACACTGTCTATGCTCAGTAGATAATTAACTGTCTTCCTTTTCTCAGATAGGATCCCAGGCAGGAGAAGAAAAGGCCAAATAAGCTGCAAGACATGCTGCTTTGCTCTCTGCAGTGATCTGTGCTTGGCAGATTTCAGATACATATAAACAAAAGTAAAAGAGCTTTAATTACGCCCTTGTTTGTGGTTTGGTTTGGTTGTGATATTTTCTGAATTGAGAATACTTCGGCTGTCTTGCTGCTGCTAAGTGCAGGGCTGGCCGGGAGTCAGAGTGGGAAGTCAGTACTTTGTCAAGGAGCTCTTGAGTCCCCTCCTTGCAGATGGGGTTTGGCAGTGTCATCTGAATAGTGTGTGGCCTGGGGCCTGGTTTGCTGAGCCCCTGCGGGCTGTTGGACCTCTTGTTACAAATTCAGAAGGTGTGCTTTTGGGCCTCGTAGGTGCTCTTGCTCTTGTACTTTTGCTTTTTGTTCACTTAATTTCCATTATGCACTTCCAGTTGTGCATGTGACCTATGCACAACTGTGATTTGTGTTGGTGGGAGCATTTAGTGTGCCTCTGTGGTCATACTGCCTGGATTCCAGTCCACTTCTCACTTATGGCCTTGGGCATAATGAACCTCAGTTCCATTGTCTGTAAAATGGAGTAGTGATAGCCCTTACCTCAGGATTGCATGAGGATGAGGAGGATTGACGCAGAAAAGTGGTTAGCACAGAACCTGCTCCATAGTAAGTGTTCAGTAAAAGTGCTTGTATTAATATTAATGATAGGTAAAACATGAGCATTTATTGAATAAATATATTCCAGGCAGGTGAACATTGTTAATTCTCTGTACAGCAAACCCTATTATTTCTTGAGTGAGGTTATTTATTTATTTTTGAGAGAGAGCATTGAGGGGTGCAGAGGGAGAGAGAGAGAGAGATAAATCTTAAGTAGGTTCTGCACTCGGTACAGAGCCCAACTTGGAGCTCAGTCCCATGACCTTGAGATCATGACCTGAGCCCAAACCTAGAGTTGAATGTTTAACCAACTGAGCTACCTAGGTGCCCCTCCTTGACTGAGGTTATTAGGTTGGAAATGCAAACTCCTTGGATGGGAGTAAATTCTGTATTGTCCCCAGGGAAGGACTATGGGTGGTCACTCTGAATCTGGGGTGTATTCATAGCATGTTGTGGGCTTTGGAGTACTGTGTACCCCTGATACCTTTCCTTAAAATGCCACTCCTTGCTCAGGCCTCATTACAGCCCCTAAGATTCCCTGGGTGTCTGGTCCTGAGCTCACATTCTCCCCTCCTTATACTTGCGGGTGATCGTGGCCATTGGTGCTGGGTAGTGGGACTTGTGCTTTATAGTTGAAGGCTCCATGCCTTGTCACACACAGTGCTGGCTTGTTTTTATGAATTTTCTAGCCCATAATCTCTGTAAAGTTGGCTCATTACAAATGTGATTGTTACTCTCTTAGTGTCGAGGACAGCATAATTATTTACACCTAGAATCCACCCAGATTTATCTGAATAACAATATGGTGAGCCTTGCTTTCTACATGTTCATTGAGGCTGTTGGCCTCAGCCAGTCAATATGGAGTTAAGGCAATTGTAGGATATTTGAATTGTGTTTCCTTCCTTTATAGGTTCAATGATTTTCTTTGGGATCATTCAGATTTGTTATTATTTTATGACATCTAGTTCATAAATACCTTTTTCCCTGAGCAAATTTCTGTTACATTTAAGAGTAAACGACTTTAAGGGGAGATGGTCTACATTTTCTTGATTTTTGCTGTCTAGGAAACACTGTGCCATTAATTTCTTGTCAGAACAAAATACAAAACCCAGAATGAGTATGTTTCCTTTTGTTTACATGCCTAGTCCTCTGCTTATATTCGTGTTTTATTCATTTATGATGACTGTGTATGTGTATATAAATGTGTATATCTATATTTGCACGCATGTAAATATGTATGTAAACATGTACACATTTAATATGTGGAACACATTAGGACTGAGATTATGTTCTGCTCCCTCTGTGAATCAGTAGTCATTTCCCCCCAACATTTTATTTTGAAATATTTTAAACATGTAAAAGCCTGAATTGTCCAGTTACTAATATCCATATACCTGCTATTATGATTCTGTAGTTAATGTCTTGCTATATTTTTAAAATAATTATCTGTTTCTCCCTACTGCATTCATTTCCATCCTTCTGCTGTTGAATTTCTAAGTAAGTTGCATGCTGCCCCTAACCATGTACTCTGTGGAAAGCATATATTACATATTGAGTCTTCCCTGAGCTTTTCCTCTTGACACATACTTATGACTAGGCAGGAAGCCTCACCAGCAGGCACAGATACCACCCAGTGGCCTCTCCCAGGGCTGTATCCCTCTTGATATGGCCTTAACAATTCTGATTCTCACTGTGCATTTTGAAGGAAGGGTGTTCAAGATGCTCTATCTACCCGTTTGCTTTTGCACACATAGAAACTTAACTCCCCAGAAAATACTGTCTGCTCCCCATCCCATAGCACCAGACAGATAAAGGCTCTGATAGACACCAACTCCTGAGTTAGCCTCAGGTTTCTCCTTTGGTTATTTTCCAGCATTCTCCAGTCTGGGCAGCCTCCCCAGCCCCTCTAGCTAGCCATCAGACTGTCTTCAAGGAGAAGCAGTTAACTGGTGTCCTGACTCACTGGTGCCCCAGTTCTGCTCTGGGGGGGATGTTGAGAAAGAATGTAAGAATGGAGGCCTTGCTGGGAGTAAACTTCCCATTCATTTTAAATAATGGCTTTCTCCATTATGTTTATAATATTATTGCAGTAATTTCCATTTAGCATGTACATTCTGTCAAAAAATAATTTGGAAAAAGTGAAAAACATGCCACTCATATAATTATAGAGGGAACCTGAGTCAAACATTTTATTTAAATCATTAATGAGGGAACCAGTAAGTTAGTAAAGCTGACTCAAAGAGCATTTGAGGAACTAGGTATTTATAGGCATTCTGAAGAAAAAGGGTGGAAGAGAATAATTAGGTAGGTGTGGAGGAAATGGTAGGGTACCATTCAGATCAGCCTTGAGGCACCCCAGCTTCTGGAAGTGTTGCCAGCAGGAAGCTCTGTTGGGGAGGAAGAAATTTTTCACCACCCTTCTAGTTTCTTTTGGCTGTTCTGTTAATTGACATAAGACAGATTAACAGGAGGAAAGCAAATTTAATTTCATATATACTGGAATCCTGGAGAGATCTGAGAGGCTCTGAGACAGGCAGTTGAGGCTTATATGCAATCCTTAGCTAAGGAGGGATTGGGATCTAGGGCTTCAAAGGGAAAGAAGACGATTTATAGGGAGATGGGAAGAGCAAATGTTTGGTAAACAAATATTTGTTGTGCCATGCAGAGACAATGGGACACAGAGAGGAGTTGAACAGGTTAGGCCCTATGAGCCCGCCACCCATTACCCCACCTTGTCCCGACTCTGTGTAGTTATCTCTGGTGATACTTCTCTTCCTGAACTAGGTCCTCTATCTAAATTTTTAGAGGCATTAAGGGGAAGTTAAAAGCTCTTCCTGAGTCTTTTGGACCTTGACTATTTTCAGCTTTAAATAATCCAGAAGCCAAAGTGCTGCATTTTGGGGAGCGTGGAGGACTTACTCTGAATCCTTTTAGCCTTTAGCTGTCAGCTTCCTTCAGGGATTGCCTTGGCTGAAGACCTGGCCTGAAGACATGCTCCTCTCAGGGCAGCCTGTACCCAGTGTCTGATCCATGAGTGGGGATAAAGCACAGACTTCTTACCACCTGCTTGTGTCTCTTGAGGTCATCCTATGATCAGAACTGCTCATAGCGTCAACCAGGGTGTGTGACAACTGTGTCCCAGCTTTCTTTCTTTCTTTACTTAGTCCTGCTTCCTTCCCTCCCTTCTTGGGCTTGACCGCTACAACATTCCTTCATAAACTTGTGGTTCCGAAGTGACCATTTCAGAGTCTGTCTCCTAAGGAGTCTAGTCTGTCACAGTTAGATAAAAAATTAATGAACTCCCTACAGGGCAATATTCCTGTAACTTTTGGGGTTATATTTTCTATGATATGGAAGTCTACAAGTGAGCATGTAGCTTCACAGTGTCCAAGCCTTTTAATATATAGAAAATAAGAAAATCAAATCCAGGTATACTTCTCTAGATCCAGGTTTGGCTGACCCATATAGAGCCAGATAGTAAATATTTTAATCTCTGTAGGCCACACACCTCTGTTGCTCTCACACAACCTCTTAATGCTGCTGTTGGAACAGGAAAGTAGTCTTGGTGACTTGGCTATGTTCACAAAGCAGGTAGAGGGTGGGATTTGGCCAGAGGGCTGTAGTGTGCTGGCTCTTGCCCTAGATAGTTCTCTGTGGGTAGGTCTGTGAAACAGTGTCCTGGTAGGACACTAAAAGGACAAGCTGCCTTCCATCCTTCCTGCTTTGATTCTTGGGGGATTTAATTTCTAAATCTTGCAGCTGCCCACGAGATACTCATTTTACCGTTTCACAGGGGGAGGTACCAGGATCAATGAAGGTTCTCTGTGGTCTTACTACTTAAGTAGATGATGGTCCCTGGAAGTGAGCATGGTAGACCTGGCTCTCAGGCTTGCTGTGTCCCCCTCCATCAGCCTGTCTCATTGAGTCATGAGAAACATGGGGATAGAGGTTTGAGTCGCTGTTTGGAGAAAAGCACCCAAGAAACAGCTGAATGCAGATTCACAGAGCCCAGAGGTATTTGAAGAGGCCCCGCCCAGTGCCGTATTCTCTCTGCCTTGAGTCTTGAAATTGTCACGAAATAGGTGGGTGTACCTGTGAGCAGGGCAATGTGAATGCAGATAGCTCTTACCCAGATTTCATTTCATTTCATTTCATTTCATTTCATTTCATTTCATTTCATTTCATTTCATTTCATTTCTTCATGAAAGACAGAGAGGGAGAGGCAGACATAGGCAGAGGGAGAAGCAGGCTCTGTGGGGAGCCTGATGTGGGACTCAGTCCGGGAATCCCTGGACCACACCCTGAGCCAAAGGCAGATGCTCAGTCGCTGAGCCACCCAGGCATCCTCCATTCAGGATTTAGAGGAATATTCCAGCCTGGACCTTGTTTCCTGGGCTGCATCCCTCTGACAGAAGTAGGAAGTTAGAACAGCTTATACCACAGTGGGGGAGCTCTTTCTTGGGTCATGCCCGATGCTGGTTGTGCCACCGAGCAAGCCCCCTGGTTAGCCCGAGACTGTTGTCACCCTTAAGAAATGTGGAGGATCTCTCCAGTCTTTTCCCACTCTGCCTTTGTAAACAGCCATTTAACAGGGACTGGATTCCAATTCTGACAGCTTCCTTCACCAGCCGTGTGATCATGGCAAGTTTCTTAAATCCCTTTTGTCTCGGTTTCCTCATGTGTAAGATGAGGATTATAATAGTATCTTTAACATGGCTAATAGGAAAATGAGATGAACTTGTATATGTACAGCTTGCAGAACAATACCTGGGGATACATAGTAAGCACTGTGATAGTATTTTCTGCTATTTTTGTTACTGTTTTTGTTATTGTTACTATTGTCATTATGTTTTTAGCACTTAGTATGGTGTCTGGCTAGTAATAGGTGCTCAGTAAGTGCAGTTCAAGGCATAAAGGAGTCACAAAATAAATCAGATTCAGATGAAGTTCTAGAATGGTGCTCTCCAATGGAAATGAGCTCTGATGATGGAAATGAGCTGTACCAGTGCTGTCCAGTGGGGTAGCATAGGGGAGGAAAAATAAGTTTCCCTAGACCTTTTAGGTTCTTTTTTTTTTTTTTTAAGATTTTATTTATTCATGAGAGACAGAGAGAGAGAGAGGGAGAGACAGAGACAGAGAGAGAGAGAGAGAGAGAGAGAGAGAGAGGCAGAGACTCAGAGGGAGAAGGAGGCTCCATGCAGGGAGCCTGATGTGGGACTCAATCACGGGACTCTAGGATCACGTCCTGGGTCGAAGGCAGGCGCTAAACCATTGAGCCACCCAGGGATCCCAACCTTTTAGGTTCTTGACAGAGACATCTCCTATAATAGAAGAGAACTTAACAGGAGATAAATACATTTAATTTTATATGTATGGGGCCTTAAAGATATGAGACCCAAAAAAAGTGACTGAAGCAGACAGCCTTTACACCTTATTGACAAGGAAACAATAAATTTGTGAAGAATTGACACGACAAAGAAGTTTGAGCTTGGGTGGTAGACTAACAAGGAAGCAACAAGGTTTGTTTACATAATCTTCTGGGCTCCAGATTCCCTATCCCTGGTGATAAGGATTTCTCCTTTCCTCCTGGTGCAGGGAAAGTGCCTTTCACATGGGAGATTTATTTCCGGTTTTTAGGGAGAAAAGGGTGGCCAGAGTATACTTAAATTAGCTCTTTCTTGTATAACTGTAATTCAAAGTATCAGATTGGCACATTTTGGGATGGCCTGCCCTGAACTCCCATCAGTTGCCATTAGCTGCCTGTGGGCTAAGGAGCACTTGACATGTGGATAGTGCAATCAGGGAAATGTGTTTTAAATTTTGTGCAATCTTAATTTAAACTTACAGCCACCTGTGCCTAGTGGCTACCATGTTGGACAACACAGTTCTCTAACACGAGTGTTCAGAGGTTGTGATTTGGTTGGTCTGGTATTGGCATTTTTACACACATTCATGGGTAGTTAACATGCAGCCAGAATTGAGAACCACAGGGCTGGAACTTTTAGGCCAGCACCTTCTCATCCCATCCATCCATCCATCCACCCACCCACCCATCTACCCACCCACCCACCCATCCAGCCATCTACCCACCCATCCACCCATCTATCATCCATCCATCCATCCATCTATCTGCCCATCCATCCAGTGAGTAAATATTAAGTTCCTGCTGTATGCCAGTTACTCTTTTCGGCACTAGCAGTCAGCAAAGAGAGAGATCCTGGCTCTCAAAGAACTTGCCTGCTGCTGAGGGAGTAGATAATGTGAAAGCACACAATAAGCAATAGGGACAAAGGGCATTGCAGTGGTGGCTGGGTTGGAAGGGATGGTGGTGTGTGTTTAAGGAAGCCTCCCTCAGGGACACCTGACTTAGAACCTGTTGGTGGGGAAACAGCCTTGTCATGACCTGGGATAAGAGTGTTCCTGACAGAGGGAGCAGCCAATGGTCTTGAAGTTGGCACTGTGCTTGGCCTGTTTACAAATCAGGAAGAAGGTTGCATGGTTGGGTTGGTGTTCAGGGACTGTGGCAGGAGATGATATTAGGACGGGTGGGTGGGATTCTTCAAGATTCTGTGGGCTGGGCTCTGGAGTTGAGGATTTTTATTCTGAGTGCTGTGGGGAGCTGTCGGAAGATACTGAGCGTTGCCCATTGTACTGCATGTATCTCTTTAACTGCCAGACATGTAGCATATGGGGGATTCGGGGAGAGGATAGTGGTGGCTGGGGTACAGATGGTACAGTGGAGACAGAAGAGTGCACAGATGGGGATCTACCGAGGCAGAGCTGATGGAACTCACTAATGGGTGGTTTGGACCTGTGAAGGTTGCAGGGGAGTGTTGATGTACCCTCCTTCCCAAATATACCTAGACACCGAGACTGGGTATTTGGAGTTCCTGGTGACTGAATAAACTTGTCTTCCTTCCATCTTAGTTCAGGAGACTGCTTAGAAGCTTTGTGAAACCATGGAGTGTAGGTTAGGGGATTAGAACACATGTAGCCTGGGGCGTGTTTCTCTCACGGCAGCACACACATCACCGGAGAATATTGCTAAAATGCAGCATCTGACTCCTTTAGGTCTGAGGTCTGAGATTTTGCATTTCTGAAAGGCTCTTGGGTGATGCCAGTGCTATCCTCTTTACCTCCTAAAGGCTTACTCCCCTCCTATTATATGTTCCTGCTACACAGAGGCACAAAACAGTGACCCTCCAGACCCGGTGTGTCTTAGGAACGGGTCGTAGCAAGCCAGGAAGCACTCTCAAAGCTGAGCCCATTCTTCTGCACGGACATCTTGGACTTGTGGCTATAAGGGTCCTCCCCAGAGACTCAAGGAATTGTCTTTGTGGACACAGGAGACCCTGTCCTCTTTGTCCTTTGGGAACAGAGTTCTGCAGCAATTATTTCACAGCCTGTAGCTGGGTACACTCATCTCTTCAGGTCCAATCTCTAGAACTACATTTGAGGGGATGTATTTTACATAAAAAAGAGGCCTTTAAAGCAAAATGACCTGTGGGCAAGAAGGCACGAGACTGCCTGGATTTAAGCGACCCTGTGTTATTAACCCAATGCATTTACTTGGTGTCTGGGTGGGAGAAATGAAACGTGATTACCAGAGATGTTAACAATGGGATGATGGGTTTCGGCAGAGAGGAGGTGCACCTCCAGAGCGGTGCCTCTAGCTCTGGATCCATTTCTTAATGGAACGGGAAAGGAAGCGTCAAGAAGATTCACATGATGCATTTCCTGGCGGAGCACTACTGTAAGTGAAAACTATCAGCAGGCTGTAGGAGTTAGGGTTTCGTTTCAAAACGAGTGTGCTCCCTTGTTTGTAGAAGGGGCTAGCTCAACCGTCTTGATCATCCGGGGCCAGCACAGAATGCTTTATTGAGGCAGGACTCCATATGGAAGCTTCTTGTAAATGAAACTAACATTTGATTACTGGGAGAGAATTACTGTGACTTGTTATTTGGTTTCCCAGCCGATGCCATTGATTCACGCACAGTACCTCCAGTAGTTCTTAATAACCTGTCCCATTTCATCCTAGATGAGATACTAAAGCTATTTCCTTGCCTCCTCATCTAAACATTGAGGGTTATTGTACCAAGCTCATACTCCAGCTTCCTTCTGTCTAATCTTTTATGTTCCCAAAGGCTGTGGCATTTATCAAGTTATTAAATTATCATGTGGTCGTTTGCATTTTTATGACGTTCATCTCTTTTAATACATGCAAATCTTCCCTTTAGAGACCACATAGATTTAGCTTGGCGGAGTGGGGGATATTGAACTGTCTTGGTCCACCTCCGTGAAGATGACCCAGACCCTCTCTCTCTTGTCTGAGTGGGAAGCCAATCAGTAAAGCCACTCATTTTGTTTGTGGTTTTTACTCCTCCAGAGAAACCTGATTCCTCCAATTCTTGATGTTTGTTTTCCTCATTTGTTTCTCTTCTCTTTAGGGAATTACAGCTAACTCCAAGGAAAGGCGCTGAATTAGGAGGAAACTGGCACGGTCTGAGAGCCTTTAATGAAATGGCCTTTAGTTCATAACATGGTCCTAGAAATAAGGCAGGGGATTTTTATAGAAATGCTCCCAGCAGAAGCACATGCCCCTCTGTACCCTGTACTCTATAAAGCAGCACATGATTTCCTGAATGAGGATTCAGAGTGATGGCTCTGATCACAAAGCTGAAAAAACTTTATCTGCCAAGCAAATAAAAGTCATATCCGTGGTGTGGCGATAGTTGCTTCTCAGAGGTGGGACTCCAGGCAGAAATGATACTCAGAGGTATGTCTGTGGAGGACAGACTTTCCTGTGTGAATAAAGGCAAGCCTTATGTAAGATGTTTATCATCAGGACATGCCATGTCTTGTAACAGAATGATAAGAATTGTACTTAGAAAATGTCTCTGGTGACAGCCAGGATCCTGCCAAGAGGTATCACGGGCTTAGGAGCCAGACAGTCCTAGGTTGAAATCTGTCCCTGCTGCCTTCTAGCTGTGTGATCTTAGGAAAGATACATGACTGTTCTGATCTTGAGTCTCCTCCAGAAAATAGAGTAATGCCTTCTTGGCAGCTGGAAAGCAATGAGAACTAACAAATGACTTATGGTAAGTTCCTACCATACTCTTTACTGTTGTGTCTACAGATTATTGTCTTTAAGACAAAACAACTGGAGCACATAGGTGGCTCAGTTTGTTTAGTCTCCGACTCTTGGTTTCAGCTCAGGTCGTGATCTCAGGGTCATGGGATCAAGTACCACATTGGGCTCTGAGCTCAGCATGGAGTCTGCTTGTGTCTCTCCCTCTGCCTGTCCCCCTGCAACTCTCTCGCTCTCTCTCAAATAAAATCTTAAATAAAAAAAGGCAGAACAAAACAAAAATATTAAGTTGGGTCTTACAACTAGTCTCTTGTATAAGGATTTGTTTTCATGTTCTTCGTATCAAAATAAGCCTAAACTTCTAATTTCATGTTCTTTGTATCAAAATAAAACAAACTTCTCCTAATTTCTCACCATTTTCTTCATCTTGGCCCTTTAGAATAGCCCAGAACACACTGCATTAGGTATCTCTGCTGATGCAAATGCTAGGAATATTATTATCTCGATAAAGCTGTCTCCCTGGACACCACTGGCTGAGTGGATGGGTTTGCTCCTGTGCGCCAAGCAGAGTCTGCCTCATAGTCTAGGCTCTGACAGCAGTGTGCCAAGGACAGTATTGGAACTAGGTGTCCAAGGCCAGCAATTGCAAGACCATCTCCTCTGTTTTCTGCTCTGCTGAGGCATCTTGCCACGGGTGACATGTTAACATGAGGAGGTATGTGGGAGCCATATAACTCCAGGGGCAAAGCCAGGTGAAGGTGAGTGAAAGAGGGAGTCTTTATTCTAGACGCATAGCATTTTCTGAGTAGAAATTGAATGAGATGCAGACAGCACATGCTCATGGTTTTCTTCTGGTGTTCTTGGCTTGTGTGAAGGTGTCTCTTTCAACACATCTTATTTTCTAAGCATGAAGTCAAAAGGAGATAATGTGACCCAGTTAATATGATAGGGCTGCAGCCTTCTCAAGGGATGCATCCGTTCCTATCCATCACACACTGGGCTGGCTCCTTGCTCAAAAACAGAACCATGATCCCTGGTTGCCAGTGCACATAGCAACACTGCTCTCAGTGCTCTGGTCCTGAGTTGGGCAGTAGCCACTTTCTTAGCAAGCTGAAGAATCCACTGTCTTATATATCCAACTGGAGAGGCAAATTCCTCTGTTCTATAAGCTGGAGATTGTAGTCTTTGCAGACAATGCATTTTCTTTTCCATTTGATAATATTTCTAATACCAGCTTAGACCTGCTTCTCTATGTAGTTTCCCCAAACTGTGTCTCTCTTCTTTCTTAGCTTTTTTTAGATCTCAAAGATCTCATTTCTGTAATAGTTCTCCTTGGCAGGGGTGATTCTATTCTTCTCTGGCCTCCAGAGTCATTTGGGTCTCTTCTAGAGGGGCAGAGAAGGCTGTACTCACTTCTTCATTTCCAGTTGATCTGGAAAAAGCCAGCGAAAGGAGTTTAACATTTTAGATACACAAGATACTAGCATTATATTCAGTGGGCTGGGGTCAGCTTTCCCTTCCCTTCACCACAAGATTCCAGAGTATGCCTTCTTGATGGAAGTGAAATCACCCCTAGTGGAGGGAAAATTGCTTCTTATGGGTAGGGAGAGGTACACAAACTTACTTTTTATGTATTAAGTATAGATTTACATCCAATTTATAAACATATACAGTGTGTCTAGGTTGTTAAAATTTCCTGTGGGCCAATTAGGGAGAAATGTCTTCAAAGGCTCTTTGAGGGTGATCATGAAAAAAAGGTTTGAAAAACACGGCTATAGAATTTTACTCTTGATGCTTCATATTACTTATTCACAAAAAAATAATTCCTAAAAGGAAACTCCTTGCTCTCTACTTGGGGTGAAGATATCACCAGGTGTACTTCTGGAAGGAGGGTAAGCTGCTGTGTTTCTGACTAAAGAGCTGTTCAGAACTCTTTGGGGCAACCCATCCAAGAGTTTTAAATAGCATCAAAGTCTCCCAGAAAGATTTCCAAAGAGCAGCCTGGACCCTGCCCAGTTGTACCCCAGAATCTTCTGGAGCTCTAGACATCTTTGGGTGATTCCTAAGTAGCCAGCCTGACATGAAATCCCTCAATGAATGATCTATAACAAGGAGAGCAAGTGGTTGAGATTAGAATCTAACCCAGATCCAGAAAGTGAGACTGTCCTATGGGTCTTACTCTTCCTACCTCTCTTCACCACACCTCACCTCCTCTGTGCTTTAGCAAATCAGACGGTGCCTGGTTCACCAAACACACTTCAGCCTTTCCCACCTCCATGCATTTGCTTATTAGATTCTCTCTGCATTCGGATTCCCTTTTTTCCTCTTAACCTATCCACATTCCACTTGTTCTACAAGACCTAGCTTCTATGATTCCTCCTGTGGGAAGCCTTTCCTGAACCTACCCAGTGTTCTTACTGCACTTATACATTCTGCCTTACGTTTTAACTATTTGCACTTGTTGTCTTTTCTCCTCCCATTTTCTTGAGGCATAACTTGTATACCATAAAACTCATCCATTCTAAGTATACAATGAAATGATTTTTTAGTTAGGCTATAAAATAATGCAACCATCATCAGAGTCCATTTTTAAGACATCTCCATCACTCCAAAAAGTTTACTCATGCCTATTTGCAGTCAGAACCTGCCCCATCCCAGCCCGAGACAACCTACTTTTTCTTTGCCTTTCCAGGACATTTCATAGACATGGAATAATACCATAAACAGTCTTTTACCTATAGCTTCCTTCAACTAGCATGATCTTTTTGAGGTTAATTTGTGCTATAGTGTGTATTGGCAGTTTCTCCATTTTATTGCTAAATACTCTTCTTTGGTGTTGGGTTTTAGTAGATATTGCATTAACTGGGTGAGATTAGTGTTTGATTTATGGCTATATCGTGTTTTGTTTACCTAGTGACCATTGATGGACATGTGAATTGTTTCCTGTATTATGAATACTGCTGTCATGGTCTTTCTGAGACAATATATTTTCAATTCTCTTGGGTAGATTAGGGGTAGAATTCTTGGATCATGTAAATTCATATATAACTATTTTTTTTATAGATAGGGAGAGAGTAGTGGGGAGGGGCAGAGGGATAGAGAGAGAATCTTAAGCAGACTCCATGCCCAGTGCAGGGCCTGATGTGGGTTCAATCTCACAACCCTGCAATCATGATCTGGGCCAAAATCAAGAGTTAGACGCTTAACCAACTAACCCACCCAGCCCCATGTATAAGTTCTAAAGAAACTGCCCGATTGTTTTCCAAAGAGGCTGTGACCACTTTACTTTTTACATTCCTGCTGGCAATGTATGAGGCTTCCAGTTCTTCAACATGCACTTGAATCCTCAGTATTGTTTCTGTTTTGTTATTATGCCCATTCTATGAGTGGGTAGTGGCACCTTGTGATTTCTGTTTGCTTTTCCCTACAGACTAATGGTGCTGAGCATCTTTTCTTTTCTTTTCTTTTCTTTTCTTTTCTTTTCTTTTCTTTTCTTTTCTTTTCTTTTCTTTTTTTGCAACTTTTCAAATGCTTATTAGACATTCCTATGTTGTCTTTGGTGAAATTGTCTATTAAGATTACTTGCCTACTCTTAAAATTGGGTTCTTTGTCATTTTATTATTGTAAGGTTAATAGGAAGTGGTGCTAAAATCATCTTTAACCTTACTGATTTTCTGACTAGTTGTTTAATCCATTATTGAGAGGGATATTAATGGCTCCAGTGGTTATCATTGAATTGTTCATTTCTCCTTTCACTGTCAGTTTTGGCTTCATGTGTTTTGGGGTTCTTAGTGTTGCTATCATTGGGTTCACATCTGCCATTTCATAATTTCTGTCTTGTGTCTTTTTTGTTACTGTGTTCCTCCTTTATTGCCTCCTTATATGTTAAATATTTTCTTGAGTTTCATTTTAATTCCTTCTCTCCCTGTGTTTTGAATTACTTTCTTAGTGATTGCTTCTACTATATACATGTTATCAAAGTCTGTTTCAGATCATTGCCAACTTAATTCCTGTAAAATATGAAACCTTTAATATAGATCCATTACTTTCCCTTGTTTGTGTTATTAGCATATACATCACATCTATATCTGTTACGATTTTTAAAAAAATATTTATTTATTTATTTATTTATGAGAGAGAGAGAGAGAGAGAGAGAGAGAGAGAGAGAAAGGCAGAGACACAGGCAGAGGGATAAGCAGGGTCCATGCAGGGAGCCTGATGTGGGACTTGATCCCAGGTCTCCAGGATCAGGCCCTGGGCTGAAGGTGGTGCTAAACTGCTGAGCCGCCCAGGCTGCCCTATCTATTATGATTTTTAACAATGCAGTGTTACTGCTTTAGGTAATCCTCTGCCTTTTAATGAAGATAGGAGAAAAATATATTTATACAGCCTTTTAAAAAATTATTTATTCATGAGAGACACAGAGTCAGAGACATAGGACAGGGGGAGAAGCAGGCTCCTTAGGGGGATATGGGACTTGATCCCGGGACCCCAGGGGTCACGACCTGAGCCAAAGGCAGATGCTCCGCTATTAAGCCACCCAGGCGCCCCTATACGGCATTTTGTATTTGCTCCCATATCAAACTTTCCTGGGGCTCTTTATTTTATTTCCTAGTATGTATTTGTGTTTATATTTGAGTTACTATATGGTATTATGTTCTTTCCACATGAAGGAATTCCTTTAGTATTACATGCAAGGAAAATCTGCTGGTCATCACTAGTGATCTCCCAGTTTTTGTTTCTCTAGGAATATCTTTATTGCCTTCATTTTCAAATGATAGTTTTGCTGGATATAGAATTCTTGGTAGATAGTTTTTTCTTTCAGTTCTTTAAATAGATCATTCTACTGCTTTCTGACTTATGTTGTTTCTTATGAAAAGTCAGCTGTTAATTTTATTGAGAATCTCTTATTGTTTTTGTTTCTTAAATCTGATATTGAGCCCCTCTAGTGAATTTTTCATTTCAGTTACTATACTTTTCAAGTCTAAAATTTCCATTTGGTGAGAGAGAGAGAGAGAGAGAGAGAGAGAGAGAGATCTGTCCTTATTCAGATAGTCTGTTTGTTAGATTATTAATATCATATTGGTATTTCATTTTTTTAAACCTGGGTTTCTTTAGTGTTTTGAACATATTTATAGTAGGTGCTTTGAGTCTGTCTGCTATGTCCAAATTGGGGCCCACTTTCAGATGAGTTTTATTTTATTTTATTAGAAATTTCTTTTATTTAAGTAATCTCTATGCCCAACATGGGTCTTGAACTCATGACCCTGAGATCAGGGGTCCCATGATCCTTTGAGCCAGTCAGGTGCTCCCAGATGACTTTTATTGACTGTTCTTTTCCCCTTGAGTAAAGAAGGGCCATGATTCCTGTTTGTTTCTTACATGACTCTTAATTTTTTGTTGAAAATTGGACATTTTAGATAATACACTCTAGCAACACTGGATTTGGTTTTCTGTCCCCCTCCCCGCCCCATCATTGCCCTCCATTCCCATCCATGGTTTGTTTTTATTCTGTTTCATTACTTGCCTAAACTAAATCTGTGGTATCTGTCTCTCTTGTGGTGTGTGGCCATTGGTGTGTTGGCATAGTTTTTAAATTTTTGGTTCTTCTTTTTCTTTGCATGTCGTAAATTCCTGTTTTTATTTTAAAGCCTGGCTTCCTAGGGGTTGCCTCTGTGTCAGCATAGTCAATGATTGGTCAGAGTTTTTGTTCAAATGCCTTAAACACTAAAATTGCATTCAAAATTAAGGTATTTTTTTAAAAAGATTATTTATTAGAGAGAGAGAGAGAGGGAGAGAGAGAGAATGTGAGCAAGGGGAGGGGCAGGAGGAGAGGGAAAGAAAGAATTCTCAAGCAGACTCCCCACTGAGCATAAAACCTGGCCCGGGGCTCAATCTCGCAACCTTCAGATCATGACCTGAGCTGAAATCAAGAGTTGGCCACTCAACTGACTGAGCTCCCCAGGCACCCCTCAAAATCAAAGCAGTTTTTAAGTTTCTCCAGCTTTTCCTTTCTTCTTTAAGTTTCTCCAGCTTTTCCTTTCTTCTGGGTCCTTCTGCATCTCCTTTGTCTATGAACATAGGCTGATAGCCCAAAAGGAGTAGAAAGTACAGACCCTCTCTGGTTTCTCCTCTGCTTCTTCATAGCCTTTCAATCAACCAGAGATACATGGAGAGCTTATCCGGGGCTCGTATGGCTGATCTTGCTGTTGAATTTCTGTCTAATCTGCCAGTCTGTTGCTTGCCCTAACCAGCACCACAACCCTAGAGGAGCTGATGTTTGCCATTCATTTGCTGTTGAGATGGCTATTTTTCCTGACAGCGCCTTTCAGTGGGTTTTTTTCATGTTCCACTTCGAATCAGGTGGACTCCTTCCAGCGCAAGGCTGTTGGTTTGTGTGGCCAACTCATGTGACAGAACTATTGTGCCAACCCACATGGGAGGGAAAAGCACCCGGATTCCTCCTGTTCTTAACCAGAGGTTCAGACTTTCTCATGAACAAATGCTCCTCAATTTGTTGCATGTTTTACTTGATTTCCAGAGTCTTGAAATGGCGGGTTTTGTCTTGTCTTGTCAGTCAGTTATTTATTTATTTATTTATTTATTTATTTATTTATTTATTTATTTATCTATCTATCTATCTATCTATCTATCTATCTATCTATCTATTTCACAGTTTTGTCTAGTTTTTAAAAAAATTTTTAAAAGATTTTTAAAATTTATTTTAGAGAGAGAGAGAGAGAGAGAGAGTGCATGCACGAGGCTGAGGAGGGCCAGTGGGAGAGGGAGAGAAGGAGACTTCCCGCTGAGTGCAGGAGGCTTCTGAGGGACTCGATCCCACAACCGAGATGATGACCTGAGCTGGAATCAAGAGTCGGTTGCATAACCAACTGAGCCACCCAGGTGCTCCTTGTCCAGTTTTATTATTGTTCTTGAGGAGAGAATTTGCCAAGTTTCTCATGCTGCCATTCCAGCCCCATTGTCTCTTCCCATTTCTAGAGAGCAAAAATCATGTGGCAGTTAATAAGATAGATTCTGACACCAGTAGGGTAAGGCGTGAATCCTAGCCCTGCCATTTACTACCTGCAGGACCTTGGTCAAGTTACTTAACTTCTGGGCTTCTCTGACATCATCTGTGAAATGGGTATAGTAATAGCTACCTGGGGTGCCAGGCTGGCTCAGTTGGCAGAGCATGTGACTCTTGATCTCAGGGTTCTGAGTTTGAGCCCCACGTTGTGTGCAGAGGTTACTTAAAAACAATAAAAATCTTTTTGTTTTAAAAATATTTATTTATTTATTCATGAGACACACACACACACACACACACATAAACACACACACAGAGGCAGAGACACAGGCAGAGGGAGAAGCAGGCTCCATGCAGGGAGCCCCATGTGGGACTCGATCTCAGGTCTCCAGAATCATGCCCTGAGCCGAAGGCAGACACTCAACCGCTAAGCCACCCAGGCGTCCCAAAAGAAATAAAAGTTTTAAAAAAAGAAAATAGTACCTACGTAATGGGGTTGTTATATGAATGATCTGGATTTTAATATACATAGTGTGATAGGAGCAGTGTTTGGCCCACTGTAAATGCTATAAAATGTCAGTTGATTAGTTCACTGAGGGAGGGACTCTATCTTATTTATGATCTCAGCGCCCATATCCTTGGCCTGGTACTTTGCACCAGCTCTTCAGACCCTCGGATCATCTTTATTAAGTGATGCCTGACATTCAGGGGAAATGAGGGCAGTGCTCGGAGTAACTCCAGGTAAAGGACGAGAGACTGCAGGGGACCCAAGGAACAGATGGCTTTGTGTCTCGTTGAGGCCAAATGTTGGCCATTCTTTGTCTTGGGCTCATATGTTTTTCCTCTCAGCCCCAGGAACTGCCTAAAATGCCTGGTGCTGCTCCCATACCATATTGAGTTTGAGCCGGGTCTGCCCACTTGTGTTTGTTTCCAAGAACTTAATTAGCACAATTGCCACCATTTCCAAAGTTTCCTTGCATCAGGCACCTCCAGGAATGGATCGAGCAGCTTGGCTGTGATGCTTATTTGGGCTCTTGCGCAAAGGAAAGGGCCACTGGGGAGCCGTGGGAGGGCAGGGAACTTTGAGCGTGTGTCTCCTGCTCACCCATAGGGAGCCATCGTGCCAGTGGGAAATCGGTGCTCCTTCCTCCAGTGCATGTAATTGGGGAGAACAGAGTACCGGCTGGATTCAGTGCTCACTCACCACTTCGGCGGGACACCGTTGTGCAAGAAAGGGTATGTCTTGCACTGCTGTATGTGGTGACCTGGCTCTCCACTGTGTGTCCCACTCTGTGCTCCGGAGCAGGGCTGCAGACATAAGGCAGTCCTTGCTCCCAAAGAGGGACTTCATGAGGGACACATGGAGGTCTGTATCGTGTGCTGTGGTTGTAAGGGAGAAGGTGAAGGCAGGGAGGATTTGTGGAGTAGGTGGCTCTGAACTGCTGGATAAATAGGGATTTCTGAAGTGAGTGGAGTGGGCTGGGTGGTATTTTGGCCCTTTTGAAAGCTGAGGGATGAGACAGATTCAGGCCAGTGTAGGAAAGATGCAGCTAGGGATTGCTGTAAGTGGGGAGGCCGGGAGGCAGAGTGTGGCCAGATGTCTGGGTTGCCTACCCTGATGCAAGGAGCTTGGGCTGTTCTGGTTGGCAGTGGGCATCACTGGAGGGTTTTAAAAGGAGAATTACTTGGGAATGGATTGAATGAGGTGAGACAGGAAAGAGAACAGTGGCCAGTGAGGATGCACTGGAGAAATTTCAGAGAAGAGGGACTGGGGAACAGAACTGAGCTGGGCAGGGTGGGGAGCCAGGGGTGACTGTCCAGTTTCTGGGGCCTGGAACTATGTAGATGTCAGGGAAATACAGATGTTCATGAAGTGGGTGTTTCAGAAGGGCTGGGCTTGCTGCACCCAGGGCAGGGATGGTGGAGGGGGTGGAGAGTGGAATGGTCTGTTGGGACCCATGGAGGCTGGGTGCTGTGGCTATCCTGGGGAGAGGGGTCTGGAGCATAGAGGTGCAGTATGGCTGCAGGGAGAGATTGGGTGCCATTATCATGCTGGAGATAGGCAAGGGAATGTGGGGAATCTGCCCAGAAGGGTTGTACGGTGATTCAGAAACCGTCGGATGTGATCTTGGAGAACTCTGACCATCTCGAACAAGGGAAGAGGAGGAGGAGGGGGAGCATGTTCCAGGGCAGGTGGAGGGGCACTGGAGGAAAGTGGAGGACAGCCAGTTGTTCCTGACAGCTGTGTGAGAAATCAGAGAAACCCCATGTGAGAAGGGCAGGGAACATAGCGATCACATTTAGGAAGTAGGAGCTCAGTGGGGACCTGGACCAAGTGCAGCTTCCCATGGCCGTGGTGCAGTAGTGAAGCCTGATTGCTGGGGGTTGACTTGAGCTTTGAAAACAGGGAAGTCTACCCAGCAAACGTGGACTTTCCTTACACCTCTTGATGGAAGGGAAGATGAATGGCAGCAACAGGAATGTAAATTGATGCAGTTACTGTGGACAACAAGATGGAGGTTCCTCAAAAAATTAAAAATAGGACTACCAGATGGTCCAGTGATTCCACTGGCGGTATGTCCCCCCCAAAGTGAAAACAATAACTCAAAAAGGCCGAGTGGGAGGCAGGGATGCTCCTTCCCTAGGTGGAGCGAAGCTGGGCATCTTGCAGGCGTTCCCTCCCTAATGCTTCCTGCCAGCAGGATCCCACTTCTGGCTTGGCCAGGATGAGTCAGTATTGTCACATCCTGCACTAATGATAACCTTTCCATGACTTTGTTCAGTTACAGCTTTGGTACCTTGGTACCTAGTTTGTTTGGTATATGTTGGCACAGCATTTTTAGCATCTTGAACAAGGTAATATGCATCCAACATGTTGTAGATTGTTTTATTCACAGTAGAGTGAGACCAAGTAATGATAGGTCTACTTTTATTCTAACAATGCGGGGAAGGGGGGGATGTGTGGAACTAGACTGGGCATCAGGAGACATCCCTGTCACGTACAGGTGTATGATCCTGGGCAAGTTACTTCATTCTTCTGGGCTTCTGGTTCCTCCCACTAAGATGTGGGTAATGGACTGGATCATACTCATTGTCCATTTTAGCCTTAATACCCATTGTTCCTTCGTCCATCACCACGTGTCTTAGGTGAAGCTGAGGGTGTTTTGTGCCTGGGAGGTACTTGGAAGGATGAACAGTAGAATCAGTTGGGAGCTGGTGTGAGCAGGTTGAGGGAGATCAACTCTTTACTGCGTGTGACTGTTTCCTTTAACTGCTCTGATGCCAAAGTTTTGATTTTCTTACTCTTCTAGAAGCTTTTTAGCGGCATTGTTTTGTTCTGATCTGTGTTTATCTTACACCTGGACGCTCAGGCTTGGGTGACTGTATTATTTTCTTATCAGCTTATTTGTGGGGTTCATTTCTTTGAGAGGATATAATTAAGTGGAAGCAGATTATCTTGGTATTTAGGACTTAGGTATTAGGACTTAAACCTGTCTGGTGGCTTGCTCTTGAGGAATTTATACGTAATGATTTTGTACCCTGTTCTGGCAGAAACAGTTTGTATGTAGCATACTCCTGCGGAATGGCAAGTAGAATTCGAAAACCAGGAAGGAAACAAAAAGCTTGTGTGCAGCCCTGGCATGCCACTCCATTTCTCTAGCATGGCTGCAGGTTTGAGTCTGAGATTCCTGGTAAGCAATGCAAAAATGGAAATGCAGCTCTAATCGAACTGTGTAATAGCCTTTGGTTGGAGGTAGTGAGGCTGGGAGAAGCCAAAAAATTAGTTCCTAGGAGAAGTAGACCTTTTTGTAGTATTTAATTAAGCACATTTCTCCTATCCGCCTTAACCCAATGTTTCTGAAGGTATATATATATATTTTTTTTTTTCAAGGGATGTTCAGTATTTAAAAAAAAATGGATAGCAAAGTTTCAATAAATGCTGCATACTATATATTGATTGATGATTAACAATGAATGGCACCATTTGGAAAATCTTTCCTAAGTCTAGTAGTAAGGAAACCTGTGCATCTTTGTTTAACCCAGGGTTTTCAAAATTATATATGACTTCAAAGCTCTTTTCCTCCCTGCATAGCTTTTAACAATAACTAAGCTTTTTATAAAAATTTAAAGAGAGATACAGAGAGAGAGCATGAGGGAGGACAAAGGTGGGGAGAGAGAGAGAGAATCTCAAACAGGCTCCACTTGGGCGAAGAGCCTGATGCGGGGCTCCATCTCACGACCTTGAGATCATGACCTGAGCTGAAACCAAGAGTCTGACGCTCAACCAGGGGACACCCAGGTGCCCCTTTTTTTCTTGCTTTTTATAGCAAGTTTGGCTACCAGTTGCATAAGGCTGCCTCTGGCTATTTAATAGAACCACATGGATGGGTAAAACCTCACTGATGCAGGGAGTGGGGTGCCCCATCCCTCTGGTGTGGGGCCAGTGACTGGGCATCAGTCCTGGCTTCTCCCTCTGCTCACTAGCTGTGTGGCTGTCAGCAGGATAGTCATTTTCTCCAGCACCCAATTCCTTATCTATAAAATTGTGGTATCAGTATCACCTACCTCATGGAGTCGTAGTGTAGAAAAACATGTCAATGTATGTAAAGTGCTCGGTACTCTGTCTCACGTAAGTAATTAATAATAACTGTTGGAGATGACTGTAATGCGTGTCACCCCTGTTGAGGAGCCTGCTGTGATATCACATTCCAACGAGGTACTGGGTACTAACTACACTGTTTCTTTGGGTGCTGACTCTGCTTCAGAACATGTTCACCCTTTGTGATCGTTGCTTATTTTCACAGTTGCCATCTCCTTGATTCTGCGACCTGGTTGGGGGCATCTCCAGCCCCTGGTTTGGACCCTGGTAGGGTACAGGTATTCAGAGTGGAGTTTTTCAACTGAGCTGACAGCGAGTCTGGGTCCTAGGGCATATAGAGAAGTCAAATTATGTTGAAAACCATTCTGCCTGGGGGTGTATTTGCCTGCATAAGTTGTTAGTGTGTTAGAAACCAATTTCTTAAGACTGCATCTGGTCCTCTAAACGTTTTTGTTGAATGCTGAGGAAATCATTTGACTCCTTTTGTTCTTGAAGTTTCTCTAGTAGAAGAGACCTGGCACTACATAAATTGTGAATTGAAAGAATGACTGAAGTTATAAAAGGTGCTAAAAACAAATGATTTTATAATAGCCTGATGCAGACGTTGCTGATAATGACTATAAAGCTTAGTTGTATCTAGCAGAGATGGAGAATCTTTGTTTTTCAGTGACGGGCCACTGAGCTACAGAGAAAAATCAGTGATGGAATTTGTAAGTAGGAGATTGTTTTAGAAGAGAATCATAAAATGTTACATATTCTCATAGAATTAATTGAACATAAGATTTTGCTGCATATAAGCAATGAAAAGTGTGTTTTTGTTGTACTTTAGGGCCGTTTAGGGAAGAGGGTTAGCAGAAGAAATAAGGGAAACTAAGAAATGAGATGCAGAGGGGAAAAAATAGCCTGAGAAAGATGTAAATAATTAAATGGAGAAGGATGTAGGGAACTGCAGGACAGAGGCTTAGAGTAGAGACCAGCGAGGCTTAGGGAGAGACAGGTGGTGACTCTCAGTAATCAGAGGAATTGTCACCGCAGGTACAGTCTCTGGGCTCTCAGGACACTGCTGTGCAGAAGGGGAAAGCCACGTTGCATATTCGCAACCCCAGGCATAACTTCCGTGACAGTGATGAACATGGTAAAGAACATTTCTCCTGCATTTGAACCTTGTGACAAGCTATGAGGTCAGGATTTTCATCTCCGTATTACAGACAGGGGAAGCAAGTCACAAGTGTGTTAAATGCCTTGCATAGGGTGCCGCAGGTAATGTTTGGCTCTCTAAATCTCTCGTGTTTTCTACCTGCCCCCTTCACACATTCTGATGACTTTGGTGTGGGCTGACGCCCAGAGTTATGTCTAAATCAGAGATTCTCTATGTAATTCCTACTTTGCTTTTTGAGAAAAATGGTTGGAAGATGACAGCCATTTATTATGCGGTCGTAATATGGGCTAAATCACCCACCAGAAATAAAGCAACACTGACTAAATGTCTCTTTTCCCCAGCTGACGTGTGAGGCAGATGAGCGATCTGTTTGCCCGCAGGCCAATTACAGGAGATGTTGTCTTCTGTTACCTGGTTCTGCAAACCTCACATCTTGGAATTCACAAGTGAATGCCTTGTATGTGACATTTCCCGGGTGGCCTAAATTACGTGCTCCAAGGAGCTGCTGTCCAGATGAAAAACAAATCACACAAGGTGCCTCATTTACCAGTGCTGATGTTTCACCAGCGCTACCCTGCTGAAGCCTCACTTCCCACGGTACTGTTGGGATAGCTGTCTTGGCAGCTTCTTCTCACTCCATGCTTTGCCCCACTGCCTGCATAACATTGCTCCTGCTCAAGAACCTCTTTGGCTCCCCACTGACCTCCAAGTCAAGGGCAGACCCTCAGCCTGGCCTTCAAGGTTGTTTTATTTCTGATTATTCCTCACAGTGTTCTGAGACCAAAAGATCTTCCCCGCCTTATCCCAGGTTGGTCTGAACTGTACCCTCCACCCCCATTGATCTTTGCTGTTGGAATGTTGTGACCCCCACTCATCACCCCCTGTTCATCCTTGTCATATCCCAGAAGCCTGGAAATATTTTCCTTCAGTGCAACCAAACATATGCTCTCACTCCCTTGAACCCTCTACACTCTGTTCCCCTGTGATGTTGTTTGCTGCTTTCTGCTCTCCCCAGATTATACAGTCCCACGGGGTCGGGATTGTCTCTCAGTTAGAATTACATTTCTTGTACCTGCCATGGAGCAGGCCCTCTGGAAGCGACTTGGAAGTCACGCAGAACATGTGCACCAGTGATGAGGCCAGCCCTTTTAGTGGTGCACCTACTGTGCACCAGCTGCTGAATCATGATCTCATCATGCTCACTTACGGTGCTGTCCAAGGCCGATTTGAACTGGAGGCTTCCTTGCTCCCATGCTGCACCCAGATGACCACGTTACACGGTGGTAAACACCCACGCATGCACAACCCTTCTGCTGTGTCCATATAGGGTGTCTCTGCACACACAGACCTCTACCTGCCTGTGTCTTAGAATTACCTGGGAGCTTTGAAAATACCCATGCTGGGACCCAGCTCTCACAAAGTATATCAGAGTCCCCAGGGGGTGGGGAAGGCTGTCGTGTTTTCACCAGCTCCCCAGGTGATTCCATTCCAGGTCCCATGTCCCCAAGCCAGAGTAAGAAAGTTCGCAGCCCTGGGAGGGCTCCTGGGAGTTCTCCTGACCATTGGCTGTCCTCCTAAGAACTTCTCTCTCTCTCTCTCTCTCTCTTTTTTTTAAATAATAAACTTATTTTTTTATTGGTGTTCAATTTGCCAACATACAGAATAACACCCAGTGCTCATCCTGTCAAGTGCCCCCCTCAGTGCCCGTCACCCATTCACCCCCACCCCCCGCCCTCCTCCCCTTCCACTACCCTTAGTTCGTTTCCCAGAGTTAAGAGTCTTCATGAAGAACTTCTCTTTTTAGTGAGTTCCCGACTACCTCCAAGCTTTTGAAGGTGAGGAAGGGCTCATCTGTACGTGGCCATGGTCTCTGGGTCCCTCCTCTCTTGGGGTAGACAGCATGGACTGGAGGTCTCCCTTTTGGGCAGGGTCCCTCTTGCTGCAGCTGGCCTGAGTGTGCCTCAGTCATCCTAAGAGGTGAGCCTCCCCAAAATGCAACCCGTTTGCCCATGTAAGCATGTCTGTGTGAACTGAAGATGAGGGAGTGCTTTCAACTTGTATCTAATTTTAAAAGACAGACTTCTAATCTTGAGCAGGGACAGGTTTGTTGATGATGGGAAGGCTGGTAGAGCAGTGGTTCTCAAACTGTGGTCCCTGGAGCACCACCATCATCACCTGGGAGCGGGTTAGACTATAGATTCCCAGCTCCACCCCAGACCCGGTGGTACGCTGAGGTTGGGATCTGGCAGGGATCCAGTCCGTGTGGTTTTGGTGTCACCGAGGTTGAGAAGCACTGCCCTAGATTGATGGTGAGTACCCAGGTGTACCCCTGGAGTCTTACAAAATCTCGGCCTCCTGGGGCTCATCTCAGTGTCTGGAAAGCTGTATTTTTAGCAAGTGCTCCAGGAGATTCTGAAATGCAAGTTTTTTGTTTTTTTGCTTTTTTTTTTTTTTTTCCTGAATCCTGCTAGTAGAGACCTGATAAATATTGCATTCTTTTAATAATAACTTCGTATCCACTTGGCACAGGGTAAGGACACTTTTCTTTTCCTCCTGGAGTTTATGGCTCCTTCGTCTCTAATTACCAAGACATCTTCCATCCGTTCGTTACCCATTAAGTACAGACAGTCATTCCCTTTAGCACACATCTTTCTCATTGCTGGATTGTTCACTGTCACATAAAAGCCACAAGTGGATTTTATGGCCTCATGCATACTTAATTAGTTCATCTTCTCAAAATTGTGTTTTAAGTGAGTGGAGACATTAGCCTCTGATCTAATTGATCCACAAAACATCTTTTCAGGATGTTTGCAGGGCCCAGCAAACATGATCAGAGGCATCCTTGGGGTTTGTCAGAGACTACAGGTCAAGGAGGTGAGGATCCTACTACTTTTTGTCACCCCTTGTGGGTTGCTCTGCAAAGAACAGGGTTGAGGCAGGACAAGAGCTGCAGGCACATGCAGCTCTAGAAGAGCTGATTATTTTTTGTTTTGCCCACAGCTGTCTCTACCCCCACCATCCTTATCTGTCATCATAAATGTCCACACCTGTGTGATATTTTATGACAGGGCACACCTGCCGGAACAGAGCTGTTGTCATGTTTCAGAGATGCCGCCTAATACGTATGTCATTAAGCCTCATGGCAGGAATGAAAAATGACTTCTGCTCCAACCCTTCCCACCTGCTACCCTCCTACCTCTGTTGTCCTTTACTCCCATCGTGGAGGTCACCAGGCTGCTGGAGAGGACTCTAGCGCACCCAGAGGACCCTGCCTGGATGCGTTCCTGCACCCAGCCTCTTCTGGGCATCTGTCAGGACTCTGCACAAAGGGCCGGATGAAGCCTTCTGGAGCCTCCCAGGCAGATAGACTGTGGTCTTTTGTACACCTTAGCTATTGCAGGGCCTTAGCTGTTACAGGCCTCAGGTAGAGCCCTTGTTCCATTGTGCTTGTTTGTGTTAACAAAGCAAAGGAGTGAATAAAGGAAGCCTTTGTTTTTTCCCATGCAGGCCTTCCAGAAAGAACTTCTTTGGGAGTATTTGAAAGCCATTTTGATGGGACCAGACTGGCTAATAAATTTCTTTTCTTGACAATTGCAAATACTTGGTGCCTGAAAAATGAGCTAGCCACATAACCAGGGCTGACTTGAGTGGTGAGCTGGCCTTGACTTGGTTAGAAAGTGCAGTGCAAACAGGAATTAGATTGGAATGTGGGCAACAGAGCGGGTACACAGATGTCCCATCACCAATACCAGTGTTAGGACCCTGTTCTGCTGAGCACACCCACAGGGCCATCGCTGAACGAAGAGTCCACCTCCTTCAGCATATGGGTGCCCTTGCATTAGTGCTGTGCTGCTGACCCCAGACTGAGCCCCCTGGGGGCTGCAGCCTCACCCTCGGCCCCACTCCTGACCAGCTGAGTCAGAAACTCGGGGAGGGACCAGGCATCTGAACTCTTAAGTGGTTCTCAAGTGCTTCCAATCTAGGTGGCTTTGAGAACCACTGGGTTGAAAGAGTGTTTCAACAAGTGAGGTTGAAGGTGAGGTTGGGAGGAATCACCTGACTACTCTTTTTTTCATAAGGTACCTAGAGACATGTTCCTCCTTACAGGTATAGCTGTGTGTGGGTCAGAGGCTGTTGGATGTGCAGGTTTTGACAATGGCGCACCTACACGTTTGGAAGAAGGCTAGATCCGCATGACTCTGTTCCTCCCATTCCTTAGCACACTGACCAGTGTCTCTGGGGATAGAATTCTGCTTCTAGCCGCTTCACAAATTCTCCTGTGCACTTCTCTTGCCACTGTGCTGTGCCTTTTGTCTCTCTGTTCTCAGTAATAGTTTGCTGGCATTCTTTTTCTACTCTTCTACCATCCACTTGCCACATGATGGCCACACCTGGCATGTCTTTTGCTTTGATGTTGCTGGATGCCCACAGATAAGTGATAGTGGTTAGACAGTCCTAACCAGCGTTTACACCCGTATGTTGTTGGCTCCTGGTTCCTGGCACTCATATCCTCATTTTATAGCTGAGAAAGTGAAAGCATAGGGTGAACTGCCCAAGGTCACAGCATCAGGATGGCCCCAGAGCCCTGGCTCTGTACCCCTCTCCCTGCACTCTCCTGCAAGGTAGGGAAAGGCTCCTCTGTGCTAAGGAACCTTTTGTTATTTCTGATCTTCATGGACATCCTGCCAGGTTGATGTTACTATTCCTGTTTCACAAAAATCAAGGCTTGGACAAATTAAGCAACTTGACCAAAATCCTAGAGCTAATTAAGGGAATGATAGCTGGGATTCAAACTAGGTGTTCCTCTCTCTGTGCTCTGCATTTTTTCCCACCGCACTGCTTGAGATTATCTAATTTCTTTAGGGTGGCATCTGTGGCTCTTGAGAATCTGTTACCAATCCACCTTTCCAACCACTTTCCATACTATTATTTCTTTATTTTTAAATTTTTAAAAATATTTTTTATTGGAGTTCAATTTGCCAACATATAGCATAACACCCAGTGCTCATCCCATCAAGTGCCCCCCCAGTGCCATCACTCAGTCACCCCAACCTCCTGCCCACCTCCCTTTCTACCACCCCATGTTTGTTTCCCAGAGTTAGGTGTCTCTCATGTTCTGTCACCCTCCCTGATATTTCCCACTCATTTTCTCTCCTTTCCCCTTTATTCCCTTTTATATTCCCCAAATGAATGAGACCATATAATGTTGGTCCTTCTCCGATTGACTTACTTCACTCAGCGTAATACCCTCCAGTTCCATCCACGTTGAAGCAAATGGTGGGTATTTGTCGTTTCTAATGGCTGAGTAATATCCCATTGTATATATAGACCACATCTTCCATACCATTATTAAATCATGGTAAAAAAGCCATCCAACTTTTGCTCACACTGTTCCTTTAGCCTGGAATGTTTTTCCCTGCCCACTAGGCCTATCAGATCTCCTAGGACTATAGGGACTCTTGCTGATAATACCCTGCATAGAACTCGCAAACAGCAGGGGGTGGGGGGCATTTGCATTTTCTCTGTAGCTCAAAAGCCCTAAAATAATGCATCTCCTCTTGACCTCCCACCTTCTGTGATGTTGCAGCATGAATGTAATATCCACTTTGTGTTATAGCTGTGCTTGTCTGCCTTTCTGCAAGGTGGCTTCTTGGGGACAGGTGTCACCTCTTCCTTTTTGCTGTGTGTGTGTCTAGGGAATTGCCAAGCCACAAGTAGAGGTTTAATATTTGTTAAAACAGATGGAGGGCAGACTAGAATACAGAGGTGGAGAAAGCCTTAAAAACCTTCCATCCAGAGGCCCTTGGCAGGTCTGTAGTGCACAGAACAGTTGAGGATGTGTTCATTTGAAGGTCTCCAGGGAAATGTACGTTGGAAATTTCCAGAAGGAAACAGAGCTAATGATTATCCCAATGAGCTAATTTAGCATGTCCATTTTGCCAGCTAGGTTTTTGTTTTATTTTCTTTAGGTATGCTTTGCTAACCTCCCAGTGAAGAGCCCCTGGCCCCCGTGCCCTTGAAGCGTGGACCTTCTAAATAGGGTGTAGTTGGGAGCCTGCAAAAATGGACTTCAGGGCTTGGACGGGAATCCCGAGCCCTATATGGTGGTGGCGTGTGGGGAAGGGGATGTTGTTTCCCAAGTGTAGACAGTATCTTTCAGGATGGAAACAGGTGCCCAGAAACCAACCAACCAACCAACCAACCAACCAACCGTCCTGCCATTGGGAAAGTTAACTCTTTAACCGTCGAGTCAGGGTTATCATGCCAGGTATCTTTCGGATTCTTCAGGTTTCAGTCCTTTGCACCGGGGGCAGGGGCGGGGCGGCCGGTGCACTGCGAGGCGCGGGGCGGGGGGGGGGCCGTCCTCCCCGGGGGTGTCCATCAGCCCCGGCCTTGACGTGTGGTTCTGTGTCCGCAGGTGAGCGTCCTGACCACCCTGGAGCGCAGGTTCAACCTGCAGAGCGCCGACGTGGGCGTCATCGCCAGCAGCTTCGAGATCGGGAACCTGGCGCTCATCCTCTTCGTGAGCTACTTCGGGGCGCGCGGGCACCGGCCGCGCCTCATCGGCTGCGGCGGCATCGTCATGGCCCTGGGCGCGCTGCTGTCGGCGCTGCCCGAGTTCCTGACGCACCAGTACAAGTACGAGGCGGGGGAGATCCGCTGGGGCGCCGAGGGCCGCGACGTGTGCGCCGCCAACGGCTCGGGCGGCGACCAGGGCCCCGACCCGGACCTCATCTGCCGCAGCCGGACGGCCACCAACATGATGTACTTGCTGCTCATTGGCGCCCAGGTGCTCCTGGGCATCGGTGCTACGCCCGTGCAGCCCCTGGGCGTCTCCTACATCGACGACCACGTGCGGAGGAAGGACTCCTCGCTCTACATAGGTAGGCGCGCCCCGGGGGGCTCTTGCGCGCTCTCCAGGCCCCGCGCCCCGGGCCCCGCGCTCCTCAGCCTCGGCGGCACGTCTGCCGCGCGCGTGGGCTGCCCCAACTCGGAAAGATGCAGGACACCTGAGCTGCGCCCCCAGCAAGTCTGGTGTAGTTGGTCTGGGGTGCCACCTGGGCGGGCGTGGACTGTTTGGGTTTTTGAAAAAATATTCCCCAGGTGATTTCAGCGCGCAGTGGAATTTGAGGTCGCCTTTGCTGGAGCGTTAAGAAGCTGTGAATGGGAAGCCACGGTGGTGGTGGTGTGTTGGGGCGGGGGGGTAAGGTGTATTTATCTGCCTTTCGTGTGTGTGCATTAGCCATACTTGGGCCCTACACGTTGGAAACCCCAGTTTTTAACAATTAGAACGATCTTCTGCTTCTCATCCTATTAAAGTTCAAAGAGGGAGATGATGGTATTTCCCGCATTTGGTATCATTCAAAGTCGGTGACTTCTGGCAACTTTCTGTAATGAGGATATAAGCAGGAGCTAGATATTTAGGAAGGAATAATGTACATGTGAGTTTTTTTAAAAAAAATTATTTTGCATCATGGCTTCTGATATTTTGTGCTGGCAAGGTGGAAGCCATTTATCGGTCTAAGGTTAAGAAACCTTGAAACGGGAGTCCTTACAACAAATGGGGTCCTCGGTCACAGCTTTGGGGCACTGGGGCATGGTCATTCATAGGGTGAAGGCCTGCTGAACATTTCTATTCCCTGTTCGTGAAGTGTAATTTTGCCTTCTGCAGGCAGTGGTGGTGTTTCGAGCTCTCCCCACTCAGAAGACAGAATTACCCCTACCTGTGGAAGCCTTTTGCTTCCCAAAGCACTGTGCCTCGAAGTATTGTAAATTGCCATGTAAAGGTTTAGGTTGAAATAGAACTAGAGAGGCACCTGGGTGGCTCAGTACGTGAAGCGTCTGCCTTCGGCTCAGGTCATGATCTCTGGGTCCTGGGATCGAGCCTTGTGTCAGGCTCCCGGCTCAGTGGGGAACCTGCTGCTCCCTCTGCTGCTCCACCTGCTTGTGCATGCTCTCTCTGTGTCAAGTAAACAAATCTTAAAAAAGAATAAGATAGAATTTGGCATAAAGCTTTGTACCTGTTGAGCTTCCACCATGCTCTGTCTGCCCAAGGTTTCTGAGATAGCAGGGTTTGGCATAGTTACATACCTCCATACCGAGCTGAGGCTTTCTCAGCTATGGAGTAAATGCTTTTGTTGGACAAAATATGTTGCAAATGTGGGTTTCTGCTCTCTGAACAGGCTTGGTGAGGAAAGTGGAGAGTGTGTGCCTCTCTGTCCAAGGATAGAGCAGCTGGAGCCTGGTTGTGACTTAGCTTTCATTACGATGTGGAACACAGAAAACTTCCTAGGCTGAAGATGGCCAGACCCTCTCCGCATATGGTCAGGGTAGGAACTAAGGACATTGTTGTTTCTACAGCTGGAGTGACAGCCACCCCACATGAGTCTCTTGCAGACTAGGACATGGGCTATGGCATATAGCCACATAGCTTCCTGGGGTTCGGTCAGATAATTGGTCTTGGACTTGACTGATGTTACCCTAAGACCCTGGGAGAGATGTTTTCTGGTAGCAGTAACAGCAGGTAGATAAAGCACAGAAAAGGAAGTGGGGAATGAAAAGCTGAGGTCTTGTTTCTGATGATAGATTCAAGCTGAAAAATTTCTCCCCACGATCCCTCCTTAAGTCCTTTCAGTGCTGAATCACGTCTGCTTGGGGCTTCCTACCTGGGGCAGCAGGCCCAAAACCCTCTTCTGGAAGTCTACCCTGCTGAGTTAGACCATGGTCTTTCCCCGCAGTGCATAGGGCCTGGTTTATAGGTGCAAAGCTGTAAAGTGAGGAGGTACTTTGGTTTTGTGTGTAGCAGATGGAGACATGGGCAGTAGGGCTGACCATTCAAAGCAAAGGGCCTTTTCCAGTTGAGGCCGCATCCATGTCTGTGGGATTCGCTGTGAGTCTTTGTTAGCAAGAATGTTTCAGGCTAATTTCTACTTGGGCACCATTTTTTTTTTTCTTCTGTGGTAGCTAAACAGAGTTGAAAGTGTCTATTTGTGTGGTGCATGGACCTCTCGGTGGCACTGGTCCATCTGGCAAATTCCAAAACATGACTGTACATAGCCATTGAGATGGGCTCTCTGAGTGCCTCTGAACTGGTTTCATGGGTCTCTGTTTACAGGGAACAGAAAAGAGGAAGCCTTCTGCAGAGATAGGCCTCAGTAGGTGGTCTTATCCCATGCATGCTTTGGATTCTCTAGGAACAATCTAAGAAGACCACAGTATAATCAGAGTGTAACTGGTTCCTTCATTTGTCATACAGGACATTAAAAACAATGTTTGTGATCATGAGAATATTTTAGCATTTATCTGCTCTAATGGCTTTAATGCCACTTAAAGCTTTGAGATGTCTATGGGGGAACCTACTGAATGGGACAGATGAATTATGGCCTTATATATTGCCTGCAGAGAGGAGGAAAGTCAGAAGGGATGGGCACTGGAACTGTTTGTCTAGATGTGTGCCCACCAGGGTGGAATAGCATGTGTGTCCCCTGGTTTCAGCTCCTACAGAGCTGGTGAAGAGAGTGAGGCCCACAACCATCTGGTCATATGCCTAAAACGTGAGTGTGGATTGGAGATGGAAAAGATGATAAATACTGCCTTTGTAAAACACAGACTTCTTCACAGCTGATCCTTTTCCTGTGAATGTCCACAGAAAAGGGGATGATGACCATGTAGGCTCAGCCACAGGACATGGGTGGTGAGACTTACCCCTGGGTTGTGCATGTTCTGAGTCACCAGTCGCTCCTGGGGGCTCACCTGTGGCCACGTCGTGGACGCTCTAATGAAGGGGAAATTGAAGCATTCCATCTCAAGTCAAGCCGATATTGTCCTCTGGAGTGACTGTTTGCTTTGGACTGTTGTGGCCGTGCCACTGCCAAGCTCCTGAATTCCTTGATGGGCCATTCACCAGGGGCTTCTCTGGCTGGCACCATTCTGCAGCTGCCCCTCTGTGTGGGGAGGGAGCCAAGGGAGCTCATTACCAGGGACAAAACCCGCTGAATGGGAACACGTCTCTGCTGGCAGGCTTCTCCCTACCGTACAGTGTGGAGCCAAGCCTCACGGAGCAGCTAGACAATGAGCTGTGGCTGGCACGTGGCATCCTTTCCTCCTAGAGGGACTGATGGGGCCGAGTGGCAGTGGAGACCATCTGAAATGACACATGACCAGGGTCCAAGAGTCGACCTTTTGGGAGTCTCCTCAGTGAGCCTCTGGCCCATGACACAACCTCCTGTTAGCTCAGTTTTCTTAGCTGTTCTGTTTCCCCAAATTCAAAACCTGGCAAGTCCTATTGTAGGCAAGAGTAAGTAGGATAATATAATGGACTCACTCAGTGTGTCCTTTGTTAGGTCCCTGGGTCAGTCGGTTGCAACCTTGTCCTGTTTGAGGGAAAAGGTGAAATGGGAGTGATAGATTTTTAAAATAACTTTATTCCTGGTTGAAAAGTATTCCAACTTTTCAACTGTTGACAACTTTGGAAGTACAGAGAAAGAAGAAAGAATCACTACTCTTAGCTTTATGATCATATAAGTTCTCTCCCCCCCCCACACCGCATTGGTATGCTTTTCTACCAAAAATGTGTTTAGGGGTACCGGGGTGTGCAGTTGGTAAAGCGTCCGACCCCTGGTTTCAGCTCAGGTTGTGGTCTCAGGGTCCTGAGATTGAGACCCGTGTTGGGCTCTGTGCTCAGCGTGGAGGCAGCTTGAGACTTTCCCTCTTTCCCTCTCCCCCTCCTCTCCCAAAATAAAGAGATCT